>NC_085137.1:71209491-71526634 GCF_035046485.1 Aedes albopictus
TTTTTATTTTTTTTCTTGGAAAAAAAATATTTTCCGTGTAATTTTAGGAAAAAAAAATTTTAGAATGTATTCTACTCCCTTAAACTATTTTACTATGATAGAATGATTTAGGAAAAAAAATCAAATATGTTAATTGTAGCGATTCACTACAAAATAAACAATGACTTCTGAATGATGACTAAAACATTATTTTTCAACGATTTTTAAAAAATGTAAATACGCTTTAAAATACACCAAAAACCATTTTGAGATATACAGAACAGTTCTAAATATCAGCCAAAAATATAAAAAATTTGATTGTCCACGAAACAGAAATTACAAAATTGCTCAAACAATACCCCGTCTAAAGGCGGGGTTGGGTATTAGAGGGTTAATAATCTCTTGTAGAGTTTCTAAAACAATCCTTAGAGTAAATTCTTGAGAAAGCTTATGAGTAAATATTGAAGGAGTTCTAAATTTCTGATGTATCCGTGAGTAATTAAAAAAAATCCAGTGAGTATTTTTGAGAATGTTCATCGAAGGAAAAATCCATATGAAAAAAATCTCAAGAAATTCGTGAATGAACTTCTGGAACAATCTATACAAGGTTTTTTTGAAAGGAATTGTTATAGTATTTCCTAAAGGAATCCATGCAACATTTTTAGAAGCTACCCGTGCAAGAGTTCTTGGAGAAAACTCTAAAATCTAAAGGAATCCCTAGAATATTTTGTAAAAGAATTTCTGACTGAATTTCTTCATGATTTTCTGGATGATTTTCAAAGTAAATCTATGAGGAGTTTCTAAAGGAGTCCTTGGTTTTTTTTTTTCAAAAATCCCTGGAAGATTTTTTCAGGAACTCGTGAAAGCTTGTTTGACTGAATCCTAGGATAGATTTTAGCAAGGGTTTATGAAAAAATAATCGGAAAATCTATCGAAGTTTTTTCGAATTAATCCTTGGAGAAATTTGTAAAGAAATCTCTGGAAAAAAAATCTGGAGATATATCTGAAGAAATTATTAGTCGCATTTATAATTAAAGTCATGGGAAATTTTCTGAAAAAAAATCCTTCGAAAAACTTGTGAAGGAACCCCTAGGACAGTTTCTATAGGAATCCCTGCAGAAAATTTCCGATTGGATTTCACATTTTTTAAGAGTTCCTGGATGAAGTTTTAAATAAATCCCAGGAAGAATTTCTGACGGAAATTCAGATTTTTGAAAAAAAAATCCTTGAACCAATTTATAAAGCAAACCCTGGAGAACGTTTTGGGATAAATCCTTGGAAGTTTGTTTGAGAGAAGCTCAAAAGAATTTCTGAAGAATTTTCCTGGAAAAATCTAGAAAAGTCCAGGAAAAAAAACATAAATTTTTGGAGAAACTCATACACTACTTTTTGTGAAACTTCTCGAGGAATCCGTAGTGAAATTTCTGGAGAAAGTGGAAGTTGCTGTGGAAATTTCTGATGAAATCATTGGAAAAAAACCCAAAAAACCCCATTAATAATTGTTTAAACAACTTTTGAAACATTTTCTGAAAAACTGGAATAGTTTCTGAAAGCATCGCTGAAAGTTTTGTAAAAGGAATCTCTGGAGAAATTTCTGAACAAATGTCTAAAGAAATTTCTGAACGAATTTTTGAAAGAATTCCTGGAGGACTTTCTACTCAAATTTATGAATATTTCTTGTTCTAAAAAATGGAGGAATTTTAGAAGTCAATTATGCAAGATGCTTTGACAAAAAATCTTTATGGAATTCGTAGAATAGGAGGAATTTTTAAGCAAATCACTTAAGGAAATTTTCGAATCCATGGCAGATTTTTGTAAAGAATCCGTGAAGGAATTTTAGGCCGAATAGGGTCTGGGACCATTTCGGCAGGGGGACCTATTTTGGGCACTTGCTGCTGTAAGCCAGTCAATTTTCAACCAATTGACTTCAATTTTTGTACATGGCTAGATAATCTATCTCGCTGTGTCTCAAAAATCAAGTCAATTGGTTAAAAATTGACTGAGTTACAGCAGCAAGTGCCCAAAATAGGTCCCCCTGCCCAAATGGTCCCAGACCCTACTCGAACAAATTTCCGAATGAGTTTTTTTAGAAAGATTTTTTAGAAGAATTTCTGAAGACATGTATGGTAGATTTTCTAAATGAATCTCCAATAGATTCTCCAAACAAATGCCTAGAGAATTAATCTCTGATCGAATATCTCAAACAATCTCTGAAATGATTTGTGAAAAATTATTGGCGAACGATTCATGCCAAATTTCATAAAAGAATTCTTTGTGACACTTCTGGAGGAACACATGGAAGATTTTCTGAAATAATCTGTAACATGATGATCTTGATTTGGGAAGTTTTCTTCAGAGACCGTCGTAATAAATTTGAAAATTCTGAGTTCACTTACTTTTATTTATCAGAGCAGAATTGCAACAACAGGCGACCGAGTATATAGCGGTACAAACCTACACGTTCGGCAAAAACAGCACAACCAGTAACCACGCTCTATTAAGTGCTTGTCGCGAACCTCTAAATTTCCGAAGGAACCCCTTAAGGAATTTTAGAAGGGATCCCTGGAAGAGTTTCTGAAGCAATTTGTGAAGGATTTTTTTTGAACAGTCTTCTCTACTTGAAAAAATTGATAAAATAAGACACCTTTTTTTCATTTGCAGGCTTTCTAGAGGAACTCAACTCCGTTCGGTTGGCTTCGGTGGCCGAGGTGCCACCATCGCACAATACCAACCCACCGGTTTTGATTCACTGCAACGAAGGTGGCGGCCGGACGGGCGTAACCCTGGTAGCTGACCTACTGATGTACACCCTGGATCACAATCAGGTAGGTTTTGCGTTTTTTGTCCACCGTATTAAATGCTCGATATATTAACACGTAATTTCCAGGATCTGGACATCCCACGGCTGATCGGCCAGATACGCCAACAGCGGGACAACATCATACCATCGCTAGCACAATACAAATTCATTCACGCCCTGTTGATTCACTATCTGAAACAGACGCGGCTCATTTAAACAGGCGCGGAAGGTACGAACTGGCCTCCTCCGTATCCGTAAGCAAGTATCGTTATTTATTTCACTTCACCTTTCCCCCGCAAACCCAAGTATTTCTACTGTTTAGTATATTTCCGATTATTATTTTTTCTTTTGATAGAGTAGTTATTTTATGTTTTATTCTATCGTCTGGTATTATTGCAAAGTAAAAAGTATTTTTCTAGCCAATACGTTATTTTATCAAACGACTTTGGATCGAGCAAAGACCTGTAAAAAACGACACAGATTGAGCTTGTGCCTTAACATTTTACCCCGGTTTAGGGGATTGTAAAATCCGAGAAAAAGCTGAACATGTGGCGATCATACACTTTTGTACATAGGACGTTGACGATAGTTATGCCATTTTTTTACACAAATGTGAAAGAACGAGAAAAGTGTTACAGTTACAACAAAAGAGTATTTTAATGAATAATTACATTTTTACTGTAAAACAAATCTAGTACTAACAAATTTTAAGTGATTTAGTTTCAAAAATACATTTATATGTAAGCGAAAACAAACTTATGAAAAGAAGAACACAAAGATGGCTCAATTTATATCGAAACGAAGCAAACGTCCAATAAAGCTTCCTAGTTGGAAGAGTCTACCGATACCAGCGAGATATGTGTTAGCGTATGATCCGAAACTCCGTATGATCCATGGATCCGCCAGATTATTGCACTAGCAAAATATTGGAACACAACCTAATTGTTCGGCCAGAATCTTGAAGTCTGACCAAAAGTGTCAGAGAAGGCTCAGAACTGGAATTTCAATGATATTGAACAATAGGAAGAAAATCACGGCGTTTGCACGATTATGAAATAAGTACAACACATCTGGTTTACAAATTGTGTATAATTTGCACTTCGTTTTGTTTGCATTCATAATATGACTGGGAGACGAAGAAAACTATAAAAGATCACCAATCAATGCAAACCCATTAGCAGTTTTCGATCATACCCAAGGAAGTTATAAAGATGAAAGCGTTATTCGCTTTGATTTCCGCGGTGGTGCTCCTCGTGATCTGTACCACCATGGTTGTAGCATTCCCAGTTGCCCAAAACGAGGGTGGAGTTGCAGATATTTCAAAAATGACCGTGAACGTTGGCGATTTGGCTGATCCTAATAAGATGAGAGAAGCCGTCGAAGACATCCTTAAGAAGATTAAAGACGGCGTTTCCAAGGGAGTGGAAGCGGTCAGTACTGGCTGATAAAATATGTGAATATATAATTTTAATCCTGTTTTTCAGTTGCCGAAGGTGCCCAGCTAGGAATTAGCTTTGGAAACAATAAATATGAATGCACAACACATTCGTGCGAATTAACATAATTAGCTCACAATTGTTCTGTTAGCTTGGTGTTGTAAAAATAAAGTTAAACTTAACAGAATGGGCAGTCAAGAAATGTTTTATTTCTTTCCTACTTTTCAAAAATCATCTTCCCGTGATAACAGCATTAATCCAGGTATTATAGACGGGCTTGGTGGTCTGGGGGCTACCGCTTCTGATTCAGCAGAAGATCCTACTGTGTTCAATCCCTGGCTCGTCCCTTTCCTCCTACGGATGTTCACAGCCTTCGTTACAACCAGAAACGGATTGAAAAAGCCGTTCCTCCTTCCTTTCAACCAGGCTTGATAATCCTCCTCGAAATCAAAAGAGTTTTGCAACATGCTCTAGAGCGGTGTTTTGCTTTTGCCTCGTCGCGAGGGAGCGAACGAACCCCAAACAGAGAGTCAATAAAAACTGAGCGAGGAAGAGGGGAACGAAAAAAGAGCCGATGATTATTTTGGGTTTTTGAGTGCGATTTTCGCCTCGAGAGTCTATCTTAGTACGGGAGTGGAACTCGCGAGAGCTTTTTGAGTGTGAGTGGACGTGAGAAACGCAACAAGCAATTATGAGTGTTGGATGAACTCCTCGCTGTGCGGCAAGCTCGCGCTCGGGGCTGTTGAGGATTTGCGTTTTGATTTCTGAGTTTTATTTTCACTCCTCAGAAAATCGCCAAAATCGCTTCCTCATTTTCTCGCGAGGGAGTTTCTGTCAAGCCTGCTTTCAACTTCCACAGGACAGTGTCAAGTCAATCTATATTCAGCTACAATCTATAATTCAGCAGTTTTGCAAAGTTAAGTGGTTCCCAACCTACGGTCATGGGGCAAGCTAATTTCTCAAGAATCGATGGTGTGAGGATGAAGTGAGAAGGTTTTCCGGATTCTACACCTCAGAAAGCACTCATTACAATGTACACTATAGTTGTGTTGCAATGATCAGTGGTTTTCAATCTGGGGTCACGGAGCTCAAGAATTTCTCAAGAACTGACAGTGCTAGGAAGTCCAAATGTTTTTCGGGTTGATCTTCTCAAGGATCAGTATCTCTGATATAGATATCAGTGGTTTCCAATCCATGATCACGGGCCATGTGCTCCAGCTCCAGAACCGTAAGTGTGACGACGAAATGGAGATGTTTTTCGCATTCCATGCATTCGAGAGCACTTGCCAAAATATAGCTCAGTGGTTCCCAATTCCCCAGGACATGGGCTACGGGAATTTCTGAAGCACCGAATGTGGTAGAAAGCAGCACAAAACATGTATAACGGATTATTCATCTCAAGGAGCAGTATCTTCAATACAGATGCATTGCAAAGATCAGTTGTTCCCAATCTATGGTCACGGGCTACGCAAATTTTGAAGAACCATACATTTGAGGATGACATGAAAATGTTTTTCCGACTCTGCGCTGCACGGAGCAATAACAAGATAGTTGTGTTGTAAAACTCAGTGGTTCTCAATCTGTGATAACGGGCTACGGGCCCAAGAACCGAAGGTGCTAGGTTTTTCAGATTGCTCATCTCAACGAAAAGTAGTTTCTATACAGGTGTATTGCAAATATAAGCGGTGGAGGACCACGCGAATCGACAATGTGAGAACGGAATGAATTGGTTTTTTAGATTTGTAGCATCAGGGATCACTTATATTACACTAAGGTCTTTTTTTACACGGGGGATACGTCCCGTGTAAAAAAAAACCGTGTAAAAAAAAACGTGTTAATTCGCGAATCCGTGTAAAAAAAAACCGTGTTAATTCGCGAATCCGTGTAAAAAAAAACCGTGTTAATTCGCGAAACCGTGTAAAAAATACCGTGCTAATTCGGGAATCCGTGTAAAAAAAACTGAGCGAAATCTGAAAATATTTGAAATGTCCTCACCTTCAGATATCCGAGGTTTGTTTTAGAGAGTAATAAGAAAAGGGGGGGGGGGGGGTAATAGTAAGGGTTGAATCTAGGGGTTAGTGGGGAAGGGGACAAGGGATGGGCTATGGGGAGCAGAGTGCATACTGTTTCCAAGAAAGATCGTAGAGGATATTTTGGGATGATAAGGACTGTCTAGACGGACGAAACGAAGGATCAAGGAGACTGTCAACACTCTACAGGTCCACGGAGCTAGGTGGTGTAGAGAAAGATGTTCCAGGACACTCAGGAACTTTCGCGAGTAAAGGCTTTGATATCTACGAGCGTAATCGATTGATTGTTGTTACATCGCTGATACTGTTCTACATCCTACAGGTATACGGAGCATTGTTCTGTAAATAAATCATTTTCAAACATGACCTCCAATTTTGATCTCCAAGAACTTCCGCGAGTAAAGGCCAGAAGATCCACAAACATAGCCAATAATTTCTTGCTACATGCGTTGTAACATCCCAGAGGTCCATTGAGCGTTGTACTGAAGAGTATTCATTTCTAAAGACATACTAGGTCTTCCTTGAACTTCCGCGAGTTAAGGCCTTGAGATCTACAAGCGTACTCAATTAATTGTTGTTACATTTCTAATACGTTGTTACATGCTACAGGTCCAAGAACAATTTTTCTGTAAGGAACTAATTGTCATAGATGTTCTAGGTCCTCCAAGAACTTCCACGAGTAAAGTCCTGAAGATCTACAAGCGTTGTCAATGGTTTGTTGTCACATTACTGATACAGTGTAGCGTCCTACAGGTCCAGGGAGCATAGTTGTGTAGAGAAATAATTTCCACAGATGATCTAGGACCTCCAAGAACTTCCGCGAGTAAAGGCCTTAAGATCTACAAGCGTTATCAATGGTTTGTTGCCACATTACTGATATAGTGTAGCGTCCTACAGGTCCAGGGAGCATAGTTCTGTAGAGAAATAATTTCCACAGATGATCTAGGACCTCCAAGAACTTCCGCGAGTGAAGGCCTTAAGATCTACAAGCGTAATCAATGGATTGTTGTTACATTTCTAATACGTTGTAACATGCTACAAGTCCATGAACCATTTTTCTGTATAGAAATAATTTCCACAGATGTTCTAGGTCCTCCAAGAACTTCCATGAGTAAAGACCTGAATATCTACAAGCGTTATTAATGGTTTGTTGTCACAATACTAATACATTGTAGCGTCCTACAGGTCCAGGGAGCCTAGTTCTGTAGAGAAATAATTTCTAATGATAATCTAGGACCTCCAAGAACTTCCGCGAGTAAAGGCCTTAAGATCTACAAACGTTATCAATGGTGTGTTGCCACATTACTGTTACAGTGTAGCGTCCTACAGGTCCAGGGAGCATAGTTCTGTAGAGAAAAAAATTCCAAAGATAATCTAGAAGCTCCAAGAACTTCCGCGAGTAAAGGCCTTAAGATCTACAAGCGTAATCAATGGATTGTTGTTACATTTCTTATACGTTGTAACATGCTACAGGTCCATGAACCATTTTTCTGTATAGAAATAATTTCCACAGATGTTCTAGGTCCTCCAAGAACTTCCATGAGTAAAGACCTAAGATTTATAAGTTCAATCAATACAAGTTCCCAAGAACTTCCGCGAGTTTAGACCTGAAGATCTACAAGCGTTATCAATGGTTTGTTGTCACATTACTGATACAGTATAGCGTCCTTAAGGTCCAGGGAGCATAGTTCTGTTGAGAAATAATTGCCAAACATCTTCTAGGTACTCCAAGAACTTCCATGAGCCGCAAGAGTACTTGGAAGACATAAAGCATTCTTGGAAATCAAGACTCTACAGAACCTGTAGGATGTTGCACCGCATCAGTAATGCAACAGAAGTCCATTGATAATGCTTATTGATCTTAAGGCCTTAACTCGCGAAAGATCTTGGATTAACTAGAACATCTTTGAAAATAACTTCTCTATAGAACCGTGATCCATAAATCTGTATAACATCATATAAGTAATGTAAAAGCAATTGATTAATTACGCTAGTAGATTAAGGCCTTTACTTGCGGAAGTTCTGGATGACCTAGAACACGTTAACGGAATCTTGCGCCAAGGACCTGTAGTAGACGTGTGCGCCGAAGCAATTTTCACCGGCGGCGGCGTGTATAGTAATTCGAGGCAGCGGCGGCGCACGCCGTTCGTCCTATACGGCGGCGTAATCGGCGTGACCAAAATTTTAAATTATTTTTTTATTGAAGAGCAAATTCTAGTCATTAAAAAACGTCAATACAGAACAATTTCTTTGTTGTATCTAAATTACAATTTTCATCTATTTTGTGTAAACGGTTTAAACGTATGTCAATCAGAGGTTTCAATAAAAGCTATCCTCATAAAAACTATGCTATAAATTTCAGAGAGTACCCTTGAGGACGTTTACCAGGAAATTTATAAAGGATTCCTCTAGATAGAATTTCACAACGTCGCACGTCTCGTCTAAGGATATTCTTTAATAAAACTCATTTTAGACCAGTATAGTCATGGTAAAATTCGAAATGTTTGTAGGTGTTCTGTTAGGGTGCTTTTCAGGAATTACTCCAGGGATTCTATCAGGAGTTTCTCCAAAAAATTCTGAATAGGGTTCCTCTAAGGGGCTTCCTAGAAGATCCTTAGATATTCCTCCACAAGTGGGATCGTAAACTTCTCTAGAGATTTTTAGAAACCTTTCTTCAGGGATTCTTTAGAATTCACTTCATGATTTATTTCTTAACGTTTCTCCAAGAATATCTTCAGAAATTCTTTTCGGAATTATTGCACAGCATTCTCCAAATTTCAGAGACTCCTTGAAAAAAAAATAACAATTTTAGAAAATTCTTTGGTGATTCCCTTACGAATACTTCACAAGCTCCTCTATTTAGAAGTATGTCCATGAGTTCTTTCAGGGTTTGTTCCAAATCACCCTTCAAAAAATCATTAGGAGATTTATTTAAGAATTCTTCTAGTATTTTTGTCTGTAATTCCTTTATGGCTTTCCGAAGATTTTTTTCAAGGATTCTTTCAGAAACTTATCAGAGGTGTCCTTTAGAAATGCCTTCAAAGATTTTTAGAAACTTCTTCAGTATTTTTTCCTTGATTTTTCCCAAAAATTTCTCTATTGGGGAAATTAAGCCACTTCGTCCAATTAACCGAACTTTTGTGTCGAATCTCAGGAGTTCCTCCAGGTATTCCCCAAGGACTTCTCCAGGAGCTATAAACGATTGTTTCTAAAATAGTTTCAATAAAATTTAATCTCATCAGAAATTTATTTAAATATTTCCTTCAGGTAACCCTCGAAGAGTAACTCCAACATGATTTACGTTATTTCATAAAATAATCTTGTAAAACTCTGTGGAGGAATATCTCAAACCGCTGAGAATTCTTCGAAAATTCTGAAAATGAAAATAACAAAAAAATCCATGGAAAAAGTTAACCTTTTACTGAAAATTATGGGAAACGCTTAAACTACTGAAGGAGTCTCAAGTAATATTTCAAAAGGAATTCCTTAGTAAGATTTAAATGGAGTTCATGGAAGAATTTCTGAAAAAACCCTTGGAGGAATAAATTGTCTTTCTAATTCTTGAAGAAATTCCAGAAAATATTCTTGAACGAAGCCCTTCAAGATTATGTGAAACTATCTTAGGGATTTTTCTGAAATGGTTCTAGAAAGAGTTGCTAAAGAAAATGCTGAAAACTCTCCCTCGGAAACCCATGATTGAACTCCTACAAGGATTTATTAAAAAATATTTAGAAACATTCCAAGAGAAATGTCTTACCAAAATTCATGGAGGATGTTCTGAAAGAATTCCAGGAGGAGTTCATGAACATATTTTTAAAGGGATTCCTAAAATACTGTCTGAAAAAAACTTTAACAGTAAAGGAAATTTCCAAAGAAATTACCTATGTAACAACAATTGATTGAATACGCTAGAAAATGTAACAACAATTGATTGAATGCGCTAGTAGATGTTCAGGCCTATACTCGCGGAAGTTCTTGGAGGTCCTAGAATATCTTGGAAAAGTACGTCTCTACAGAACTATGCTCTAAAGACCTGTAGGATGTTGCACCGTATCAGTAATGTAACTACAATCCATCGATTACGCTTGTAGATCTTAAAGGGCTGTCCATTAATTACGTAAGGTTTTATAGGGGGAGGGGGGGGGTTTGAAAAATCTTACGAGCCATATAAAAAATTTTGGGCTCTCATACAAAAAATCTTACAAGGGGGAGTGGGGGTGTCGGAAAATCGTTAAAAATCCCTTACGTAATTAATGGACAGCCCCTAAGGCCACTACTCGCGGAAGTTCTTGGGTGCCCTAAGATATCCTTGAAAATTACTTATCTTCATAACTATGTTCCATGGACCTGTAGGATGTTACACCGCATCAGTAATGTAACTACAATTCATCGATTACGCTTGTAGATCTTAAGGCCACTACTCGCGAAAGTTCTTGGTTTACCTAGAATATCCTTGAAAATAACTACTCTTCAGAACTATGCTCCATGGACCTGTAGGATGTTACACCGTATCAGTAATTTAACAAAAATCCATTTATTAGATCTTGAATTCTTTATTCGCGGAAATTGCTTGGATGACCTAGAGCATATTTGGGGAGTTTTTTTTTCTACAGAATTATGCTCCATGGATCTGTAGGATAAAACACCGCATCAATAATATAGCAAAAATAATTGATTACGCTCGTAGATTTTCAGGCCTGTATTCTCGGAAGTTCTTGGAGGTCCTAGAATATCTTTGAAAACTACGTCTCTACAGAACTATACTCTAAGGACCTGTAGAATGTTGCACCGTATTAGTAATATGACTACAATCCATCGATTACGCTTGTAGATCTTTAAGTCTTTATTCGCGGAAGATCTTGGATGCCCTAGAATATCCTTGAAAACAACATCTCTTCAGAACTATGCTGCATAGACATGTAGGATGTTACACCGTATCAGTAATGTAACTGCAATCAATAGATTACGCTTGTAGATCTTAAGGCCACTACTCGCGGAAGTTCTTAGATGCCCTAAGATATCCTTGGAAATAACTTCTCTTCAGAACTATGCTCCATCGACCTGTAGGATGTTACACCGTATCAGTAATTTAACAAAAATCCATTCATTTCGGTTGTAGATCTTGAATTCTTTATTCGTTGAAATTCTTGGATGACCTAGAGCATATTTGGGAAGTTTCTTTTCCACAGAACTATGCTCCGTGGATCAGTAGGATATTACACCGCATCAATAATATAGCAAAAATAATTGATTACGCTCGTAGATTTTCAGGCCTGAACTTTCGGAAGTTCTTGGAGGTCCTAGAATATCTTTGAAAACTACGTCTCTACAGAACTATGCTCTAAGGACCTGTAAGATGTTGCACCGTATTAGTAATGTGACTACAGTTCAACGATTACGCTTGTAGATCTTAAGGTATTTATTCGCGGAAGTTCTTGGATGCCCTAGAATATCCTTGAAAACAACATCTCTTCAGAACTATGCTGCATGGACATGTAGGATGTTACACCGTATCAGTAATGTAACTACAATCCATCGATTACGCTTGTAGATCTTAAGGCCACTACTCGCGGAAGCTCTTAGATGCCCTAAGATATCCTTAGAAATGACTTCTCTTCAGAACTATGCTCCATGGACCTGTAGGATGTTACACCCTATCAATAATATAGCAAAAATTAATTGATAACGCTCGTAGATTTTCAGGCCTGAACTCTCGAAAGTTCTTGGAGGTCCTAGAATATCTTTAAAAACTACGTCTCTACAGAACTAGACTCTAAAGACCTGTATGATGTTGCACCGTATCAGTAATGTAACTAATTACGCTTGTAGATCTGAAGGCCTTTATTCGCGGAAGTTCTTGGATGCCCTAGAATATCCTTGAAAACAATATCTCTTCAGAACTATGCTCCATGGACATGTAGGATGTTGCACCGTATCAGTAATGTGACTACAACCCATCCATTACGCTTATAGATCTTAAGGCCTTTATTCGCGGAAGTTCTTGGATGCCCTAGAATATCCTTGAATAAAATTACTTCTCTTCAGAACTATGCTCCATGGACCTGTAGGACGCTGAACCATACTCCAAAAATCACCTTTAGGAAACCCCCCATTTAACTCCTTTTAGCCCCCCATATATTAACCCCCCTCCCTCCTTCAAGAAACAGACCCCCCACACATCCCTTTCCTGCAGACCTCTTACATCATCATCCGCCTTCACCTCATACCACTTTTCAACTCCCTTGCAACCCTTTCCCATAAATCCCATTTCTTCCTTTTAGTAAAAGTTCCCTTCTAGACACTTAGCGCGAGAAAGTTGAAAAAACCGTGTTAATTCGCGAATCCGTGTAAAAAAAACCGTGTTAATTCGCGAAACCGTGTAAAAAAAGCCGAGTAAAAAAAAACCGTGTAAAAAAAGACCTTAGTGTATATAGTTGTGTGTCAAAGTTCAGTGGAGTTACGGGTCACGTGAATTTCTGAAGAATTGAAAGTGCCAGGAAGATGTGCAAATGTTTTAGAGATTCTTCGTCACAAGTAACACTGAAAATAATATAACAATCCTAAGATACTTGCACTTCCTGCAACACTATCGATTCTTGGAAGATTTGCGTGGCATTTGAACATAAACTCGCAATCACTGAATTTTGCCACACAACTATATGGATAGTTGTACCACTTGAGATATACAATGCGACAAACATTTTCACATTTTAAAGTGATCCTGTATTGGGAAACATTAAGCTTTGCAACACCACTATATGTACTGTAATGTGCACTCCATACGACGCAGATTTTGAAAAACGTTTTCATTGTGCGCTCACTTTTGGGTTCTTTAGAAATTATCATGGGTTTGCAAGACCATTATTTTGTAATAAGTGATCCTTGAGACGCAGAATCTAAAAAAACATTCACACATTCTCCTTTGATTTTTAACTCTTGCGAAATTAGCATGGTCCGTGACCCAGCTTAGGAATTACTGAGCTTTGCAACGCCACAATACTACAATAAATGCTTGCAGCATAATCGATCGCGTTCGCCATTGTCTCGCGCGAAAAAGAAAACAATAGATGCGCGGGTGCTTAGTTCTGTGTTGTTTCTTGTTGTAAATGCATATGGTTTGGATCATTGGTTTGTCCTTTGTCGCGTTCAGTTCATTCCTGTGTGGAATGGGCTTAAGGCTTCCTAATGAAGTGGAGACGCGCGTCAGGATTTCTTTAATTAGACATGTTTTCGTATAGAAAAGCGGTCGGTTATGAGCGAAAGTTAGTGTTTATTGATCCATTGTCAGATCACATCACCAACCATAGGTGACTCCTGGACCTGACAATGTACCCTACCATAGTAACAAAAATTCCTTCTCAAGACAATCGTGGAGACACTGGGATTTCCGGTCTCTATAAACAATGGTTGTCTTACTAACAATCCCTTCCCTCCTCGATGACCGTAAGGACGTGGCCAGCGCCGTCATTGACATTACTTGTGAGTTCTCGAACTGTGCTCATTGAGAATAGTAACCTAGTCCCAAGCCCTATCAATGGTTCCTTGTGCAATTTCGATGGCTCTGTTCAATCACGGAGTAGCAACTACGAATTGTGCGGTCATCTATGCTCATGCTCATGCTCCTGATCATGCCACAATACTACAATAAATACTTCTTGAGACGCATAATCTGAAAACTATTTTCACTTTCTTACAGCACTTCTAAAAACAATAACACCATCTTCTAGGACTTTCGGTTCTTTCAAAATCATTGCATTGCCCGTGATCGTAACTTAGGAACGTACCTACTAGCTACTTTATTATAATTAGTGCTCCTTAAGATGCAGAATTCCAGAAACATTCGCAACCTAGGGCTTTCAGTTAGGGGCTGTCCATAAACCACGTGGTCATTTTTTTGGGACTTTTCAACCCCCCCCCCCCCGCGTGCTCATTAGTCCATACAAAAAATTTTATTTGTCCATACAAAATGGTCATAGGCCGAACCCCCCCCCCCCCCCCCATATGACCATATGAGGCCCGTGGCCTCTGCTTGCATACCACTGATCTGTGCCACACCACTATATTGTAATACATGCAGGACAGCTGGCGTGGATTTCGAGGTTTTTGCGTTTCGCACGTTTTTACTAATCAACGGAGCGGATTTTGCAGAAATAATTTTCAAAAGAATAAAATTTATTATCGAATTCATCATGAACTTCTGCCAAAAATTGCACGTTTACTTTTCCATCTCAATCTTCTTGTCACGCACCGTATCATCTTGGAGTAAATCAATGAATTCCAAGAAACTCTCTACCTTTTGTTCATTGATTACCAAAAAGCATTCGACAGTCTCAATCACCAAAACATGTAGGGTGCCCTCAGTTGCAAGGATGCCCCTGAGAAAATCATTGGCCACATTGAAGCACAGTACAGGGCATTTTCGTGCAGAGTAAGCTCGATGATCTCGGTGGCAGATCTTACCATCAACGTCAACAAGACCAAATCATTGGATGTAAACACGGTCAACCCTTCTGGCTTTACGGTAGATGGGCAGTGAAACCTGGTGTGTATCAGTGGAGAACATTCAACGTTTGCAGGCCTTCATCAATAGATGCCTAAAGGATAATGGGTAATTCTCGCTGAGACCGGCCCACTATTAACACCTTGTCTTCAAAAATATTTTTAGTGGCGATTTTCCGAAAGTCCTTGCCAAAAAAGTAGTAAAATGCGTTTGGTTGCTCAAATTGATGGACCCCCCGTTAGTTAGAGCCACAACATTTTTAGTAGATCCCTCGATTTTGGTCAAATGGTGACTCATTCGAACCGTTATAACTCGAAAGTTTCTCCAAAAACCACCTCAAAACGAATTGTTGTTGAAAAGAGGAAAGATGCAGCTACTACTTATAATTATAAAAACTTGGGTCGGTCATATTCATTTTGGCCGCCATCTAGAATTTTTATACCAAAACATTTTTGTCACCATGATGGCAACCACTGCAAAATTTTTGCATCAATTGAAAGCTGAGACATTTATACGCAACACATCAAAAAATTAGAAATGTCTTTTTCTTCTATCAAAAGTTATCTGCCGTTTTGTAAACCAAGCCACTTTTGTGTACTGGGCCCGGTGCCGGCCGTTTACATAAATGCAGCGTTATTTCGCAGTGTTTACGAACACGAATTTAAAATCTAAACCCACTAATGGAAAGCTGAAGGTTTAAGCGTTTCAAAACACTAAAAAAGTTATAAAAGCAATGCCCGCATCATTGAGAAACAGTCAAAAACGGAAACGAACCTCCGATTTACCCAAATTTTGCGGCAAGTGCCATTGTGTATATTGTCGTCGCGGTTGAAATCCGAAGTTTCCCCACACCCGACAATCTCATTTTCTCGAAATCCATACGTGAAACCCAACGTCGGACGTAGTGCGCTGGACAGCGGACCTGGCCCTCTATCCAGCGCACTGTACCCGACACACGGTTTAGGAGAAAAATCGATTTTCGCGTGTCAAAAATTCCGATTTTCAACTACACGAACAATACATACAGGCGTAAACTCGGATGCTGTTGGATGCCGTTGCCGGTGCGCATGAAAATGTATGGAGAAAACGTGGCTTAATTTACAAAACTGCAGATAACTTTTGATAGGAAAAAAAGACATCTCTAATTTTTTTATATGTTATGTATAAATGTCTCAGCTTTCAGTTGATGCAAAAATTTTGAAAATCGGTGGTTGCCATCATGTTGAAAAAAATGTTTTGGTATAAAAATCCAAGATGGCAGCCAAAATCAATATGGCCGACCCAAGTTTTTATAATTATAAGTAGTAGCTGCATCTTTCCTCTTTTCAACAACAATTCGTTTTGAGGTGGTTTTTGGAGATACTTTTGAGTTATAACGGTTTAAATGAGTCACCATTTGACCAAAATCGAGGGGTTTGCAAATATTGTTGTGGCTCTAACTAACGAGGGGTCCATCAATTTGAGTAACCAAATGCATTTTCCTTACTTTTTTACCGAGGTCTTTCAGAAAATCGCCACCTTAAACATTTCTTAAGACAAGGTGTAAATAGTGGGCCGGTCTCAGCGAGAATTACCCTAATAAAGAAAGTCTACAGAAATTTGTCCTGGCCACAGGCAATCGCTCATGATGGAGATCTTTCAATTCGGCCCTCTGCAAAGTGGTGAACAGCAGTCTCTATCTAGTATCAAATGTGTGGTTTCGTGATCGTGCGGCTAAGGTCACCAAACATATAGTCGCATCGTGCTAAGTAGCGCGGTTTCGATTCCCGCCGCAGCTGTCAGGAAAAGTTTTCGGCTGTACCACTGGGCGTTGCATGCTAGTCCGTTGTCTAGTGTCGTGCTTCCTTCACAGAGAAAATAGCTCACTGGAAGCATTAGACGTGTTCGTGTCTTAAAAAAAATGTAAAAACCTCTGTAATGGTAATTCAAGTAAATATATTTGCTTGTTCCAAAGATCATGCCCTATTAGAAACAACACACGAATTGATCGTAGAACTTATTTTGGCGATTTTTCCCTGCACTGTGCTGTGATTTTTAGAACATTGATATTCATCGCTGTCCTTTTTGTCGGTACATTCTTTGAACGCTTTCAATTCCTCTTCGATCGCCTTCTTCGTTTCGTCCCCCATGGATTTGAAACAGTCCGCAATCTGTGGCGTTAAGAATTCAAATGTATTAAATTAATATGCGAACTTAAACGTTTAGGGATACAAACCTTCGAAAAGTCACCAACCGTTCCGATTGCGTCCACTATCGGATTACGTAGATAGGTTTGCAAGTCTGATGTCAGCTCGGATCGCTCATATCCATTCTCTACGTTATCCACCTTGATTTGATCCAGCAGCTCGATGACTTTGTTATACGTTTCCTGAGGATCGTTTTTGGCTTCACCCTCGGTTTTTGGTGATTCTTTGCCGTCTCCTTCTCCTTCTACGTCCTTCGGTTGATCGTTAGCTGAAGCATCATCGCTTGGCTTTTCGTCGTCGTTTTTCTCTCCGTCACTTCCTCCGGCATCCTCAGCCGTCGTTTGTTCTGCCGCATCTTCGGCTTTTGGTTCTTCTGTTGTGGCTTCTGTATCATCTTCAGGGATAGGCTTTGCGAGCACGAATCCGACTAGGCACAAGGCCGCAAATAATACCAAAAGAGATCTCATATTATCGGAGAAACGCCTGAAGTTGCTTACGACAGTGATGCACTATCGTTGCTGTTTCTTACTTTATATTGAGCTTGCGGTAGATGCTCGATTGTTACTGCTCGGTACAGTTGTACAAACACCGAGAATCTGTTCTGCATTACAATGTACTCAGGCGTGATAGATTTGCATATGGCCACATTAGATCCCATGATTGATAGTTAATGCAAATCGAGATTGACAAATATTGATCTCATGAGCTTTGTTGGTTTATGTTTGCTCTGCGATCTTCCTGTGGCAATCTAGGCAACTGTGCTAACAAGGCCCGCGCGCAAGCACTTGTAACAGCGGTAATTAGTATAAATACGATACCACATATTCACACAAATTATTCAGATCTTCGTGCTCTACGATCATCTCATCCCGTCTTGCGCTAAAATGAAACCCTTGGTAAAATTGTTCATGGTGTTCTGCCTGATAGGCATTGTGCTATCCAGGCCCAGGCCCGAAGGCGAGGAAGGAGAAGGTGAGGAGGAAAGTCCTGATGATGCAAGCGGCGATGAGACCGAGGGCGGAGAAGAAAAGACAGATGACGGCGCAAGTGAAGATGGCGGCGAAGAAGAAGGTAAGGCAGATGAAGAGGATGGCGGAGAAAATGCTGATGGTGAAGACGCCGGTGGTGAGAATGCCGGTGGTGAGAATGCTGATGGTGAGAATACCGATGGTGAGAATACCGATGGTGAAAATACCGATGGTGAGAATGCCGATGGTGAGGATGCCGAAGGATCGAAAGATGAAGGAGATGACTCAGAAGGTGATGGTGGCAAGGAAGAAAGTACAGGTGGTGACGAAGGAGGCGATAACGCTGGAGGAGGCGAAGGTGGTGGCGAAAATGATCCTGTCAATACCTACCACAAGGTGGTGGCAATCCTGGACAAGGATACCAAAGTGGACAACATTCAAAGTGAATATCTTCGATCAGCTTTGAATAATGATCTTCAGTCGGAAGTAAGGAATCCGGTGGTTGAAGCTATCAGTAGACTCGGAAGTTTTTCCAAGGTTTGTGATAATTCCTGTAATTCGAACATCAAATATAATGACCGAGCTGACAATTTTCTTTCAGATTGAAGGGTGTTTCAAATCGATGGGCAGCGACGTGAAGAAAGTCATTGACGAAGAGCAGAAAGCGTTCAAGGACTGCATGACGAAAAAGAAAAGCGAATATGAATGCTCCGAGGATAGTTTCGCGTCAGCTAAGGGTAAACTCTCCCCAATAACCTCTAAGATTAAGTCCTGTGTATCTTCCAAAGGACAGTAAGAAAACATGCTCTGATGTTTGAATAAATGCAATAAGAGTTAGTCCGTCACAATTTTTGGTGTTCCTCTTTTCTTTGTGTGTTCGCAATCGGATCCCGTTGAGATCACTAGCCTCTGTCCAGCAACTTCTATACCTACATCCGCGTGGCAACGGCCAGGCTGCGAGCAACCTTAGAGAAGATCGGGTAACCAACTCTGGTCTGAACTTTGGTCGCAGGCTGACAGTGAGTTGCTTCTGCAAACCTGTAGTGAGGAGTGGCTCACAACAGCGTCTGTTGCCCATGTTAGGGGCGGCTGATGGACGTCCGAATGTCAGGGAAGAAATCTTAGGAAGAAACTGTGCCCTTTAGTCAAAAAATTTTCATAAGTAATCATAGCTGAACTTTTTTGGAAAATACGAACTCTTTTTAGGACTAACTTAGAATTTTCTTAATGATTTCGTTCAACATTTTCTCCAGTAGAACATGTCCAAAGATTTTTTAAATTGTCTACATAATGTCGTTCATGACTAACTGGAGTTCTTTCTGTAATCATCAAGTTTATCTATGCTCGTTAGCAATCTTGGTATGTTCTGGACCTCTATTCCTCTAAGAATAAACCTTCAGTTGAACCGTTCCGAGTACATCCTTGCCGGAATTTTCCTAAAGAAGATTTTAAATACACTTACACTGGATATGCTCATCTCAGAACATAATTCCATTTTTACAGGATCTATAGGATCATTCATCCTCTCTCCTCTTCTTGGCGTAACGTCCTCATTGGGACAAAGCCTGCTTCTCAGCTTAGTGTTCAATGAGCACTTCCACAGTTTTTAACTGAGAGCTTCCTCTGCCAATGACCATTTTACATGTGTAATATCGTGTGGCAGGCACGAAGATACTCTATGCCCAAGGAAGTCAAGGAAATTTCCTTTACGAAAAGATCCTGGACCGACCGGGAATCGAACCCGTCACCCTCAGCATGGTCATGCTGAATACCCGTGCGTTTACCGCCTTGGCTATATGGGCCCTTAGGATCATTCATATATTCCTGGAATGATCCTATTAATAATTCTTGAAGTTGTTCTCGTAATGACTTGAAACTTTCACTAAAGTAAACCCTCGAGGTATGCCTGTAAGAATCCCCGAAGTGAATCCCTGAAGAAATTCTTGAAGAATTTTATTGAGGTACTTCCGAAGAATTCTCAAATAATGGAATTCATGGAAAAATCCTGGAATTCACCTGAAGGAATTTCTTGACCAATCGCTGCAATGAGAAAGAAAAATCTGGATGGATTTGTGTTGGCGTAGTAGGCAATCGGTCGTCGCCTTCCCCCTGGATCACGTTGTTAGGAGCCCCTAGCAACACCCTTGTTAGTGAAAATAACAAGCCTGGTCAAGAGCCCGGCTCATTCCTCAACTAGACCCCGCGTAACATAGACGTTTCAAATATAGTTCCTTTTTGTTCACTGTTGAACCACCGAGTACGTTTTTCTCCCTGGAGTTCCCCGATCACACCTTCAAGAATTTGAGAAGGAATTTCTACAGGAATTCCTGGCACATTGTAGTGCCTATTCCTTTAAAGTAAGTCATTGTAACTTTTGCACAACCCGAACCTGCGCTACCTTGACCCTTCTGTGACATGTGAGTGACTTGGAAGAATCCCTGGAGGACTATTGTAAAAGTTCCTGCTGGAATCCCTGAGTAAATTCTGCAGATACTGATGGAGGGATTACTGAACGAATCCCTGGAAAATTTCTTTAAGAAATTCTAAGAGAAGTTTCTGGCGAAATCCCTACACAAAACTCGGAAAAAGATCCCTAGTGCAATAATTGAAGAGATTCTAGGATAAGTCCTAAAACAATCGATGGAGAAAACCCTTTACGCATTCCCGGGGGAATTTATGAAACAGTCTATTGACATTTTTTTTTTTGAATAATATCTGAAGGACTTTCTCAAGAAACACCCTCAAAGCATCCCTGGAAAAACTTCCATAGGAAGGAGGAGTTCTTGAAAAAATCAATGGATAATTTATTGAAGGATTTCTTGGAGAAAAAAATAACCTCAGGATATATTCCTGAAAGAATCGCAGGATGAGTTTCTGAAGGAATTCCTTTACAGGAGCTACAGGAAATTTTCTTGAATGAATTTATCGATGCGTTCCTGAACAAATCCGTAGATGAACTCCTAACATATTTCGCGAAAGAATTCCTGGGTGACTTTTTGAAGAATTTGTTTGGCTCCTGTATGCATCACTCCAAAATTATCTCAAACAATTCTAATACGAATCGCTGGAGGAATTTCTTTAGAAATCCTTTAAGGTATTGAAAAAAAAAACTTCATGTAATGCTGAAGAAATTCATGGCTGTTCCCCTGAATGGTGGAAGAATCTAAAAAGTGTCTAAAGGAACCTCTGTGTAAATTATCAAAGAAATCCCGAAATAAATTTCTGGAGCACTAGAGGAATTCCATCCTGGAGGAATCCCTTGAGGAACTTCTGGACCAATTCTTGGTGACCTCCCTGGAGTAATTCTTGAAGAAATCCCTCGGGGTATTCTTGGAGCATTTCTGGAGAAATTTGTGGAGGAATCCCTGAATCTTGATGAATTCTAGGAGGAATCTGCAGGAGTTCTTGGTAAAATTCCTGGAGGAATCCCTAGCGAAATTTCTGAAGAAATTCCAGCAGGAACTCCGATAGGTGTTTTTGGAGCAGTTCTTTGAGGAATCCTTGGTGGAATTTCCGGAGGAATTTCTGGAGGAATCCTAGGAGAAATTCCTGGAGGAATCCTTGGCTATATTTCTGAAAAATCTCTTGAGGAATCCCTGGTAGGATTCTTGGAGAAATCGATTCAGGATATTCTGGAGGAATCCCCAAAGCAATTTCTGGAGGAAATTCTAGAGAAATGCCTGCAGAAACTTCAGGACAATTTCCTGGTGAGTGTAGAATTAGCTTAAGTTAAAGTACACATGAATTAAAATAAAACAAAAAATCCTAGAGAAATCCCTAGAGGTATTCTTGAAGGAATCCCTGGCGGATTTTCTGAAGAAATACCAGGAGGAATGCCTGAAGGAAACCCTGGAGAAATTCCTGGATGAATCGTTGAAGAAATTCCTGAAGGAACCCCCAGAGGGTTTTTTTTAGAAATCCCAGGATAAATTTCTGAAGCAATTCCTTGAAAAAGTCCTGGAGGAATTCCTAGCATAATTTTTTGAGAAATCCTTGGAGAAAAACCTGGAAGAGTTCATGATGAAATCCGCGGAAAAATCTCTAAAGAAATTGCTGGAGGAATTCTTGAAGCAATTTCTGAAGGAATCTCTTGAAGAAATTCTGTGGGAGTTTCTGGAGGGCAGCCTGGAGAAATGTCTGGAGGAATTCCTGAAAGAATGCATGAAGGAATCCTAGGTGAAATCCCATAGAAGAATTCATGGATAATTTCTGGGAGAATTTCTGAAGCAATTCCAGGAAGAATTTCTGGAATGATCCGTGGAGGAATTATCGGAAGATTTCCCAAGCAATCCATCCATCCTTAAAGTAATTTTTAAAAGAATCTCTGAAGGAATTTCTGGAAGAATGCTTGGAGAAATGCCTGGAGGAATTCATGGGTGAACTCCAGGGAGAGTTCCTGGGACTATGTCTTGAGGAATTCGCGGAAGAATGTAAGGAGAAATTCCTGGTGGAATGCTGGGAGGAAATTCATTCCTAGAGGAGAAATTCCTTGATAAATTCCTGGAGGAATACCTGGAAAAAATTCTGAAGGAAATCCTGAAGAAATTCGTGGAAGAATTTCTGAAGGAATCCCTCAAGGATTTCTGGAGAATTTGCTGGAGGAATTGTTGTAGACGTTTCTGAAGTTATCCCTGGAGGAATTCCTAAATTACTTTGCAGTTTTATCTAAAAGTTCGCTAAATAGAGTAAAGGTCGCAAACGCATATTGAAGCCGTAAGAGATGATGAATGCAAATTATGCTCATTCCATGGAGAGTCGCATTCATAGCTCTGCCACGGTTTTGGTATACGTGTGCGACCCTTACTTTGTTTGACAAACTTTAGCTAAACCTCCAATGTAAAACGCCTCCATACACTGTTTTTTTGTTTGCAGGCTTCTGAGATGAGAGAATAGCAAATGAGTGTATCTGAATACAAGTGAGTGCAAGGATCTGTATATTCGCCTCACTCCATTCATATTCACTTCTCTTTGCTGAAGCGAATCGAGAAAGATGCAGCAAATGGACTGTCGTGATCAAACACGCAGCCCCATCACCAATGGGTGGACAAGCACCCTTAGCAAATTTGTATCTATGTATTAGCTTCTTACTAAGCGCAACACGATGAATATGATAACATTATATCCTAAAAGCATTATTTAACCCTTCAGCAGTCATGCTGATGTTTTTTGTACAATACGTTGAAAACAGCTCACCTGTTCTACACAAATCTACGTAGTGCTGGTAGCGGTTGCCAATTTCTGCAAGATTAAAGTTTTTTCTCACTCACGCATCATTTCTTCTGGAGCTTATTTTTTTTTGTTTATATCTTTTGAGGACCTTCTCAGAATTTTCTTCATGATTTTCTTCAATATTTTTTCCAGGAATTCCTACAGGAATGCCTAGAGGAAACCCTGTAGAATCCCTGGAGGAATTTCTGGAAGTATACCTGGAGGAATCCCTGGATAAGTTCTGGGAGGAATAACTACAGAAATTTCTGCAAAAATATTTTGAGGGATTTCTAGAAGAAACCCCAAACAAATTTCAGGAGTATTCTGCAAAAATTCCCAGAGGAATTCTGGGAGGAATCGCTAGAAAAATTTCTGAAGAAATCTCTTGAGGAATTGTTGAGAAACTTCTAATGACATTTGAGGAGAAATCCCTGAAATAATTCCTGGAAAAATCTAGAGAAAATGCTGGAGGAATGCCTGGAGAAATCCTTGAACAAATTCGTGACGTAATCCCTGGAGGGATTCTCGGATGAGACCCAGCAAGAATTCATGGTGAAATTCCTGGATGATTTTTTGGAGGATTTCCTGGAGGAATCTTTGGGAAAATCCCTGGAGAAATTAATGGAATCTCTGAAGCAACTCCTGGAGAAATTCCAGGAGGAATTGCTGAAAAAATAGCCTGGAAGAATCTCTGAAGAAATCCCTAGAGGGCATCCTGCAGAAATTTCTAGAGAAATCGCTGACATAATTTCAGAAGGATGTCCAGGAGCAATTCCTAGAGATATTCCTGGATGAGTTCTCGGAGAAATTTCTGGATAAAATCCTGGATGAATGCCTGGAAGAATTCCTAGAGATATTCCTGTGGGAATTGCTAGACGAATCCTTGATAGAATTACTGGATGATTTTCTGGAGAAATCTCTAGTAGGTTTCCTGGAGAAATTACTGACATAATTTCCTTCACAGCTCACAAACCCTGGAGAAAATCCTGAAGGGACTCCTGGGGTAATTTTTGGAGAATTTCCTGGCGAAGTTCCTGCAAAAATACCTGGATAAAATTCTTGAGGAATCTGGAGGTATTCCTGTGGGATTTACTGAAGGAATCGCTGAAGGAATTCCTGGAGGAATCTCTAAAGCAATTTTTGAAACAATTCTTCTTCTTCTTCTCAATGGCTCTACGTTCCCACTGGGACTGCTTCGCTTCAACTTAGTGTTCTTTCAGCACTTCTACAGTTATAAATTGAAGGGCTTTCTTTGCCTGCCATTGCATGAATTTGTATATTGTGAGGCAAGTACTATGATACACTATGCCCAGGGAGTCGAGAAAATTTACCCGACAAGAGAGGGAATCAAACCCGCCGTATTCGGATTGGCGATCCATAGCCTTAACCACTAGACTCACTGGAGACCTCTTGTAACTTGAAACAATTACTGGATGTATTTCTGGAGGAATCTTTAGAGGAAGTGTGGGAGAAATTTCTGAAAATATCCCTTGAGAAATTCCTGGAAGAATTTCTAGAGGAATTGCTGGAGAAATCCTTGAAGGAATTTTGAAGGAATCTCTCGGGGAATTCGTGCAGAAATCCCTAGAAAAATCCCTGAAGAAATGCCTGGAAG
Organism: Aedes albopictus; assembly: GCF_035046485.1. NCBI lineage: Eukaryota > Metazoa > Arthropoda > Insecta > Diptera > Culicidae > Aedes > Aedes albopictus. The sequence goes on from NC_085137.1 coordinate 71,234,214, forward strand.
AATTCTTAGTGGAATTCCTGCTAAAAGTCCTAGGAATCCCTGCAGCAATTCGTGGAGGAAAATCTGGAAGAATTCCTGGAGGAATCCCTGGAAAAAAAAATCAGAAGGTATTCCTAGAGAAAATCATGGAAGAGTTGCTGACAGATTTATGGAGAAATTCCTGGTGTAAATCCTGAAGGAAACCATTTCAGGATGAATTCCTCGAGGAGACCTGTTGAAATTCCTGGATGAAGTCTTGGAGGACCGCCTACATGAATTCCTGGAGGAATCTCAGGAAGAATTCCTGAAACAATCCCAGGAGAAACTACTGGAAGAACTCCTGGTGAATTCCTGGAGGACTTCCTAGAGAAGTCCCTGGCGCAATTCCTGGAGGAATCGCTGAAACAATTCCTGGATAAATCTGCTAGAACTCAAGGAGGAATCCTGGAATATCTGGATAAATTCCTGGAAGAATGCCTAGGAGAATTCCTGTAGGAATTCGTGAAGGAATTTCTGAAGTAATTCCTGGAGAAATCTTGGGAGAAATTCCTGGAGGAATCCTGGAATCTCTGGGAAAATTTTTGGAGGTATTCCTTGAAGAATTTCTGGATAAATTTCCTAGGGGAATTCCTGGTAGAATTCTTGGTGATTCCTTGAAGCAACTTCTGGAAGAATTTCTGGAGGAAGGAAAAGGAAGGAAGGAAAAAACCCTGGAGGAATTCTTGGAGTAATCCATGAAAAAATCATGTAGGAATTCTTGGAGGGATCCCTGGAGGATATCCTAGAGGAATGCCTGAAGGAATCTCCAGAGGAAGTTCTGGAGAAATCTCTAGCGGAATTCCTAGAGAAATTTCTAGAGGAATCCCTGGAAGAATTGCTGGAGGAATTCGTAGAGCAATACCAGGAATAATTCGTAGAGAAATCGCAGATGGAATTCTTGGAGAAATTCTGAAGGGATCCCTAGAAGAGTTCGTGGAGGAATCCCTATAGCAGTTCCTGAAGAAATCCCTGGAGGAATTCCTGCAGAAACTCCAGAAGGTATCCCAGAAATAATTTTCAGAGGAAGGGAATGCCGAAACAGTTCCTGGAGCGGAGGAAGTACTGAATAATTTCATGGAGGTGCTTCTTAAAGAATACAAGAAGGAATTCCTGAAGCAATCCTAAGAAGAGTTCCTGGGGGAATCTTTGGAGGAATTTTCAAAATAAGTTGTTCTAGAAAGAATCACAGAACGAATTGACGAGTGAAGCCCGGGAGAAATTCTTAGAGGAATCCCTGGAGGATATCCTAGAGGAATGAATGTAGGGATTCCCGGAGGAATCTAGAGAAACTCAAGGAGGAACCTCTAAAAGAATTCCTGGAGGAATTCCTAGAGGAATCTCTAAAGGCATTTCTGAAGGAATCCCAGGAGAAATTATTAGAGGAATCCCTGCATCAATTTCCAGAGGAATCTCTGAAAGAATTCCTGGAGGAATCCCTGAAGATATTCCTGGTGGAATTCCTAAGCGAATCCCTAAGCAGTACCTGGAGGAAGTACTGGATTAATTCCCGGAGGATTTATTGAAAAATTTCAAGAGGAACTCTTCAATGGATTATAAAAAGAGTTCCTGGAAGCATCCTTGAAGGATTTTTTTTTTTTGATAATTCCTGGAGTTGTTCCTGAAGAAATCGCATGAGGATCCCAGAAACAATCCTATGTGGAATTCCATAGGAAATCCCTCGAAAACTTTAACAAATTCCTGGAAAAATTTCTGTAGGAATACCTAGAAAAAGATATTAAGGAATTCAATGTCTGCAATACACTGATAGGCAAAATAAAGTGCCCACCTCATCGTTTATTCAATTTCTCTCATTTACTTGGTTCAAAATAAAGTAAACACACTGTAGTTTTTTTATTATCTATTTTTATATATTCTTTTTAAGTTTCACTTATGGAATACCGAATAAAAGGAGTTTTACTTAAAGATAAAAAAATCAATTTGTGTTGAAAAAAAAACAGTGACAAAAAAAAGTGCCCACTTCATTTACCCAACTAACAATTGCAAGTCACAAACAAGCAAGCTTGCTGAATTGTTGCTTAATAATGGTAATGATAGCTGAACTAAAATTATGCTCTACACATTACTGTTTAAATGATTTTTAAATTGAAAAAGTAGTCAATGTTCGATTTTCATCATCGGTATCAACAATGATAAATTAAAACACTTTTCAAAAGTTTAACAAGAAATTTATTCGACAAGCATTGTGTCCTTAACAAAAGAGTTTAACAAAACATTTGTCTGCATCTTATTAAGCTGGTGTATCGATAAGCATATACTCCTGAACAATGTGCTTTTCACTTGTCAAATAAACGCCTTCAGCCCGTCATAGTTTGACTCGGAACTTTGTTCGGATAACGGGATAAATCATGGCTAAAAATATTTAGACAACCAAGTTATTATAGAACCAATATTTTAAACGAATCACAAAACATAAAACAGAATAGCTTAACATCGAGTGCCATGAGACGTAATCAACGTAAAAATGAGGCATTTATTTATTATTATTGGTCTGTAACAAGATTTCTTGTACCTTGATTATTTTATTTTTAATCTTCCGCAGCAGTTCGATTGTACGAGACGCTTGGATCGATGCATTTGACATTTCAGTGCTGTCGTGTTTACTGAATATTGTTCCCACAGTCACCTAGATTAGAAATCGACACATTTCAAGTACCCCTAAACATCCTTATGCACTATTTATTGAACATAATATCAAGATTCCATGACAAAAGCATAATTTAAAAAAAAAATTGCTTAACGGATCTTCGACTGAGCATGAGTAGATAACCTGAACAGATGTTGTGAGTGCATCATGTCCAAGACCATATCGCACCACATGTTGTCATATATGACATGTATACATTTTTAAATATCGATATTTAATAATAAAATAAAATATTTATATCGCAATTGGTACGTCTGGAAACAATATCTTCAATAAGGACCAACACTTTTTGGCCGCATTCGATTCACGTTTTCTCACCGTGCGATAAAAATACTGACAGCGAAATCAGAATGAAAAACACGTGTTTTGGGCTGAACAGCTGTTGAGTATAAGGCGTTGTTCAGTTGATTACCTCGTGCAGTGCTAATTCACCACTGCTGAACACAAGTTCAGGAATGATCATTATTTAGTCATGGGAAGATTATGTTTTGCTTTGGGTACTGCATTTCACCATCTCTAGGATGGCGCAGATAGGAAGGCATGCAGCTGGCAATCGACAGGTCTCGAGTTCTAATCTGGATTAATGCAATTTTATATGTAATTCTTATTTCATAATAGGTGTTCTCAACAGAGCAAATAATTACTCTCGTGAGAGTTTAATATTTTTGCATTTTATTTATTTTCTGTCATTTTTGTCAAAGTCCAATAACAACTTTCCTGTACATTTGTAAAACGTTTTTCACAGCAAAAAATGAAGTTGGTGCACAACATGATGCTTTATAACTTCTCCAAATTTGTGTGAACAAAACCCGAACATAGGTTGTGCGTGAAAATAATTCAAATGTTATTCAACATTATGCTGAATTAATTCGTCATAATGGTGCCTGTTAAATGAGTGATTGTTAGTTGGGTAGGCTGCAGAAAACATAAATTAAAGTAAAACAAAAGCTTTTCAATAATTGATGTGTCCTCCTTTGGCCTTCAGGACCTCCTGCAGGCGCTTCGGCATGCTCTCGACCAGGTTTTTTAGGTGCTGTGGATCTAGCTCTTCCCAGGCGCGCTCCAGGGCTTCAAAATAGTTATTTTTATTGGTAACACCAGTTTTGCCAACCCTGGCATCGAGAATCGCCCACAAATTCTCGATGGGATTGAGGTTCGGGCTTTGTGGAGGCCATTCCAGCGGTTTGATCCGACAAGACCGGAAGAAAGACTTGGTCTTCTTGGCAGTATGCTTCGGGTCGTTGTCCTGCTGGAATACGAACTTCTCTTCAAGGCCCGTCTGGAGCAGCGAAACCTCCAGATTTTCTCGCAGGATGTTGATGTAGGAATCCGCCGTCATTATCCCGTCGATTTTCACGAGACTACCCACTCCACGAAAAACATCCCCACACCATTACATTTCCTCCTCCATGCTTCACCGTGCCTTGGATGTGGCGCTCCTGAAGCTCCTCTCCCGATCTGCACCAAACACGAACCCGCCGCTTTCGGTTAAACAGCTCGAATTTTGATTCGTCCGTGCAGAGAACCGTTTTCCAGAACTCTAGGGGCTTATCAGCATGCTCCTTAGCAAACTTAAGCTGTTTGGCTTTGTTTGCCTTGCTGATAAATGGGCGCTTCCGGGCTAGTTTGCTATTCAACCCCTGTGCTACAAGACGGCGACGAACAGTTCGACCGGAAACTGATAACTGAAGGGTTTCCTGAATCTCGCGGACAGTTACCTTCGGGTTCTTCTTGACTTCGCGCATGATCTTGGTGTCCGTTCTCGCATCCGTTTTCCGCTTCCTGCCTCTGCCAGGGCGATCCACCACTGATCCAAACGTTTTAAGCTTCAGAAGAATTTTGCCAACCGCTGCCTTACTGATACTGTACTTCCTAGCGACAGCCCGGTGCGATTAACCGTTTTGCACATCACGAACTACCAGTTTTCGGATACACAACGGAATTGCTTTCGAAACCACTACGTTCTCCATTTTTTTCAACTTAATCAAACGCGATCACGTAAACAAATGCACCAGGTCAAGCCGTTTGCTTCAAAACATGTCAAAATATCAAAACATAAACAATCGAGAGGTCTTCCAATGGAAACTTATCGAAAAAATATCGATTTTTGAAGTGGGCACTTTTTTTGTCACTGTTTTTTTTTTCAACACAAATTGTTTTTTTTTTAAGTAAAACTCCTTTTTTTCAGTATTCCATAAGTGAAACTTAAAAAGAATATAAAAAATAAGATAATAAAAAAACTACAGTGTGTTTACTTTAATTTGAACCAAGTAAATGAGAGAAATTGAAAAAACTAAAAGGTGGGCACTTTATTTTGCCTATCAGTGTAATTTCTGGACGAATTATTGTTGGAATCTTTAGATAGACTCCCAAAAGAATGTTTTGTATATTGTATTAAGGAATTCCTGGATTTGTTTAGATAATTTCCGGTAAAAGTTTTTGAAAGGTTTTCAGGAAGATATTCCTGCAGAAATTCTCCGAATTATTCCAGATTGAATTATCGGAGCAATCTCTAGTGGAACTCTTGAAGGAATACATGAAGAAATCCCTGAAGAAATGTCTGGAGGATCACATGTAGAAATATCTAAAAGGAACTCTGTTGACATTTTTTTTTATCTGTATTAACGAGATTTTTAGCCCTAGGCTAGTTCATCTCGGGACCCACGTTTTACTTCCCTTCCGAAGGAAGAACTCACATTTTGCGAGTTTGTCGGGAGTGGGACTCGATCCCAGGTCCTCGGCGTGATAGTCACATGTTCTAACCATCCAACCAGGACCGCTCCACTTGACATTCTTTTGGGAGTCCCTGGAGGAATCCTCAAAAAAGCACTGCAAACAATAACTGGAGGAACCTCTAAAGATATCCGTGGAGAAATTTCCGGAGGAATGTCTGGTGTAATCCCCAGAGGAATTCTTGAAAAAATCTCTAGAGCAGTCCATGATGGAAACACTGGAAGAAGCTATGACAAAATTCCTGGAGGAATTCAGTGATGCATCTTGCAGAAGTATATGTAAAGGTTTCTGAAGGAATCGTGGGAAGAATTTCTTGAAACAATCACTCTATCGGAACCCAGCAAGATACCCATGAAAGAATATGCTGATTCATTCTGCCTTCTTTGCAAATATTTATATGCAGGTATCTCACGGCGGCTTTCAACCACGTGCAACGTTTTTTTAAATCCGTCTACCTATTTGTGCAGCTGTATTGATCCATTGAGAAGGCACTAAGCACATGCTGATCTATGACTACCTACTTGGCAAAGCAACTATAAATAGTAATCCATTCCATGATTATTGCAGCTTTTTGATAATCCACAAGATGCAGCTCTTTCCGATATCGTTGGTAGTAAGCTGCCTGGTATTTAGCTTTGTTCTTTCTTTGCCGCTTCCTGAAGAAGAAGCCAGTACCAGCGAAGAGACTGAGGCCACAACAGAAGCAGAATCCGCAGCAGCAGACGAAACAACTGCGACAGGCGCAGATGATGCGGAGAGCGGCGGCAGTGAGAAGAATAACGAAGGAGGAGAAACGAGTGCCCCGGAAGCGAAGGAGGAGGGTTCCGGTAAGGACGACCGCCTGGACACGTACAACAAGGTCAACGAACTGCTGGATAAGGGCACCGGAGTGAACAATGTGGAAAATGGATTCCTGCGGGCCTTCCTGGACAACAATCTTCAGTCGCATCTGAGGGTTCCCGTCATCGATGCGATAGGGTTGGTTGGTGATTTCAGCAAGATTGCCGGGTGCTTCACGTCGATGGGCGCCGACGTGAAGAAGATCGTCGACGATAAGCTGAAATCCTTCACGACTTGCAAATCTGGAAAGGAGGCGGGTGATGCCAAGTGCTCCGAGGATGGATCTTCGGTGGGAGGTCAATTCGATCAGATAACTTCGAAAATCAAGGAATGCGTTTCGTCCAAAGGGAAGGGGAAATGAATTAGACATGAATTGATCAACTAACATGTTTTGTAATTTTTATTCAATTTTTCTGGAATAGTTCTCGCTTTCAGCTCTTTTGGTAGTGCTCTGGCAATTATACAGTCGAAACATCTTATAAGTAGACTTTTTTTTTAGTTTTATTTGTTTGTTTCCCGGTGCAATTCTAAAGCTGTTTATCAGTTGATTTATTTTGTTTTTCATAGTATATAGTTCAAAGTGGTTATTTTTTAGCGTTTAATTCAACTTTTTTACTTTACCTACTCAACTATTTTACAACAAGTCTGCCTCGTGAAAAAGTGTTTCTTTCATTCAAAATTTTATCCCCTGATCCACCGTCGGCAGCATGTTCTATTAGAGTAGCACACTTCGGCCATCATGGAAGTGCTGTGCTGCACACAAAATTTTCAATCATAAATCGATGATCGTCAAGACTTTTTACAGTTTTTTGAGTATTTTGCATCATTGTTATGACAGGCGACAAAAAAAAAAACAATTGAAACTAACCATTTCTATACAGTGCATGGAGAAAACTGTAAGGAGTGTAGTATTCTTAGTAAAATAGACGTTTAACTAAACAAGAAGAGAAGATTTCTATTTTGCCAAATGCCAGATGACTTAATGCCAACTGTCCTGCTCCATACCTGGCGATATTTGTGAAGGAATTCGTTAAGAAATCTGATAGAAGCTCCTCTCAGAAATACACCAGAAATTAGTTCAGAAGTTCCTTGGACTAGGTACAATGACTGTAAGTAGAATATTTTTCTGAAGACCTGTCAAAAACGATGTAAATAATCAAAAAACTAGAACATGATGGCGATTTATTCGTTTTTTAGGTGTTGGCGGCGCTGCGGTTGAGTCGACAAGGAAGAAAGAGCTATGATTAAATAATAATCTTTTCAATATGTATATCTAAAACCACACAGCAGAACGGTGTCCACCGATGGTGAGTGTATGTGTTTGGGTGTTGGTTCTTGCCAATTTACTTTTGAATTTTGAGATGCGTTTGAAAGGCTGAAAAACATAAGGCTGAATTTGTGAAGCGATGCATTCTAATCGAAAAAGCACCTAATGCCTGAACATCGAATTGAAACATTTAAAACTCAAAATGGTTCAACTAGCACATTAGTTTTGCCGCTAAAAACTTAGTGTTGAACTTACAACGCATTCCACCTTCGAAGAGCTCTGCCATTTATCTTTCAGCCTTTCGACGCAAAATCCATTTTTCTGTTGTCCTTAAACCTTGTTGCATTTTACTTGTACGTACGAATCAATATTTTAAATATATTTTCTACTCAGCATCAATTCTCCGCTGTTCTCGATCGTCTCAGTGTTCTTCCACCGGCATTTTTTCGCCCCCCAGGATGGCCTTGATGTCTTCGGCGTCCAGCGTTTCGTACTTGAGGAGCGCCTCCGCCAGTGCCTTGTGCTCCTTGGCGTGCTGCTTGAGGATGGCCTTGGCACGCTCGTAGCTGTCGTTCAGGATTTTCTTGATTTCGTTATCGACGCCCTCGACGGTCGATGGGGACAGAACCTCCGGGGCGGCGCCGAAACCCTTGGACGATTCGATCGTACGTAGACCCACCTTCTCGGACATGCCCCAGTCGCGTACCATGTGCGACGCGATGGAGGTGGCCTGCTTCAGATCGCTGCTGGCACCTGTGTTGAATTACGAAGAATAAATTAAAACAGTTTATGGTGGAAGAAGATACCCAGACATACCGGATGTGATTTTGTCGGCTCCGAAAATAAGTTCTTCCGCCGCTCGGCCACCCATCATCGTGTCCATCATGGCCAACAGTTGCTGCTTGGTGACGTGGTAGCGTTCCTTCTCCGGGATGTAAGCGGTGTGGCCAAGCGATGGACCACGCGGCATGATTGTCACTTTATGAAGGGGATGGGACTCCTAAAAAAAAATGAGGATAAAGTATTTCATGTAGTTGCTGTACTTATTCTACGTATTAACCACGATGTAATGAAACGCTTACCTTCGTATAATAGGCAACAATAGCATGTCCGCCCTCGTGATACGCCGTAATTTTGTTGGCTTCTTCGTCCGGCAGTCGAGATTTTCGCTCTGGACCCATAAGTACCTTATCTCTGGCATTTTCCAGATGCTTCATCGTTACCGTTTCTGCCCCATCGATGGCGGCCCTAGAATAAGACACACCAAGTTACATTCTCTTCTACTAGATCTAGACATCTGATACCAACCTCAAGGCGGCTTGGTTGACCATATTTTCAATATCGGCACCCGTGAAACCGGTCGTTCCCCTCGCCAGCTGATCGATGTTGATCTCCTTGCTCAAGATCTTGCTCAAATAGTGCGTGAGGATCTCCTTCCGCCCGGTGAAATCCGGCGTCGGAACAACCACCTCTACATCGAAGCGGCCCGGTCGCAGCAGCGCCTGATCCAGATCGTCCCTCCGGTTCGTTGCTCCCAGCACAATTACTCCCTCGTTCTGCTGGAAACCGTCCATTTCCGACAGCAGTTGATTTATGGTTTGATTCGCGTACGGATGCAGCACGGAGTTGGTACGCTTGGCACCAACCGAGTCAATTTCGTCGATGAAGATTACGCATGGAGCCCGTTCCTTGGCCGCCTCTGGTCGAAGGGAAATTCTCTAATCAATCTACTGCCCGTTATGACCCAATACGAGTAAACCACTTACTGAACAAATCTCGCACACGACGTGCTCCCTGTCCGACGAGAACCTCGTCGAACTCCGGTCCGGCCGCGTGGAAGAACGGTACTCCAGCTTCGCCTGCCACAGCCCGTGCCAGCAAGGTCTTACCGGTACCAGGTGGACCAACCAGTAGGACACCCTTCGGCAACTTTCCGCCGAGGTTGCTGAACTTGTCCGGGTTCTTCAGAAACTCGACCACCTCCTTCAGTTCCTGCTTGGCCTCGTCGCAACCCTTGACATCCTCGAACGTCACCGAGATGTCCTCCGGGTCCACCTCGACCTGGTTGCCGATTTGTATTCTACTGAAAATAGGGAACCATGATGGGGACACATTCCGGGAAGTGAGGAAAAGAGAAGGGAAAAAATGCAACCGAAAGGAAACGAGGATCAGTTTAGAATATTGTTCCGAATTGTATAACAAGAGAGGCGTTTGAATGCGGCTTAGTTTCTAAAACTGCCAAGAATCAAAGTTTTCGTCAGGAAACTAAGCCGCACCCCAATGGACAAGCGTGTGTAATAAAAAAAAGCAAACTTGACTGCAGACCTAAAAACAGACCCGTTGGTCGAGACGAACAGGCTGATGAAGATTCCGATGAACACGACAATTATCAGTAGCTGCTGCAAGACTTTGAGATAGCGCATTGCCTTGCCGGAACGGTTTGCATGGTCCGGATGGGTCGCCGTTAGGTAACCCTCGGCAAAGGCAATCTTGAGCCGTTGCTTCTGTTCGTCCGGTATCGTCGGGTCGTTGACTTCGCTGAGCAGCTTGTTGAACGGTTCACTGTACTGCTGGGGGTTGATTGTTTGCGCGTTGAACGGAACCGGTTCGTACTTGTGGGATATCTGAGGGGCCGGTGCAGCTGGAATAGACGAATCGGAGTCTGAATTAGCGATACGCGTGTTGGCAAATGTCCTAGGCCATTTGGGTGTAACACGGTATGATGTTGTAGAAACGATTAGCTTATTGTATAAGTAACACGAGGAAGGGGTCGTCTATCTATCACGTTGTCCTGTAGGGGAGGAGGGATTAATTAGGCAACAATGTACAGATCACTAAAGCCCTGGGCTTGGATTATATCTTCCAGGAAGCTTTGATTTTAGGCATGTGGTCGATGGCCTTTGCAGTAATGATTAGAATAGCTGAATGTATAATCAATGGCAAACAATTCTGTAAGAATCAGATCTCCAAGTCATCTGATATAGTTATACTGATCATAACGCTGCATAGTATATCGAACATTTGTCGAAGTCATTTATGTGCCGGGAAAATATAATTCCAAGTTGGAGAGAATATTACAAACTGAGGGAGGGTAATTGGCCCAGTCAGACCCCTGAATGGGCAATGTGGGTTAGTTTATGGGAATGCCATTGAAGGTTTGTAATATTCTCCGAGGCTTTCGAAATCCAACAGGGCGCGTCCCCGGGTTGCGGATAGGGGGAAAAGGGAGATTTTTCACATTTGTACTGTAATCAGCCAATGTGGTATTATCTCCTATGGTGTTGTAGTGCGAATGAATGATCTCATTCTATGGGAATTCGAACCTTGTAATGTATTGTTTATCAACTTCAATTTTCTAAGCTTGATAAGGTTTTGAAGACAAACATGAGATGAGAGAATTGCCTAATAGGAAAGTCACATCAGCAAAGCTTTTACATATGCAAATGCTATCCATGGGGTCATGTCTAGCATTTAATATGTATGGCAATGACTGATTCTTACCTAGCAGGGGTACTACAAGACCACGCGGACAATTCGATTAAAGGCTTAATTGGGGATAATATATTTTCCAGAACTGAAGGGACATTTTTTCCGGGGTGACTGGCGAGTCGGAGAGGGTAGAAGTTTCCGTTTGTTATAATTGACAAAATAAACAATCGGGCGCTTTTTCTTTCTATGACTTGCTTGGTATTTTGTGAATTATTGTTTTTTGGTTTTGGAAGGTATGCGATTCACTATTGAGCCTTAAAATTATTTTGCATCTGAATAGCATTGATATCGTCAAGTCTGCACCAACACCCTAATCCCACACCAAAATACCCTTTTCCTATCCCATGGCGTTTATGTGGTCAGCAAAGACTATTCAGCCATTACCCCTCCTTATCATCGGCTTTGGACTGACTTGCGCTCTCATTGCCCCACCAAATGCTGCAAAATGAAAATGAAAAAATGAAAATGAAACAATGTACAGATCACTAAAGGAGAGGACGCCAAAAGTAAATCACATTAAAGGTTATCGGTTTTCATATTAGGCTACTTAGCTTAGCTTAGACAAACTGTGATTGGTTCAAACTTGTATTATTGGAAACTTGGAACATCGAATTACAAGTTACTAGGTTTCGCAGGATGTGATAGGATAATTTACGACGAACTACATCCCCGCAACTTCGACATCGTGGCGTTGCAGGAACATTGTTGGACTGGACAGAAAGTGTGGAAAAGCGGGCATCGAGCGGCTACCTTCTACCAAAGCTGTGGCACCACCAATGAACTGGGAACAGTATTTAGGAGTGTTGGGCAAGATGCGACAACGTGTGGTCGGGTGGCAGCCGATCAACGCAAGGATGTGCATGTTGAGAGTTAAGGGCCGTTTCTTCAACTACAGCATCATCAACGTCCACTGCCCACAAGAAGGGAGACCCGATGACGAGAAAGAAGCGTTCTACGCGCAGTTAGAGCAAACATACGATGGTTGCTCGCCGCGTGACGTGAAAATCGTTGCCGGCGACATGAACGCGCAGGTAGGAAGGGAGGAAATGGACCACGTTCTAAGGGAACGTTCAAAAATTACGTCCAACATTTGGGGGAGGGGAGGGGGGTCTAGAAAAGTGTGGCAGTACGTGTTTTGGGTATAGGAAAATTGCGTGATAGAGGGTTGAGGGGGGGGGGGGGGGTCTGAAAAACCCGAAAAACGATGGACGTAATATTTGAATCTTCCCTAATCGACGGTAAATTCTTCTCGGATATAATCAATGTCCGCACTTTACCGCAGTGCGAATATAGATTCGGATCACTACTTAGTCGCTGTATGCATGCGCTCAAAACTTTCGACAGTTATCACCACGCGTCGAAGTCGAACGCCGAGGCTCAACATCGAGCAGCTGCGTAACGTAGAAGTGGCTCAAGACTACGCGCAGCAGTTAGCAGTGGCCCTACCAACGGAAGAGCAGCTTGGCGCAGCTACACTTGAAGATGGCTGGAGGGACATCCGATCCGCCATAGGTAGTACCTCGGCTACAGCACTAGGCTTCGCGACTCCGAATCACAGAAACGACTGGTAAGACGGCGAATGTAAACAGTTGAAAAACGAGAAGAATGCAACATGGGCGAGAATGCTGCAACACCGTACGAGAGCGAATGAGGCACGTTACAGACAGGCGCGGAACAGGCAGAACTCAGTCTTCCGGATGAAGAAGCGCCAGCAGGAAGAACGAGATCGCGTAGCGATGGAAGAGCTGTACCGCGCTAAGGACACACGAAAGTTCTACGAGAAGCTGAACCGCTCGCGCAGAGGCTTTGTTCCGCAAGCCGACATGTGCCGAGATAATCATGGGAATATTGTCACGAGCGAGCGTGAGGTGGTCGAGAGGTGGCGGCAGCATTACGATGAGCACCTCAATGGCGAAGTTGCAAGTACCGAAGGTGGCGTGGTAACAGATCTAGGAGTATGTGCACAGGACGAAAGATTTCCAGCCTCTAACCTCCAAGAGATTGAAGAGGAGGTTAGCCGGTTGAAAAACAACAAAGCCGCTGGAGCAGATCAACTACCGAGCGAGTTACTAAAACACGGAGGAGAAGCACTGGTGAGAGCACTACACTGGGTCATTACCAAGATTTGGGAGGAGGAAGTATTACCGGAGGTATTATCTACAAAAAGGGCGACAAGTTGGATTGCGGGAACTATCGCGCGATCACACTACTGAGCGCTGCCTACAAGATACTCTCTCAAATTTTAAGCCGCTGTCTATCACCGATTGCAAGAAAGTTAGTGGGACAATATCAGGCTGGATTCATGGGTGAACGCGCTACAACGGACCAGATGTTCGCCATCCGCCAGGTGTTGCAGAAATGCTGCGAATACAACGTGCCCACACATCACTTGTTCATCGATTTCAAATCGGCGTATAATACAATCGATCAAGAACAGCTATGGCAGATTATGCAAGAATACGGATTCCCGGATAAACTGATACGATAGATCAAGGCGACGATGGATCGAGTGATGTGCGTAGTTCGAGTATCAGGGACACTCTCGAGTCCCTTCGAATCTCGCAGAGGGTTACGGCAAGGTGATGGTCTTTCGTGCTAGCTGTTCAACATTGCGTTAGAAGGTGTAATAAGGAGAGCAGGGAGAAACACGAGTGGGATGATTTTCACAAAGTCCGTTCAGCTGCTTGGTTTCGCTGATGATATTGATATTATTGCTCGTAAATTTGAGACGATGGCGGAAACGTACATCCGACTAAAGAGTGAAGCCAGACGAATCGGACTAGTTATTAATGTGTCGAAAACAAAGTACATGATGGCAAAGGGCTCCAGAGAGGAATCACCGCGCCCGCCACCCCGATTTCATATCGACGGGAGGGATGATCCACCCAAGGGCTGAAAGTAAAGACAAATCAAATCAATATCGACGGTGATGAAATCGAAACGGTTGACGAATTCGTGTACTTGGGCTCACTGGTGACCGCCGACGATACCAGCAGAGAAATTCAGAGGCGCATTGTGGCAGGAAATCGTGCTTACTTTGGACTCCGCAGAACTCTATGGTCGAACAAAGTTCGCCGTAACACGAAGTTAACCATCTACAGAACGCTGATTAGACCGGTCGTCCTCTATGGGCACGAAACATGGACCCTACATGCAGAGGACCAACGCGCTCTAGCAGTTTTCGAACGGAAGGTGTTGCGTACCATCTTCGGCGGAGTGCAGATGGAAGACGGGACTTGGAGAAGGCGAATGAACCACGAGCTGCATCAGCTGCTGAGAAAACCAACCATCGTCCACACAGCGATAATCGGGAGGCTACATTGGGCGGGTCACGTCATCAGGATGTCGGATCGCAACCCGACTAAAATGATTCTCGAGAGTCATCCGACCGGAACAAGAAGACGTGGAACGCAGCGAGCTAGGTGGGTCGACCAAGTGAAGAACGATCTGCGGACCCTACGCAGAGTGCGGAACTGGAGACAAACAGCCATGGACCGAGTGGAATGGAGACGGCTACTATGTACAGCAAAGGCCACCCCGACCTTAGTCTGATCGATAAGGTATGGTTACAATCATTCTAAAAACTATTACATCATATTTATCTAATCCCGTTTGTCGCGAGTTCGCCGAAAATCAATAGTGCTCTTGAGCAACCATTGAAGGTAGCGGATTCCCTTAAACTTAAGGATATTTCAGATAGCCTCTGTAATGTATGGATTACCAGCGGTTTTTTTTTTCAATATGAATACCCTTCCCCCATTACAAGGACCATGGACTCTGGTCCAGTCCAGATACTCACCCAACGTATCCTTGACACGCGTGAACAGTCCCGGATTCCGCTTCTGCTCGGCGCTGACGGAGCGAACCGTTTTGAACCCTCGTTGCTGCACCCATGCTAAGTTACTGTAAGCCCCACTCCTCTGGGTGTTCAATAGCAGATTCCGCACAATCTGCTGTACCGCGTAACCATTGAAAAAGACCGTTTCCCGCTGCTGCTGCTGTGGTTCTTTGCCTTTACGCGCCTTGGGCGTAAGACTCATGCTCCAGGGAACGTCCTCGCGACTACTGGTAATCACCTGGATGTTACTGAAGTGCTTCAGCAAGCTTCGCTCAATCCTTCGAGGTAGTTTCAGTTCGAACATTTCTGAGGCAGCGGGTCGAGGCGCACTGGCAACACTGGCCATGGGTTGTTGAGGCTCTTCGAGCGTCTGCCGAAAACTGTCGGTGTAGAACTGGACCAGCGATTGCTTCAACCGCGGCAGGAGGGGATCCTGCTGAGCCAGATAGGAAGCTTCCTTTCCCTGCTGTTTGGGGCCATGGTGCCTTTGTTGCTTGCTGAAAGCGATATTACTATGGCGTGGAGTGATTTGCGAGAGATGAAAGAGCAGTTGCTGCAAATAAAACGGGAAACAATAGATAAAGAAAAACCACTTGCCTCGGGTAAATAGTGCCCTCTCAATGACAGCAGAAAATAATGACGAAATTCTCCGTCGTCTGCCATTGCTTCAACTTTCTGACTCGGTCCGATCGAACTTACGTGTTGATGTGTGTTGACGGTAAACATTATGGGGCTGCTTTATTCCGGCGGCACTGCGTGCTCCTGCGGTTCCGGACGGTACACTTTCACGATCTATCACCCGCTGGCGTCGAAATGCGCGATATTTTGTGTGTTTTTACCTATTTTTCCTAGATGTTCCTCTCGCAAAATCCACTATCGCACTCTTATGTACGTCTTCTTCGTCGTCGTCTTATCTTGATCGGTGTCTCGCCTCCGTCGTCAAGCTGATGCGGTTGTGTAATTTGACGTTTGCTGTGACGTTTCTCCGTTGTGGAACGTAAAGTGTGCTCCAAATAATGCGAGTTTTCCATGAGCAGCTCTTTGTGCTGGTTAAGGTGAAACGGCACCAAATTGGGTTTTTATATTTAGATTTAAGTTTTAATTTTTTGATTTTATACGAAAGAGCATTTTTTTCTGAACCACTGTTTTTTTTCCAATTTTTAGAACCTTATTTTGATACCTAAAATCAATTACGAAGAGATTTTTTTAAATCACCTTTTGACAGCTGAGCAACTGCTTGACAGCTCCGCCCAGTAACGCGACGAGGGGTGATTCGGCAAAACTCTCCCATACAAACTTTAAATTGATTTTTAAATAGGTTCCCGGGCACCAACATTCATGAAAATTTGGATTTCGGCTCAGTTTGGCATGCAGATTCAGAATATGGAATTATCTCAACACCGTTAAAGAAGCCAATTACCCTCTTGAGTTCTTTCAACTGGACATCAATATACCTTATGAATTTTTGCTATAATTAAAAATTATGGATGCAATAAGAATATTTTATGAACATTGATCGGGTTTGTCATGACCAATTTCATAATATGTACAAAAAAAATCCGCACATATTTATTGCAAAAATCTATTCCACTCCACCATTACAATCTACATGCGCGCACATAAACGTTCTCCACGCAAGGTTGCTCATAAAATCTAATAGTCGAGGGCTGTTTGCAGATCAGAACAAATTTTCTAGCCTATCTTGATGATTGGGAAATTCTGCCAGAAATCGGCCAAGTAGTTTCTTGGACGATTACGTTTGAACAGGAAAATATGAGCAGCGGCATTTATATTCTAAATGCGTGATTTGAATATATCAGGCCAAACATTTCAATAGGTCCTATCTGCATTTGAGAGGCTCTCTTTGCTCACTTTCTCTTTTCATTATTGCAATGTAATGGTACACTTTTCAACTATTTTTGCAGTACAAATCAAAAGACGATTGTTTTGACCATCGTTCAATGCAAGGGGACAATCATAATATAAATAAACAGTTGAGATATTAACGAAAGAGAGGGAAACCAAAGAGAGCCTCTCTTCTGCAGATAGGACCTTTAGACATGTTTGGCCTGATATGCGCGATGCATTTATTTTTCGAGTGCAAAGCATGATTGCAAAATTCTAGACGAACATTTGAAAAGGGCCTATCTGCTATTTGTAAACAAACATGTTTCTGTCTCTGCAGGACCCATCTGCATCCACCCACGCACATCAACACCCTTAAGAGATAGCTTGAAGAACACTCTTTCTGATAAGGGTGTTGATGTGCGTGGGTGGATGCAGATAGGCCCTACAGAGTCAAAAACATGTTTGTTTACGCAAAGCAGATAGGCCCTTTTCAAATGTTCGTCCAGAATTCTATGTGTGGGGACATGGAAACTAGATTCGGATTTTTCTTAGTGTGTAGGCTTCTAGAAGGAGCAAAAATCTTAAGACGATGCAGACTGGAATCTATCCATGAACGTCGGGATCACTGAGCTCGAGTTTAATCCACACTTTTACCGACGCTTGGTGATGCCATGTTGCTAAACATATATTCTCCGCACAGTTGAAAGCCAGAATTTTCGACTAGCGAAGTTGGGTTTTTCTCCAAATCCGTGCGTCGGACCTAGGGGCGGGACAGCTCTAATATTGATTAGTGGTATTAGGCAGTATTAAGGAATATTAATCCCAGAGGAAATCCTTTTTGAACGAAGTAAGCCATGCTTATTGAACTGGATTTCAGCTGTCAAAATGTTTTCAATGAAAGTTGCGCTTTCAGATTTCAGGTAGTATTATAACGGCAACATAAAGCTCCTTTATGTACTTCTCACTCCTAGAGCAATGATTTTGGACATATCGCTCCTAGAGCAATGATTTCGGACATATCGCTGGCGAACCCGATCAACGAACTGTGGTACCTCGAATTAACACCTACGTCCCGATTTGTATTCTACGATCATGGAAAGCTCACAGATCATAACTGATACACAACCGAGAGTCCACCTGCAGATCGAGATTACAAATAATCAATTAGCTAGGCCCAACAATCTCAAACTAGCAGTGGCACCATAGAATTTGGTGACACTCAAACCAAAGAGACATTGGAGTACACAATGCCATTAGGATTAAAAATTTCCGCAGTTCTGTTAATGCCAATTCTGTCTCATTCTTTGAAATAAAAGTTTAAAAACGTAGTCAAGTATTCAATACAGTTTTGCATTTTCGTATTTATTGGATATTCAAACAACTTTTTTCTACCATGCCGACTCGTATTGAAAGTACATTCAATTATATCTCGGGTTATATCTGATGAAGCCACCTTCTTGCTTTTTACTCCAGCGACACAAGTTTCCGAAATCCATTTCCCAGAGTTCAGCTTAGCTCACGTAATTTTCAGAACTAAAATACATAATCAAAAGAAATTATAAAATTTGATTGAATAAATTGATGAAAATCTCTAGGGGCAGGACAGATCTAACGAGAGCAAATCTGTGTTCGAGGTGTTGTTCAGAATTCCTCACAGTTCCTCAGAATTTCTCCCATTTATGCCAAAGTGTGATCTGGCACCAATGTCAAACTGCAAAGTGTTGCGTGTGCTGAATGAAAATTGCAGTTTTGGGGATGTCTTTCAACAAATTTCGTCGATCATCGACAAAGAGAGTTACTCAGAAATTCTCAGAGTTGCTCTCGTTTGCACAGTGTCTTGCCCCTAGGAAAATCTACAGACCAATTGTATTTTCAGCTCTTGTTTTCGTGACAGTTTGTTGTTGTATGAAAAGTCATGACATACTACACAAAAAATGTTTCGGTGAAGCATGAAGATTAGGAAACTAATATTTATTAGGCGGTATTAGCATCGGTATTAGGATGTGTCCCGCCCCTAGCGTCGGACCTAACTTCGGAAGTGGTGCGCTGTATAGTGGACCAGGTTTACTTCCGACGCATGGATTTGGAGAAAAAACCAACTTCGTTAGTCGAAAACTCCGATTTTCAACTAAATTGAGAATATAAAAGCCAAGCTGTAAGACCAAGGAGAATGACATTTCCTTTGCTAAATGCGGATTTTCCGGTTAGAAAAGGAGATGTTAATCCCCCTGTGAAAGACGATTCTAGCGATTCTACGTCATAGAGTAATCTTAATGTAATTCCTTCTAATCTCATCTAGATTGAGTTTAAATATGGGCGAAAGTAACATGATCAATTTCTCTTCATTGTCTCTCTCTTCTGCAAATTAAAGTGACAAAATGCAACTTCAATCTAACTTTTTTACACTTAGATGCTAGATTGCATCGCAACCTGGCGATTTATGACCAAAAAGTGCAACCATGCTTGTATCTTGTCACTTTAATTTGAAGAAGAGAGAGAGTCGGTGAAGCGAACTTGCTCATGTTATTTACTTTCGCCCTTATTTAAACTCAATCTAGAATTTATGTTCCGGTCGGGATTAGAGTCCCTATAATTAGAGTCTGGCGGACTGTCACTTTCGACTGGAGCCAATCGAGCATAAACGTCATACCGTCTACCCCCGTTGGTTTGACCTCATCTAATCTGAACATTTTTTAATTTGACCCTCTCTAATCTGCACATCGTTCAAACTAAAAATAGTTCAAACGTCATTCTGCTCATGGAACGGAGTGAAACGGAACGCAGAATCGAAACAAAACAGTAAAAAGGGTTACCATCAGTGTTTTTTTCGATGCCTACAGGATCACTAGAAGTTCAAATTAATAAATGAACCCCGTTGGTTTGCATGAGGTGTCGTTCAAACCAACGGGGGTAGACGGTACCCTAATAGAAAAATATGATACAACGTGCTTAACAACCCTTTCGGGCTATCATTCTGATTTTTTTTTATAACAGTTCATTTATTTGTCGTTCTGGTTTATCTAAAATTATACACATAACTTCTTAAACTACGACATCAAGATTGAAATTTAACTCATTTACATCTACTCTACCATTGCACTCTTGAATGAAAGTGATGTAATTAATTAAAATCTTCATAATCATTGTTCTGCTTGGTGCTGCAATCCGTTCGAGAGATGGTCGCATCAAATCAGCATACTGGAATGTACGCTGACCGCCAAATAACGTTGAAAGTTTCTGTTGAAGACTTCTATATGCATCGATCACTCTAGGGCATTCGAAGAACTTGTGCTGAAGTGTTTCGAGAGCCGCATTACAATGAATACAGTGTTCTCCGTCCGTACGATTCATGGTGTATAACAGCCGACGATGTGGAGTCTTTTGGTTTACCCACAAGAACAAATCACTACGCTGTTGTGGTAGAAGATTGCGATTCGAAACATTTCTCCATATACGTTTCCAATTGGCGTTATTGTTTGCTACTTCCACTTTTGGTCTATCTGTCCCTTTAACAAAAAAAGCGATAGACAAGGTCTGCAGACGGGTTCTGGCGGATTTGAAAAGGCAGGATTGGAATATTGTCCAGCATTTGTTTCAAACATGACAGCTCGGAGATGTTGGCGCGGGGAAAGGTTAGCTTGGTTCAGGTAGGACTCGTAGAATGGTAGGGAGTCAATATCACGTATATGACGATTGATTAGCAAAGCTTTACACTTCATCGCAGGTAAGTGCAAATTTAGCCCACCGTCCTCTATTCGACGTGCTAGCTGTGCCATAGGAACTGTCGCAATTACGCCTCGGAAGAGGTACCGTCGCATGGTGGCTGTCACTTTGGCTATGTGCGCCGTTGTCGGTGCTAAATTTGCGGCAATGTACCAGATTTTGGAGAGCAGAAAGACGTTTAGCAGAATCACCTTTTGATGCAGAGATAACATGCGCATGGAGTGTAACCACACTTGTTGGGAAAACTTGGTGGTGAGCGAATCCCAGTTTAGTGACACCATTTCGCGCACCGAGTTAGAAAAATCACGCCAATTATTTTTACCTGGTTTTCCGTACGAAGCCATGGAATAGCCATATCTGGGTTGATGACTCCAACGTCGATCGCCGTCGTTTTTTCCTCATTCAAGCGTGCCCCTGATACTCGCCCAAAATCTCTAAATAGAGCACGCATCTCGTTCAGTTTGTTGACATCGGTGACGATGGCACTGACGTCATCTGCATACCCGAATAAAAAATACAGTAGAAAAACCGAACGTTGTATTGTAACAGTACTATTTAAAACCATATTTTTACAATAGACACCACTGTAAAAATAAAAATACAAAAACAATAAAATGTAATGTAGAACCCAATACAGTATATTGTAAATAAGATTTTTACAATATACTATACGGGTGGTTAAGTATCGTAACAATATAAAAAAATATTTTTCTCCATATATATTTTTTTGCAAAACCATACATTGTATTGTAAATGAATTGTTATAAATACTGATACGTGGGTTTTAATAAACCGTACATTGTATGGTACACATATGGTTTCAAACAATAAAATGTACCGTAAATATATTGTTTTCAATTGTAGTTTCACTACTGGTTATACATTTAATTAAATGGTTTTGGAATGGTTCTCTTTTGTTATGTTGTATTGGTTTACATTACATAATCCATATAATGTTATATTATCTTGTCATTTTCCTCCTGTTAATGGCATCTTAGGCTTCCTAGCATTATGAGAATGCGCTTTGGGAATTCTCCAGAGCGTTTTGGATAACCCTTCATATTGGATCGCCCACGTCTAAGTCTGAGTCGAGGTCTGAGTAGTCTCTGATTGCATTAACAGTTGAAGCTTAGGCTCCCATGCCCCACCAGCCAGATAACTGGGTTTCGCAAACTAAGCATTATTTGTGGCAACACTTTGAGCGGCATGATGGAACTATGCCGAGCGCGCTAAGTATTATTAGACCACTAATGTAGTTGCATGAAGTGGGTGACGAGGTACATAAGTATCATTACAGCGTGCTTAACCGTTATTGCAATATTGAGGCTCCAGTTTGACTAAAGTTTGAAATACACGGAAATACATAACAACTCATGAGAAAACTGTCAAGTTCGATTCAAGTATAAGTTAGGTTAAAAAGCGAACCCGCAGACGAACCTATATTAAAAGTCATTTCAGTGTTCAGTCCAGTCTAATGTGTTAAAGATGGCTCTAGGTCAAAGATAAAGTTTGTCAATCGCATTTGATTCGATTGTGGTCGAAGGCAAGTTCACATGAGAGAAGAGGAGAAAATTCCCCTAAATGCAAATACAGAAATAATAGTGTTGAACTCATCCACTGATTTACGGTAATCTGACCTGCATCATTCCGGGTTGGCCTACATTCGTATTTCTCTCATCGCACTCTACACACCTAGCCCGCCATATCTCTTGGACCCCTGCTTGGACCTGCAGTTCTTAGAATAGGACATTTGGTTTACCACTGATTTAAACATGTTATTGATTTTCAATTGATGTTTCAACTTATTCACTTTTTTCTCTTTCCTTTGAAAGCTTTCCTTTGCATCAAAAAAGTCACAAACATCAACAAAACAAAGCACGGAAAAAATGTTAAACTAAATAAATCTGGTGTTCGATTTGAATAGGTCGAATCTGCATATGAATCACAGCAAACATACGACCTATTCAAATCGAACACCAGAAATAATTAAAAATTCACGGAAAAATAATGTTTCGGAAAAGTGAATGGTTCAAACGTAAGAAAAACAGTATAATATATTGTTACATAAAAATCCAATGTAAATGTATAGTATAGCGAACCATTTCATCACAATACACTTTATTGTAGCTGGTACACTGTATGGTGCAGAAATGGTTTTCACCATACACCCTATGGTTAGTTTTTATCCGGGTAGGCAACGATGATATCTGCACCACACACTTGTTCCAACCGTTGTAGGAGAGGGTGAAGATAGAGCACAAAAAGGTGCATCGAGAGTGGATCTCCCTGACGCACCGAACGCTGGATAGGGAATGGTGGGGAGAGATGCCCATTTACTAGTAGACGGGACGACGATCCTGCTGCTATGCTTGCCAATAAGGTCACCATATCTGTATTGAAGCCGAGGTCTGTCAGTGTGTTGAACAGAAAGCGATGATCAACACGATCGAAGGCACTGTCCAAATCAAATGATACCAGTTTACCACTGCGTCTGCTGTCCTTTAACTGCGCTATTCTGTCCTTAAGGGAAAGTGTGGCTTGGAATATGTTGTGCCCCGAGTTTGAGCACTTCTGATGCAATCATTCACCCAATCGCCAGTGTATAATACATTTTTATTAGGGTAGTGTCCTCACCGATAAATGCTACACCGTGACGTCATGCTCGATTGGCTCCGATCGAAAGTGACAGTCCGCCAGACTCTAACTAGACTGACTCTACTCGGGATTAGAGATCTGCTAAAATCTCTGGCATCACTGGATTTTTATTTTGTGGATAATGTGGAACGAGTTTGCTTGCTTTTTGTTTACTGCGTTTACTGAGTTCTTCTTACAAAGTTTTTACAAAATTAGTTTTATTCACTCCAAGTTGTTGATTGATAACTTATTTTTCTGCTTTCGTATACTATAATGATTTGTTTAATTGTCGTTGAAAGTTTATAAACTCGAAGCAAAGTGGCTGACCCAAATCAACGTACGAAACTTGAGTTGACTGGGGATCACCCGCCTCTCGGACGATGGCGTGTTGTATTTTCAAAAACTGCTTCAACCGACCGACGCCGTTCTCGAAGGTAACATTCTTTAACATTCCCAAGGACAGCCGACGCCAGCTTTGGTTGGAACGTTCCGGCAACGAACAGGTACGCAATCTGCCCTTGTCGGCGCGACGGCTGGTTTGTGAGGCCCACTTCGATGAGTGCCACATCCGGAGACAGTTCCACCGGACGACACTCAGCCGGGATGCGGTTCCGGTCAGTTATGAGAACGTTTTCAAATATGTAGATGATCGGGTGGACGAAGATGGACAGCAGGATGAACAGGTCGGTGGCGATGCGTATATTGAGACTGCAGAAATCGACTTACAGGAAGTTCCTAGCGGAGCTGGAACGGAACTGGTGGAGGAGTACCTAGGTGAAAATGAAACAGACGTGTATCAGGTTGAATACATGGAAGAAATAGAAAAACCACAAGAAGTTGAACAGACTCGAGAACTTCATTCACCACCGAAAGCAGTGTTTGAAACGGTTGCAACGCAAACGGATGATCTCCCAAAAACTTTACCTCAGCCCAGTCCTCCACGTAAGAAACGAAAACTTAGCGAATCGCTCAAAGAAACCACAGACCAAGCGGCAAATACCGAACCGATGGAAGTTGAACCAAAACGCGCGCCAACTCCTCCTGTTGTCAGCACAGCTGAGCAGTCCACCCAAACGGACACTCCCCAGAAACCACCTGAAAACCCCGTTCAAAAAACCGAAGAAGAGTATTTCCTGCTTTCCTTGGCGGAACCACTTCAACGGCTTCCACCGGAGAAAAGGGCCATGGCCAAGGTGAAAATGCTGACCTATCTGGTGCAGCTTGGGTGCGGCATGGAGAATGTTCAGTTGTGAGCAGGTGCGTATAAGGACTTTTGTAAGTTAACAGAATAAAGATGAACTTTTACCAAAGGGCACTAAGTGGTGCGAATTATTTCGAAAGAAATGCATCCTAGAATCAATATACCTATTAGTAGCCTGAAGCTTGAGCTTGATGACTCTGTGCATTCATTTATGCTTACTGAGCAGGCGATCATGAGCTCGATATGGTGCTCTTGTCATTTCATGTGGCTGTTGATCATATTGTGGCTAGGAAATTTTAGTAAACAGTTCCTCTTGGCCAATCGCATCTCACTCTAAAGAATTTTCACGTCCGATTTACGTGAAATATCACGTAGCTCATCCTTGTTCACAAAATCTCATAAGTTACGTGACGTTAGTAACTATCACCCGATAATCACGGCGTGTGCACCGCCCTGTTTGGTAAAATCCACTCAATTTTCACGTAAATCGTTTGAATGCGTTTGTGTTAGTGAAATTCTGACTTGGAAGTTTCCGCGAAACGAAAGTTACGTGAAGTTCAGGTGTGCAAAAATAAATTCAATATGGCGTCGAAAAAGTTGATACCACAACTGCTTGGTGATGTAGTTTCCGAGCAAGTTGCTGCAAGTATCGAACGGTAATTTAATTATTTAAAGCAATAGATTGTGAATAATTACATAAGTAGTGAACTTTTCTTCATTTACAATATTTTCAGCTGTCTCCTGACGGTGACGAAGGACCAGTTCAGCGAGTGTTTTTGAAAGCTGGAGTACGAAGATTTTGCACCAAGACTTTTTCACGCCATCCGTATTGGAAATTTGTACGTGTTTAGTGTTAACAATAGTTATAATGATTTATCAATGCGTATGTGATACAGTTGTAAGTATAGATTTATTAAATATTCAAAAATAAAAGATTGATAAATATTTTTGTTTAATTGTTGTACCAGATTGTAGCGTATTTGAGGAGGCAAGAGTTTTTAAATCCCTATATGATGCATTGAGATATTTTACGGTCGGGTAAAAGTTATGCTTTTTTATTGCATTTTATAAGAATTTAAACTCTCTTGCCTCTTCAAATACGTTGCAAGCTGGTGCTGCTGCTTTATTTTCATTCAAAAATTATGTTCAAATTACGTGAAATTCATGTAGAGCTAATCATGTTTTCACGTAAAAGTTACCTGTGATTCCGGTAGCACTCACCCACATTTCACGTAAACGATACGTACAATACATGTCAAATTTACGTGACTTACCACGTCGATGAGCAAAGCTCACATTTATCCAGCTACCCGAAGTTCCGGTGAAGGCGACGTGAAAAATATGGTGGACGAAAACTACCCATCTTTTCACGTAAATCGGACGTGAAAATTCTTCAGAGTGTGTTGTTTCTATGGCGGGCATGGGGACCGTTCATAAACCACATGCACTTTTTGGGGGAGAGGGGCTCCATACGAATCTCAACTTTTTGTATGGACAAAAGAGGGGGGGGGGGGGGGTGTCTGAGATGTCCAAATTATGGTCTACGTGGTTTATTAACAGCCCCTTGGTTGTCTGAGGGTGCCGCTTCTGATTCGTATGCAGAAGGTCCTCGGTTTCAATCCCTTCCCTTCCCTTCTACATTGTACCTTTATATCTACTTTCTCTCTTTCTCTTATCTACAATCTACATATACAACTCTTGTATATTCTTTAAACTGTTCATTCGTGGCGCTCGTATAGTTTTTGTTCGAGTTCGATGTTTGTTCACTACCGCCACCTAGTTAATGGTTGGCAAAACTCAGTCCTTTTAGTATTGGGCAAACATTTTCCGTGACTATGATTTGAATCGAAAAATGATCTAAGTGTTACGTCTGTTTGTATGTGATCACACTCCTCTAACATTCCTTTCCCTTCCAAACTGATTGTAAGGTCTTGGCCGGTGTCGGTATTGATCCAAAACGTATGAGCTGCTTAAATTGCACTTCAAAAATCAGTGTAGTGCCCCAGCCCCTTGTGAAAAATGTGAATTTCTAACAATATTATGGGAATTTTTATTTAAATTGCAGAAAGTTTCAGGTTGGCACTACAATGATGGTGCAATATAAATATGATCATGGTGCAAAATAGAATCATGGTGTTTCACGCAATACGAATTACCAAGAAGGGGTTTCAACATGATGTGGTGCTAACATCGCCAAGTACTTCATATTGGGATTCTGGAGAAGGCTTGGTGATGATTTCAAGGCAATACGAAATTTTTATATATCGACTCTTATGAAATTTTATAAACGTATTAAGGTGAATATATAACGAAGCCACCCCTAGAATTTTCAAGAGCACAAATCTAAAGAACCAAATGATGGATTGGGATGAAAAGTTGATCGATTGGTCACCACCAGCGGGTGATCAATCGATCAACTTTTCAGCGTGGTCAGACATTGGGTTCTTCAGATTTGTGCTCTTGAAAATTCTAGGGGTGGCTTCGTTATATATTCACCTTAAATACAATGGAAAATATCGACAAAATTAACATTAAAAATAAAATGTTGTGAAAGAATTTCAATCAAAAACAATTAGTGATGCTAGAATTGGAGAAGACTCCATAGATTCAGTCAAAATTCCTAGATTGAAAATTTCGATCGGAATCCTTGTTGCAATCTACAGAGACTCCTCCAAAGATTCGTGCATGAGTTCCTCCAAGATGCCTCCAGGGATTTCTTACAGGAATCCCTCCAGAAAATCCTAAAGGAATTTCTCCCGGGACTCTTCCAGGAATTGCTCCTTAAATTCCTCGAGATATTCCTCTAAGGATTCCTCCATGGATTCCTCCAGAAAATTCTCCAGGAAAATTTCAAGGAATTTCTCCCGGAACTCTTCCAAGAATACCTTCACGGTTACCTCCATGGATTCCTTCAGGAATTTCAACAGGATTTTTTCCAGGAATCCCTTTAGAAATTTCTCCTGGAATTTCTCAAGAGATTTCTCCAGGGTTTCATCCAGAAAATTTCAAGGGAATTCCACCCAGAACTTTTCCGGGAATTTTTCTAGGAATTCCTCCAGGGATTCCTCTATAACTTCTTCCAGACCTTCCTCCAGGAATTCCTCAAGGAATTCCTCCAGGAAGCCTTAAATATTTTTCCCGAAATTCCTTAAATAATTCTTCCAGGAATTCCTCTAGTTATTCCTCCAAGAATTCATCAATACATTTCTCCCTGGGCTTGGATTATATCTTCCAGGAAGCTTTGATTTCAGGCATGTGGTCGATGGCCTTTGCAGTAATGATTAGAATAGCTGAATGTATAATCAATGGCAAACAATTCTGTAAGAATCAGATCTCCAAGTCATCTGATATAGTTATACTGATCATGACGCTGCATAGTATATCGAACATTTGTCGAAGTCATTTATGTGCCGGGAAAATATAATTCCAAGTTGGAGAGAATATTACAAACTGAGGGAGGGTGCAATAGGCCCAGTCAGACCCCTGAATGGGCAATGTGGGTTAGTTTATGGGAATGCCATTGAAGGTTTGTAATATTCTCCGAGGCTTTCGAAATCCAACAGGGCGCGTCCCCGGGTTGCGGATAGGGGGAAAAGGGAGATTTTTCACATTTGTACTGTAATCAGCCAATGCGGTATTATCTCCTATGGTGTTGTAGTGCGAATGAATGATCTCATTCTATGGGAATTCGAACCTTGTAATGTATTGTTTATCAACTTCAATTTTCTAAGCTTGATAAGGTTTTGAAGACAAACATGAAATGAGAGAATTGCCTAATAGGAAAGTCACATCAGCAAAGCTTTTACATATGCAAATGCTATCCATGGGGTCATGTCTAGCATTTAATATGTATGGCAATGACTGATTCTTACCTAGCAGGGGTACTACAAGACCACGTGGACAATTCGATTAAAGGCTTAAGGTGAAGATATGACGAAGCCACACCTCGAATTTTCAAGAGCACAAATCTGAAGAACCAACTGGCGGAGTGCACTGAAAAGTTAATCGATTGGTCGCTACCAGCGGCTGATCAATCGATCAACTTTTCAGAGCTTTGTGAAATTTGGTTCTTCAGATTTGTGCTTTTGAAAATTCAAGGTGTGGCTTCATTCTATGTTCACCTTAATTGGGGATAATATATTTTCCAGAACTGAAGGGACATTTTTGCCGGGGTGACTGGCGAGTCGGAGAGGGTAGAAGTTTCCGTTTGTTATAATTAACAAAATAAACAATCGGGCGCTTTTTCTTTCTATGACTTGCTTGGTATTTTGTGGATTATTGTTTTTTGGTTTTGGAAGGTATGCGATTCACTATTGAGCCTTAAAATTATTTTGCATCTGAATAGCATTGATATCGTCAAGTCTGCACCAACACCCTAATCCCACACCAAAATACCCTTTTCCTATCCCATGGCGTTTATGTGGTCAGCAAAGACTATTCAGCCATTACCCCTCCTTATCATCGGCTTTGGACTGACTTGCGCTCTCATTGCCCCACCAAATGCTGCAAAATGAAAATGAAAATGAAAATGAAGAATTCATCAATACATTTCTTCATGATTTTCTCTAAAAATTTCTTCAGGAATTTCTCCAGAAATAAAGGGTGAGTCGTTAATTATTGTGCCACCCTACCTTCAACTGATTCACAAATTGTCTACAGTTAACGAAATGAAACCAAATTTTTACAGTAGTTTAGTATATGTATGTATTTCAACTTTTTGGTATAGGTTCAAATTTAGGATGCGTTTTAGTGAAATTCACGACATTTTCAATTAACGCCCTCCATGTGGACATGTTCAGGCTCCACTTGAAACAAATAATTAAAGCTCTCTGGTTTGTTTATGTGCATCGAGCCTGGTTTTCACCCAACTCCAAGCTTATGTTTCACTGACAACCGTTCCTGAAACCTATTGATGAGCATTAAGATGATCCGATAATGTATACTCATTAATTGTTCCAAGGCGCGATACCATGATTTTTGATTTTAGCATGTGATTGTACAACATCTATTTTAGAACTGTTAACTAAATTTATTCTATATCGACCGAAATCTCACTGATAACTGCTCAATTCATTATATGTAAACAATAAAGCCTGTATCCGCAATAATCGGGACACAAAAGCACGGCAGTAACTCTGTACTGAATCAATAAAAATTGCCCAAAAATTAACTGAGAACTCTTTGATGTATGTTTATTATTTGTGCAAAATTTCATAAAAATCGATGCATTACTTTTAACTGTGGATGAGAAACAAACAGGCGTGGTTTTTAAGATTTTGTACAACCAACACCAATTTTCATTCGCATACTAGATGGTTCTTCTCCGCTACAATTTAATGTTCTGTGAGGATAACTATGAAACTTCGTGAGCAGTTATGATACTTAAAGAGACACTTTCTTGCAAAATTTCATCAACTTTTATCAATTGGATTGAAAGTTACTGGTGTTAACAGGGGATAGTGTTAGTGAAAATGTTTCATGTTTTTTTCTGTGCGATGTTTGCCCATTCATAACTTTTTAATGTCTCTGCCAATTTTCATGAAATTTTCACAGAAGGTAGTTGATTATGCTTATATTATGCCTGCAAAATTTGATGATTATTGGTGTAGTACTTTCAACAATACAATCAAAACAATAAGGGGTACTCACTAACTGTTGTCTGAGGGGCTAAAATCACGTTCAGTCCCAAAACATGTTTCGACTATAACATTGTTGATAGTGCATCGATTTTTTTGAAATTTTGCCTATGCAAGTAAAGTAGATTGAGAGGTTTGTGTTCAAAATTTCAGTCATTTTCTTTATCAAATTCAAAAGTTACAGCGCTGACAAGCTAAACCAGGGGCTGTACAAAATTCAATTGTTCGCGTTCTACTATTTCATTGCTACAACAAAAGGTACTTCACCGATTCACATGAAATTTTGCAGGTGAAATGAACACATCTTGAGATATTATCAGGCAAAATTTGAGCAATTTTAATGTATGTATTGCAGAGTTACAGTCATATTTCTGTGTCCCGATTATTGCGGATACAGGCTTTAGACTTTAAGAAGAAACTGTGCAAAATTTGGTTGATTTTGGTGAAGTAGGAAAAAAGTTACGTTAGTTTGAAAATGGCACATTAATTATCGACTCACCCTTTACCTCCCGAAATGCAAACAGGGATTCCTCCAGGAATTTCTCTAGGGATTCCTCCGTGAGTTCTTCAGGTATTCCTCCAGAAAATCCTCCGGGAATTTCTCCAGGAAGCCGCAAATATTTCTCCAAAAATACCGCAAAAAATTCCTTCGGGAATTCCTCTGAAAAATCCTTCAGAAATTCCAGGGATTTTTACAGCGAATCCTCCAGAAATTTCTGCAGAGATTCCTCGAGGACTCCTTCCTCGGATTTCTCCAGAAAATCCTAAAGAAATTTCTCCCGGAACTCTTCCAGGAATTCCTAGAGAAATTCCTCCAGTGATTCCTCCATGGATTTCCGTAGGATTTTTTCAGGATTTTTTTCTGGAATTTCTCCAGAAATTTGTCCTGAGATAACTTCAGGAATTCCTCTAGTTATTACTCCAGGAAACCCTCTTAAGACTTCTCCAGATATTCCTCCAGGAATACCCCTAGGTATTCCTCCAAGAATTCCTCCACGGATTTCTACAGAAAAAATAAATCTCCCGGAACTCTTCCAGGAATTCCTCGAGAAATTTATCCAGGGATTCCTCCATGGATTTCGCCAGGAATATCTCCAGGATTTCCTTCAGGGATTCATCAATGATTTTTTTTTCAGATATTCCTTAAAAATCCCTCCAAGAATTCCTTCAATCATTCCTCCAGGAAGCCGCAAATATTTTTCCAGAAATTTCCCAAAGAATTCGTCCAGGAATTCCTACAGAAATTCTGCCAGGAATTCCTACATTTTTTTTCAGCGATTTCTCTAGAAGAAACCTCTAGGAAATTCAAGAGGGTTTTTTCTAGGGATTTCTTCTGAAATTCCTCCTTGGATTTATCCTGGGGATCCTCCAGAGATTCCTCCAGCGATTAATTCTGGCTGCAAAACGGTGAGTCGATAAGGAGAGCGTTCCATCAGGAATTTCTCAGGGGATTCTTTTAGAAATTTCTCTAGGAATTCTTCAGGGATTTCTCCTTAAATTTCTCCAGGCAATTCCTTCATGGATTCCTTCACGAATTCCTCCTATGATTACAGCAGAGATTTCTCCAGGAATTTTCCAAAGCTATCTCCGGGATTTTCAAGGATTCCTTAAGGAATGCCTCCAGAGATTCCTCCAAGTATTAATTCTGAAAATCCTCCAGGAATTCCTTCTGGAAATTTCCTTCCAGAAATTTATCCGGAAATTCGTCCAGGAACTTCTTCAGAAATTCGTCCCGGAGTTTCTCCAGACTCTCCTCCAGAAATTTCTCCACGGACTCCTCCAGAAATTCTTCCAATGATTCTTTCAAGGACGCCTCCAGAAATTCCAGAGATTTCTCCAGGAATTCCTGCAAGTGTTCGTCCATGAATTCGAGTTCGAATAATTCTTCCAGAAATTCATGCAGGAATTCTTCCAAAAACTCCTTTAAAAATTCCTCCAGCAATTCATTCAGAAATTATTTCACGGATTCCTCCATGGATTCCTTCTGTAATCTCTCAAGGGATTGATCCTGTAATTCCTTCACGTATTCCTTCAGGAATTCCTTTAGGGTTACATCAGGGATTTTTCCAGAAATTTTCCATAGCTTCCTCCAGCATTTTTTCCATGGAGTTCGTGGATTCCTTCACGAATTCTACCAGAAATCCCTCCACGGAATTCCTGCAAGATTTTTTCTCATAATTCGTCCAAGGATTCCTCAAGAGACGGGCTTTGTGGTCTAGTGGCTACCGCTTCTGATTTGTATGCAGAAGGTCCTGGGTTCAATCCCTGGCCCGTCCCTTTCCTCCTACTTTATATCTTTCCATATACTTTCTCTCTGCTTTCTACATATACAACTCATGTATATTCACATGTTCGTTCATAGCCATCGCTAGAACAGAAACGGGTTAAAAAGCCGTTTCCCTTCCTTCCAAACTTTCACAGCACAGTGTCTCAATCCTATTAGATAACGCCTACAAGTTATGCAATCAAGCGAACTGTGCCGAACATCTTCAGAATGGTGCATAAGATGCCTAGAAGATATAGTGAATGCCAAAATGATGAAAAAGTTTAAAGGAAGGTGCATGGTGCTAGGTGATGCATTATAGTTGTCACCGTTATTCAAAGATTATCAACATGCTGCATGGTGCACGAATTTACAAAAATGGTGCATAGAAAACAGAAAAAAAGATTTTAAATGATGCTCACGCCATAATGATGGATTTGATGCCTAGATGATATGATAAACGCTGAAATGCTGGTACAAGTCGGACTCGATTATCCGGAGACTCGATTATCCGAAATTCGATTATCCGGAATTTTAGACTCGATTATCCGGAGTATTTTTATTGCGATATTTTTTTTTTATTTCAATGATAAAATTTGACATAATTAAGTATTATAACATAGTGTTGACATGATTTTAAATGCCCCCGATTCCGTTTTCCTCCGATTTTGTTGGCTTTTTGACCCGATTATGTTAGCCTCTTATTACGAGAAAATTAAAATGTTTTAAACTCAGCATTAACATTTTACATTTCCAGTATTTTACAGTGTTTCTCAAATTTAGTACAGTTGATAATTTTTGGCGTCATATACAAATTACGTAACAAAAAAATCTCGCGTAATATATGAAAAGAGTCAAACAATTTTAAATCTTCTCAGCTAGAAAAAGCTGAATGTTGCATCTGTTTTCAAAACATGACGTGAATCATCCAAGAAAATTTTCCAAGAATGATAGATTGCATTTCTTCAGATAGTATTTCTGGGATTTCTCCAAATTTTGCTTCAAAGGGAAATTTTTCAGAGATTTATTTCCTTTTGCTTGGTATTCCTCCAAGAATTTCTCCTGAGACTCCTTTGAGAATTTCTGCTGAGATTCCTCAAGCAATCTGTGCTGGAATTCCGCCAGATATTTTACGAGGAGATTTTACGAAAAAAATTCCGGGCAATTCTTGTTGGGATTCCATCAGTTTCTTTCTAGGAATTATGTATGGGATTCTTATGGAGATTTCTCTTGATATTTCTTAAAGTTTCCTCTGGAATATTCTGTTGATAATCTACCAAAAGTCCTAGAGGATTTCTTTAGGTATTCATGAAGAAATTTTTAGTGGGATTCTTCCAGGAACTCCTCCAGATATTTTTCTTCATTATTTTCTACAGGTTTTTTTTTTTTTTTTGCGGGGGTGGAAGCTCAGGTAAAATATTATCTCCTGGGCGCCCATTAAAAACACCACCCCCGGCGAAGACTGGCGCTCGAGCCTAGCTATTTAGCACTGTAGTTGGAGGAAATGCCAATGCAGAACCCGTAGCTTCCGGGAAGGTAAGCCCAGCTCCCTGGGTTAGTGGGTTGGTGTCAGGCCCTGCGAGCCAGCCGTAAAAAAGACTAGCACCGGAAAATCAACAAGAGAAGAATGCGAACCGATACCAATGGCGACGACCACAGCGACGAAAAGGGATTTGCGATTGGAAGCTCGGTACGTGGAACTGCAGATCTCTCAACTTCATCGGGAGCACCCGCATACTCGCCGATATACTGAAGGACCGCGGGTTCGGAATCGTAGCGCTGCAGGAGGTGTGTTGGACAGGATCTATGGTGCGAACGTTTAGAGGTAACCATACCATCTACCAGAGTTGCGGCAACACACGTGAGCTGGGAACAGCTTTTATAGTGATGGGCGACATGCAGAGGCGCGTGATCGGTTGGTGGCCGATCGACGAAAGAATGTGCAGGTTGAGGATCAAGGGCCGATTCTTCAACATTAGCATAATAAACGTGCACAGCCCTCACTCCGGAAGCACTGATGATGACAAAGACGCATTTTACGCGCAGCTCGAACGCGAGTACGACCGCTGCCCAAACCACGACGTCAAGATCATCATAGGGGACCTAAACGCTCAGGTAGGCCAGGAGGAGGAATTCAGACCGACGATTGGAAAGTTCAGCGCCCACCAGCTGACGAACGAAAATGGCCTACGCCTCATCGATTTCGCCGCCTCCAAGAACATGGCCATTCGTAGCACCTTCTTCCAGCACAGCCTCCCGTATCGTTACACCTGGAGATCACCACAACAAACGGAATCGCAAATCGACCACGTTCTGATTGATGGACGGCACTTCTCCGACATTATCGACGTCAGGACCTATCGTGGCGCTAATATCGACTCCGATCACTACCTGGTGATGGTTAAACTGCGCCCAAAACTCTCCGTTATTAACAATGTACATTACCGGCGGCCGCCCCGGTACGATCTAGAGCGACTGAAGCAACCGGATGTCGCCACCGCATACGCGCAGAATCTCGAGGCAGCGTTGCCGGACGAGGGTGTGCTCGATGTGGCCCCTCTAGAGGACTGCTGGAGTACAGTGAAAGCAGCCATCAACAACGCAGCCGAGAGCACTATCGGGTACGCAGAACGGAGTCGACGAAACGATTGGTTCGACGAGGAGTGCAGAGCGGTTCTGGAGGAGAAGGATGCAGCGCGGGCGGTAATGCTGCAGCATGGAACCCGACAGAATGTGGAGCGATACAGACAGAAGCGGAAGCAGCAGACCCGTCTCTTCCGGGAGAAAAAGCGCCGCCTGGAAGAAGTGGAGTGCGAGGAAATGGAACTGCTGTGCCGTTCACAGGAAACACGCAAGTTCTACCAGAAGCTCAACGCATCCCGCAAAGGCTACGTGCCGCAAGCCGAAATATGCAGGGATAAGGAAGGGAGCCTCCTGACGGACAAACGTGAGGTGATCGAAAGGTGGAAGCAGCACTTCGACGAGCACCTGAATGGCGAAGAGAATGTAGGCACGGAGGACCAAGGCAGCGGAGGAAATGACTATGTTGGTGCAGCAGAGGACGGGAACGAACCAACTCCCACGCTGAGGGAAGTTAAGGATGCCATCCACCAGCTCAAAAACAACAAAGCGGCTGGTAAGGACGGTATCGCAGCAGAACTCATCAAGATGGGCCCGGAACGGATAGACGGATAGACGGGGATAGACAAAATGATCGGGACAGGCAAAATTTTCCCTTCTCAAAAAATATTCAAATAGCTGTAACTTTTCGAAAATTGCATCAAATATTCTCAAATTTTTAATGTAAGTGGATCAACTAGTTGTGTATCAGTGGACAAAATTTGGAAAGAACCGGACTATTCTGCACGAAGTTATAAAGATTCTAGAAAAAGGTATATTTATCCGATAGCCAACTTTAAGCTGTTATATTTCCGGATTCAATAAACCGAATGCAATGGAATTTTAACCATTTATGACTTATATAATGAGCTTTGAAAAACTTTTAAATCAACTTAAAATTCTTAACACGGAAGAAAATTATTACGATTGGATTATTTTTCTAATAAAACACCAAATTTACTTAAATTTTAACATCGTTTCAAAATTCAAGATGCAAATTAAAATTCATTTATATTAACTCCAATTGTCTGGAATATAAATATGTTTTGAAAGAAAGTATCAACATAGCCGGCAATTCATTGAAAAAGTAGTGGGATGCATATTAGAAATAGACCAAATTACTAAAAAATCATAAAATAAATGAAATCGCTATAACTTTTTCTTTCGTCAACAATTTCAAGTTGAGTAAAACGTTTTTCAGAGCTCATTATATTAGTCGTAACTGGTAAAAATTACATTGCATTCGGTTCATTGAATCCGGAGATATAACAGCTCAAAGTTGGGTATCGGATAAATATACCTTTTTCTAGAATCTTTATAACTTCGTGCAGAATAGTCCGATTCTTTCCAAATTTTGTCCACTGATACACAACCAGTTGATCCACTTACAGTAAAAATTTAGGAATATTTGACGCACTTTTCGACAAATTACAGCGACATGAATATTTTTTGAAGAGGGAAAATTTTGCCTGTCCCGATCATTTTGTCTATCCCCTGTATATTCGATACCTAATTGACTAAAAGACATTGCATGAGATTGCCGGGGCCCGTGGCGTAGTAGCTACACGTTTGCTTCATACGCAGATGGTCATGGGTTAGATCCCAGCTCCGGCACCTTTCGTCAGTTGCTCTTTCCCCCTGAGAGCAGCTGACACTGATGAGCCCCATGGCTCAAACGAACCCGGACACTCACTGCAAAATATTTTTGCTGGTAATCAGCAAACTTTGCTGGTTTTTGGCGTGCTGATTGCATTCAGCAATACAAATTACTGAGTATCAACAATTATTTTTCAACTTGCTGAACCATCCAGCAATTTTGACAGTTGATCAGCAAAGTTGTGCTGAAATTCAGCAAAAATGTTGCTGAAATTCAGCAATTTATTTTGCTGATTTTTGGCGTGCTGGAAGCATTACAAAAATTTCGCTTTATCTTTTTTGTTTCAAATTTCTCATCAAAGTTGTCTAAGAACCATTTTTAGAGCTTTAAAAAACGTACATTTTCGTGTGCTGAGAATGTTGCTACGTCATTCCGTTCAAAAGATATTGATGATTTTCTAGAAAATATAGGCACTTTTCAAGTATTTTTCACTTGAGTTACAAAAATACCACTCCTCTAATTTTTTGATATGTTTTATAACAACATTTCTTCTTTTGAATGCGGGCAAAAGATATTTTTTATGTTTGCCCCAACCCGTCATAACGCCGTTTTAAAAAACTATGATTTTTTAAGAAAAATGCCTGTAACTTTTGAACCTCTAGATCGGTCAATTTTAAAGCTACATAAAAAGTGTCCTCGACAAACTTGCTCAAAATTGATAGATCTACAACTATTCCGAAGAATGTATATAGTTATTCTTGCAAATAAAAAAGTTTGGTTCACAATTTATTTGAAAATATGGACCACCCTAATTTTCATGTATATTGAAAAGAGGGCCTCTATTTTAGAAACAACTTTGTAGAAGACCATATTAATCTAAAAAATAATTTGAAGGCGCTGAATGCATCTTTCCTCGTAAATCTGTTTCGTGGACCATTGTGCAATGGTGTAGCATTGATTATACGTCGTTTTCAAAATTTGTTACTGATATATGAGATGTTCAGATGGTGCATGGAACGTAAGCTGCATGATGTCTGTATACTGCATTTTATGGCAATATGATACAATTACTCTCAATATGGTGCATGAGATGCTATTAACCCTCGAGGAGTCGCATCTTTCAACGTTCGCACCATATTTCTTAGATATATTTTTTTTTTATAAAAGAGTTTCGTAAGTGGATAACTGACACTGAGGAAGATTACAAGTGGTAGTCGAAATATGCGTATCTATCAAAGGATAAGCAAAATAGGGCGAAATTAAAAGGTACGAAACTGATTACACTCATTCGAAGGAAAGTGAAACAACAATATTTTGGAGTTTTATATTTGGAACTGATCCATGATGACTGAAATAATATCTAGAAGTAGACTCAAAACGATTCCCAAAAAAAAAAATCAATCATCTTCTAATCTGTTCAAGAGAACCTGAAGAAGCTTACAAAATATTGCTTCTTGACCAAATTCGTTTGAGAAGCGGAAACAATAAATATTCTCCAAAAATATCTGGAAAGTCCATGCAGATGTTGAGGCTCTCTAAGAATATAAATAGAAGACTTCTTAAACGTATTTATGAAACAAATTCTTGGGGAAAATCTTTGAGAGACGAAGTTCGTTATTCCTCGAAAGTTTGTTCAATTGAAATTTACGAACGATTTTTTCTCGGATTTTTTTGGTAAATTTACTAGTAGAACCTACATACGAATTACTACGGGTACTTGTTGAAGATTTATTCAAAAATATTGATGCAAGAATTCTTGAAAAATACTTAATTTTACAAAGTTTAGTATTCCATGTTAAATTTGTTCAATTTATTCACGAGTTCCTACAGGATTCATGCGAGGGTTCAGTATTTTCGTTTAAATATCTTTAGCATTTATTTAGCAAACTAAAAAAAATGTTCTCAGTTTCAGCATGAAGTTAAAAAACATATAATGGACAGATATGCACTTGCAGGCTTGATAAAGAACCAAAATTTAGTTTATAATATCACTAACATTCTGCCAGTAGACACTTTTTATGATACAAATTAAGCCCATAGATGTCTCTTAAACTATTATTTTTTATTATTGTCTCACAATTTTTTGTAAAGTGACGTTTCGTGGAGGTCCTTGAAATGTTGACCTGAAGCCATAAACTCACCACTATCGCTGTTTGACGCAAATTCGATTACCTAATTCCATGGAAGACCGAGAATGCGTCAAAACAACTTAAAATTGGGTTAATTTGTAGATCCGTGTAGATCATGGCCTGTGCTAATATGTATATCACTTGTGGCAATAATTGTACATCGACTAGTACGCTCTTTCAATGAAATTTTGAAAAGATAATATACATTCAAAACGCATGCAATAGTTCGATGTTCTCGTTTTCACTTCTTTTATTTCCTTTTAAATTATTGTTCCATCGCTTTGAATAAATTCACATCAACCTTTTAAAATTTTGTTCATTAATACTGTTTTCGCACCTCTTCCCTTTTTTACAGGTTGAATAATGGACATCATACGTTTAAGGGTTTTGGCAAACTTGAAAATCAACCGTTTGCAAGATTGGAGCAATTGCCACCGAGTTTTCAGATTCTCTCGAACAAATTCAACGAATGGTTACAATCTGATTCATCAACATAGGTAATGTTTGACCAGAAGTTATTCAATAATTATAATATGTTGGGTAGATACTTTTATCAAAGTTATATATTTTTTCAGATGCAACCACTAGCTCCAAGTTAGCTGCCAGCACCTCTGGCAAAAATGGATGACGGCACCGCCAACCTCGAGAACAAAGCGAGACGTTCGTAATGCAATGAGATTAGATAATATTGTCGAAAACAACGTGGATTGATCGTGCTGAAAAAAAAACGAGATGTGTAAGTTGAGTCGGCTGGTGAACAGAAGTGAGCTTTGGTGACCGTATGCCAAGTTTTGTTTTTTTTTTCATCGTCGGTGAAAAGTGTTGGAAGCAATTGCAGTACTCCAGTAGGTAATGAGTAGTCATTGGTTGAAGGTATAAGATAGATTTTTGAACATGCTATTCTTGCTCGCTGTAGAAGAAGGTTGTCTTTGTCACAAAGTTTTAAATTCCACAAATAATATTATTTTCATGCCACCCCAGCACACCAGACGTGTAATGCCACCTTACCATTTGCGCAAGAAAATTATAAGCTCCAAATTCCGCCCTCAAGCCAAGCGCTATTCGCGAGAGCGAGAGAGTACAATCTCCGAAAGCTGAGACAGAGAGCTCTGCTGGGTGCACCTTCTCGTCGTGGTGTCGATCGGTTCTCGCTGCCCGGAGAGAACACCCGGAGTTCAGTTATCGCTTCGCTCGCGCACCGTGCTGATGTGTTCCCACGTTAGCTCCCGTGTCGTCGTCGTGCTGCTGCTCGTGGATAATCATCATTGTTGCCCTTTTTCCTTTCTTCTTCGGTAGTACCGTACAGTAGTGTAGAGGGCCTTCGGGTTCCGTTGTGTTGAATGGTGTGTTGTACACCACCAGACTCTCCTCTCATTCATTGTGCGCGTGTGTTTGAGTGTTCGTTGTTCCATTGAGAAGCAGTAGCAGCAGCAGTGAAAGAATCAGCGCGATTTACGCACACCCACAAAGCCAAAACAATCCCTTGTGCGCGCTGCTGTGCCGTGTGGGGGTAGGCAAAACGATTGTATTTGCGTGCGTATAATCTGCTACAAGGTGTGTTTTGCAGAACAATTTTATAATCAAATAATAAGTCTTTTATTTTGCACTAAGAAACTGTGGACAAGTCCTTTAGTTTAATGCATCGATGAAAACAAATCTATCGGGCGGTCTAGAGCATTTTTTTAATTTTTTTCATGAAAACCCTATGTTAAACGCAAGATAACCGAGATAACACATTCAACAGTCGTAATCGACTGTTTAATTTAGAACCATCCGTGCAAAATACGATCGATCGTGTTCGTAGTTCCGGACTGCAGATTTCGCTCAGGATAGATCATTTGAAAAAAAACCTTTGTAATTTGTATTATGCTTTTATTCAATTAACATTTCTAAAGAACGTGGATACTAATAATTATTTTTAGAATCATAAGCTATGCTTTCAGGTTATCTTTAAAGAGGTTTGTAGTTTTTTACATTAAAAACACTTGTTACAATTTCTTATGCCGTTTTTCTTTTTTAACCTGGGTTGGAACTGGATTGGCGGAAAATGTGTAAACAAACAACGTCAAACAAACTTTAGTACAAGCGAAACCGA
Organism: Aedes albopictus; assembly: GCF_035046485.1. Taxonomy (NCBI): domain Eukaryota; kingdom Metazoa; phylum Arthropoda; class Insecta; order Diptera; family Culicidae; genus Aedes; species Aedes albopictus. Next base: position 71,274,809 of record NC_085137.1, read on the forward strand.
AGTCGGGTTGGGGTTGAAACTGTGATCTGATCCAGTTCCAACCCAGGTTGGAACTGGATAATAAAGAAAAACGGCATTAGTGAACAAATGAATGCAGTGTTCACTAGGTCTAGTTCTAAAAGAGTTTCTTTCAATTTTAAGAAATTTATCGAAATTCTGTTCTTTCGAATGAAAGCACGATCGTAGTTTTAAAAGGATTTTCATTTAGTCTTTCCATTTCGCACGTCTTCTTGTGGAAATGTAGATAATATGTACAAGTAACGAAAAAACGATTAGTCTAGGCTCCTGATAGATTTTTTCGCAACCAAGACTAAATAAAAGTCTGCTTTCTTAGGACAAAATTTAAGACTTACTTATTTATCGGCTCTACAGTTATTCCACAAAGACACACCGTGACTACTCTGTTTGTGGATAGATTTAGCTGAAGCGGGTGAGTCGACCAGCTCTGCTGCCAAGATTATGTACTAGTGTGTGTGTGACGGTGTTTATACTCGTCGTGTCCCCAGAGAAGAGTGTGATCGGAGAAGAACATCATCATCATCATCGCCATAATCATCACACAAGTAACGAACGGGGAGTTAGCAGAGAGATATCAAGATGGCTACTAGTGATGATGAACATTACCATCTCTACGAAGTGTTTCAAAATTGTTTCAACAAAATCGCAAACAAGCAGCCTGGTAAGTGTTGGAGCCAAGGCGGAAGTGCCTGGCGCTTCCCGGGGTGGTAAAAGTGAAGTATGACGGCCGGTGTGTAAGTGGTAAACTGTGGCGAGTGCGTGTCGTTTCCCTAGGCCTGGAAGTTGGAGATTTTTTGTCATCCATATTTCAATGATTTTCTCGTTCGCGAGCGCTCCGCTTCGGCTGCGTTGGTGTTAGTGGCGCGCGCGATCAAAAGGTGACTGCGGGGGTTGTGGCAGCGGAAGGTGGTGTTTTAAAAGCTTCGTTGTGTTGACGTCGCCGTCGTTTGTCGGTCCCGAATCCATTCGGTCGTCCGTATTATTATTGTTCGCGCGGTGAGGACGGGCAGCTCAAGCTCGGAGATACTTCAATGTGTGCGTGCGTTGGGCGTTCTGGCGATTGGTCAGTAGGGTGGTGCAGAATTGCGATATCAGAAATGTTTGGCGATACAAATCATACTTCATGAAGCTATCATACAATTTTCGGATGGTGAATCAAATATGGTTTCGACAGAGTGTCGAACTGGGACGCGATCGTATCACTTCTCAGTCGATTCTAGGATGGAGTTTTCTTTCAGTGTTAGTTTGTATAAACCACACCGATAAAACGTAGTAAAGTAGGAGTGACAAAAAAATTGACGAGAGTTAGGTTCTTTGATTGGACATCTCAGCTATCAGTTAGAATTGCGATTGATTCCGAATATAATATTTTTTTATCTGTAATAACGAGATTTTTAGCCCTAGGCTAGTTCATCTCGGGACCCACGCTTTACTTCCCTTCCGAAGGAAGAACTCACATTTTTGCGAGTTTTGTTGGGAGTGGGATTCGAACCCAGGTCCTCGGCGTGATATTCACGTGCTTTAACCATCACACAAGGTCCACTTCACAAAGCAGATGAATCTGAATAAATGTACTAGAAGAACAAAAGAAGGGCTCCTTAATCAGACATATCTGGCAAGCCTACGATTCCGATAAGAAGCTGTAAGTTCTAAATGGACGCGGATGAATGTGGAAGGTGAAATTAATCCAGACATACATGCGCAAGCATTTGTTTAGAAATTCTGTCAGGAATTCTTTCTGGAACTTCTTTGGAGATACCTCTTGAGATGCTTTCCAGGATTTCTAAAAAAATCTTCCATATTTTTGCATATCTTTTTTCTTACAAAAACTTCTTCGTGAGATTTCTGCCAAAGTTTTTCCTGAATTTTCACCCAGTAGTTATCATGGGCTTTTGCCCAAGGTTCGTCCCGAAATTTGTGCAGAAGATTCTCCCGGGATTCTCAAATGTTGTAGCAGGATTTCTTTTAGAGTGTCTCCCGAGGTTCTTCCTTAATGAATCTCCTAGAATTATCTCTCAGGATTTCTTTGGGTGCTTCCCGAGATGTCTGTCAGAGTTATACAGACCTTGTCCTGGGCTTCCTAACAAGATTTCTAAAATTGAAGTCCTTACAGTGAGTTTTCCAGGCTTTTTCGTGTAAATAGTTGTTTCCGAGGTTTCTTGCTGTGATCGAGTGTTCCTTTTTGGATTTTCCTAATAGATATTCCGAGAGTTCTGGTCGGAGTAGTTTTTTACGAATTACCTCTTGAGATAGCCTATGAGGTTTCCTGTTAGAAATTCCTGGAATATTGGAAGAAATCCTGGAGGAATATCGTGAGTAATTCCGAGAAAAAAACTATTGGAGAAATAACGAGAGGACTTGGGAAAAAAAATCGAGAAAAAATAGGACATCCCAGATAAACTTTATCTTGGGTAGAATGAATCACAGGAGAAATCCGGCGAAAACTTCTAAAAAACCTCAGAAAATTCTCTGGCGAAAATTCTGCAGAAATCTCGTGAAAACCCCAGGAGATACTGTTAGAAGGTTATTCCAGAAAACCACTAAGAGAAATCCCCAAATTAACTTTGGGAGAATTTTGTTAGCGTCTTCGGCTGAAACCCCCGAGAACCTCTGGAAGAAATTTTGAAAACTACTTCTGCAGAAGCCCTGTTAAAAGCTTCTGCAAAAACCCTAGGAGGAGCTCTGATATAAATCCCTGGAATACTCAATCAGTTTCGCAAGGAACTCTGGGAGCCAATCAGGGAAAACCCCTAGATAAACTCCTGTAGAAATAAAAAAAAACTCCGGAAAAAAATTTCGTGAAAAACATCCCATGAAGGCAAAGCTGCTAACAATTGCATAAGTTCTCTCGAACAAATGAGATAACACTGTCGACCGTAACATTTTTGAGAGGAGACAATGGGACCTGTTCATTCAGTTTTGCTGAGAAACACGGATTAAAGTTAAGTTTTTCGTCAAATGGACTGGAAAGAAGGGTAAAAATTTACTTCGTCATATGTGCTGATTCCCGTCATCCGTGATGAGCCAGCCCAGGGCTGAAGATCTCGCAAATAAAGATAATAATCATAATAATAATTTTCGTCATATCAGATGGGAAATGGCCAATAATTTAAGATATTTCAACTTACCTTTGCAAATGACTCCTTCGATGGAAGCAAAAAGATGTAGACTATCAAAAACTAGCCTCTATTGTACTGGAAATCGAATATTTACGCAAATGTCACGTTTCAATTTCACTCCAATTGAGACTTCACCATTTTCTCGTTTTGCTTATGACGAAGGCAATCGCGCCATAGCAGCAGTTAGCCGAATCGTTCTTCTTCTTCTTCTTTATGGGTCTACGTCCTCACTGGGACTTGGCCTACCTCGCTTCAACATAGTGTTCTTTTAGCATTTCCACAGTTATTAATTGCAGGGCTTCCTTTGCCTGCCATTGCATGCATTTGTATATTGTGAGGCAAGTACAATGATACACTATGCCCAGGGAGTCGAGAAAATTTTCCCGACCGGAACGGGAATCGAACCCGCCGGCTCCGAATTGGCGACCCAAGCAGCACCTGCAACATCATCCAAAATGTGGTTTTCTATGCTTTGGTCTAAAAGAGTTGCAATAAAAGCGCACGCAACTTCCATCTTGTCAGTTGAGTTGCATTTAAACTCCGAATATCGTTAAGTTGCAGTTTTGTTTCATAGGAATTACAAATAACATCGTATTTAACATCGATTTATGGAGACGGAGCTTACATATTCCTCACAAGTGGCAATACAGTCAGCTTACATTAAATGTGCTTTGTAACACACATGAAACATCTTACTCTGGTTTGTTTGTTCAGATTAGGTTCCAAATGTGTTGCGGAAAACTTGTGCGTCTTTTCATTTGACAGCTTTCTAACTTGTGGCAAAGACGGTACAATGAAGTAACGCGTAACTTCAGTAGCTTTTATGGTGCATTGAGCAGCAAATCTTTAACAGAGCTTCTGGTGTAGTGTGTAAGGTGAGTGGTTAATACTCCTGGTATCCATGGTTCCAGTCTGAATATATTTTTTTCATTTTTTTATCATTCCCCCTAGCTCAAGTTGCACAACGATTTAAAATTTGCGCTTTTTGCGTTTCAAGGAAGAAGCAATTGTGTTCTGTTGTCCTTAATTTGAACAATGAATAAATTGCACTGATGTTGCTGGTACTGGCTTTGAAACAAGTCGTGTTGCTTGGGGATCCATAGCCTTAATCACTAGGCTAACTGGAGACCCCAATCGTTCATCATCGTTCAATTTTCACTTCACCAGGTTCACTTATTGAACTGACCTTCAATTCACACCCCACAAGGCCTCTGTGGCATTTCGAAGTTGGATTTCACTGTTGCCAGCAAAAACTTTTAAATTAAAACAATAAATCATTTTCTTCCCGTCGGTAAAGTGTGAACAATAGTACTTTGAACACATGATTTTATTTGGATTGCGAAGAATTTGACCGACTTTTCGAATACACAACTACGGTCAAATCATATTTTTTGACAATGCTTTGTACCATAGTGTCACGTGGAAGATGTGGACTAGGTGGAAAAATAATTCGAGAAACAATTCTTAAATCTTACTATTCTAAAATCGGAACTGGCCCTAAGGCATTAGGCAAGGTGCAACAATAAATTCGATCATTATTAATCAGTGCTTAGTATGACGGAAATAAGAAATAAAACTGTATGACAAAATAAATTTTAAATGTTGAGTCGACATCCAGTTACTTGCAAGAAGAATTTCTGATATCAAACATAAAATAGAGTTAATCAATCATACAATTTTTGAAAACAACTATCATCTAACATTTCTGATATCGCCCTTCGCTACACCCTAACGGTTGTTCTCCGCGCCCTAGTGAATGTATTCGACCGTCGTACAGTGATGTCCCACATGCGCGTACACAAACTGTGACTGGTGGTGGTGGTGCTACGCTACAGTTTAGTACCTTTGTGGTGCGTGCGGTGGTGTCAGTGCTTTTGCGAGAAAAAAAAAACAAAAAAATCCCAAGCGAAACACAACACACGCGAACGAAGCCACGAAGAAAAAGCCTTTATGTCAAAACCTTCTATAAATATTATGATGAAGGCGCACTCCGCCAACAACCCTGCGAAACGGATGCGAATATATGTGGGGAGAACAGTGCTGCGATCGTCCATCGATGAAGGGACTCCGGTGACGGGAGGTGGCATGCTCCTACTGCAGAAATTGATCGGAAAACTGACCACAATGCTACTACTATAGGGATTGGTGAATAAGGCACTCTTTGAATATAATGACGGTGGGATGGTGGCGGGTCGAAGAATTTCCAGTGAATGGACTGTGATGTGCGCGCGAATACCGCACATCAGGAATCGAGAAGAACAAGGTTGCCAGCCAGTAGTGTACTACTAGTGTTAGGAGAGTGTCGTTCATCGTACGATGGAACGGATTATGCGGCGCGCGTACGACGTGGTGGATCATCATCGAATCGGTATCAACTCTAGTAAAAGAGGCTCCCCCTATCACAGATAAGCAAAACCTATATGTTTCTGAATGATTATATTTTTCAGGTTAATGACGGGTGGGATTGGGATTGGACTTTATGTCTGGTTTCTAGTGCCCTGGAACTAGTTTTCCATTGCCTCGAGCAAGACATATTTCACTGACTATGTAACATGGAAGCAGAGTTATTCAACGTTTGACTTTATTCTTGTTATTCGCATTTGGGTTCAATGCTACTTTTGGGTTCGGTGGCACAACAAGTTTTGTTGAATTCGGCGAACATTTCATACTATGGCAAGTTAATATGTTGTTTGTTTTTCGTTTCTTTAAAATGTATAATTCCGATGAATTTCCGTGAAAACGTGGCTTCTTCTCTGGAGAAGTTTTGGACGATTGACTAGAGAAAAACTCTATAAATTTTAAGGCAACGTTGGAATATCAGGCAGCATCAATGGAGGAAATCGTGATGCACTTCTCAGAGAAATTACAGAAGAAGGACTTTTTATCGGAATTTCTGGAGAAACTGGAGGCAAAATATCTATAAGTATTGTATGTGGATTTCTTAGAAACTTGATAGAATGTCTGGTTCAACTTATATCTAAAAAAATGATCAGAAGAATCAGTTTGTAACCGCAGCATTGGAAACTTTCTTGCAAACTTTGCAAACTTCATCGAATTTTTTTTTAAACACGTTGGAACTCTGAGAATTATGTTTTGTGATTTTGAACTTTCTGAAGGAATTGCTGAATGATTTCCATGAACATTTAAGGGTTCTATATAGAATCTCCGAAAAACTACTTGAAGATATCGTTGTGGAAATCCTTGAAGGATTTTTTGACTGAAAACTTGTTGATAAGATTTTCAATTAAATGTGTATAATGAAGATTGTATAACTTCCAATTGCGTGCTCAAAAATGGCTGATTTCCTAAAAGAAATAATAGTACATTATGTGTAGCTACCATAAATATTTCATCAAAATCGTTTAAGTGTTGGGGGAGATATCGTCTGCGAGGTATTGCTTTGGTGTTGAGGACTGCTGAATAATTTAATTATGGAAAAATAGCTAATTATATGAAAAAATCGCCGATTATTATTTAGGTATTGCCATTAAGTCATTATTCACGCGTTATGCACAGAATACACACCAGTTATTATTTTAGGTATTTTACCTCTTATGCAGGGCTACTTAATACCTCATTCAGGTTGTAGGTATTCGGTTTTCCATACCTGAGTTAGGTATTCTTCAGCTATTTTCTCCTGCTCGGGTTACTTGGAAAACTTACAGTCAAACTTTCATACGTTTTGATGAACTAACAACAAAGTTATAGCCTAAACAATTTTTAAAAAGGATGCTCAAAGTTTCCAAAATCACATTCTATTTTATCGACAATATCTGCGCCAATACACAACCGATTTTGATGAAATTTTTGTGGTATTAACTACATATAATATGCTATTCCTGGTTAAAAAAATCTTGTGTGTCACTTCTTTCAAGTCCAGTTTCTAAATGCAGTTAATTTGCAAATTGCAAATTTTCAAATATTTATAGATAAATTCTGAACTGAAGTCCTGGAGAAACGTCTGACAGAAGACCCAGCAGAATGCTGAGACATGTTTTTGCAGTCAGTTTAAAAAACAAATCTGTAGAAAGAGGACCAAAATAATTTTAGTTTTAATTTGAAACTCAGTAGAGTAATTGTTGTCAAAGTTCTGAAAATCTTGCTTGAGCAAATTGTCATGTATTTTATAAGTAAGTTTTTGACAAAGTCATAGCAAATATATGTTTACCTTATCAAATTTCTGTAGAACTTCGATAGTATTGCTATCGAACTTTTTCGTAGAGTATTTTTCCCAAACCCTACAATTTTATGCGGAATTCTGAATTCAATTTTTGATAACACCTCATTTTTGGTAAAATTAGGTGTAAAAACTCTGGAAGAATTTTTGGAATGAAATCTAGAAATATTCTACTTTTACACAAATGAAGTTAGAATTACACTAAGTCACCAATAACTTTTTGAGAAATATTTCAGAGATTCTATAGTGCTTAGTCTAGGAACTCTGACCCTCCTCGAATATCGGCATAATAGTGCAAACCTATTTTGAAGGTTTCGTAGCTTAACTCATGAAACTCGCCAATTTGTTCAATTTAGGATACGAGACGAACAAAACAACATTTACAGAACTAGTTATCAAATCAGTTCTAATCTAATGTTTTGGATTAGTAGATCGTTATGTTCGAACTTAGTTTTCAAAAATGCTAGAATAATTACATTTCATTTTCACATAAAATTAGAGAACAATCTAATCGGGGAAAAACGGCAAAAAGTTACCGGGAAAACCGTGGAAGACTCGGGAATTTGAATTGTTGCTTTGAGTTGCCACCATGACGTTTTTTATCGGGTTCGGATCCATTGAAATAACATGCAAACTTTCTTCACAGAGCAACAGACGTCACACCCTATTTATTCTCCTTAGACCACTTTTTAAGCTGTTGCTTCAAATATACGGTAATTGGTCGATTTACCATTGCATTGGTGGCACTCGCATTATTTTAGCTCCTGTTTAGCGTTTACTCACTACCGCCGTCTAGTGGTGGCTCAGTCAAACACAGCATGTTTTTATTGGGTGGTGACGTTTTCGTGACGATGTATTTCGCTTTAATTTGTTCTAAGTGTTCCGTCTGAATGTCTGTCCTATATACATTTTTACCAGAAACTATGAGTAAAAATTTACGGCAAAATTTCAAGATTTTTTTCTTAATTCATTTAAGAAACCATGTTCTCGGAGGTATTTCTTTCAATATTTTTTTTAATCATCGCAAAAATGGCAGTTCAAATTCTGCCTTGTTTCTATTCCGTAAAATCTAGGCTCCAGAGTCCAGAGAAATGAGGGGCCAAGATGCAAAAGAATGTAAGTGGCCAATTTGTCGAATTTGAGCTGAGCATATCAAATAATTCTTCCGATATCAAGGAACTTTTTTAAGATTATTTTTACGATGATTAGATAAATTACAATAAATCGTAGAAAATTGGGCGGATTTTGAAACTCCATACATTTTGTATGGGATGAAAAAAATAGTGAAAAAACATTAAACTTCATTTTCTCGAAAGCGGGCTTTAGTCACTGGTTCTAACCCCCTCAAATGTCTTTCTGCTGTAGTTAGAAGTCGAATTTCTGATTGGTGGACGGTGGTGCAGCTTTTGTTGAGCTTTCTGGCGGAATTACTGATTGGATTTCTGAATTTCTTAAGCGAACTGTTGATGGGTTTGTTGAAATAATGTGAAGCGAATGTCCCAGAAGAGCTTGGATAGTACTGATAAGTTCTACAGAAACTCTGCGAGCGACTGTTTTTGTTTTCGTATAAAGTGTAATCATGTTTTGACGATAAGAAACGGATAGAGTTCGTGTACCGTCGTTAGATGTGACAATGAGTAACAAATTCCTTATGAGTACCATACAAGTTTTGTATTTAAATTTACAGCAAGTAGTTTATCATACCATTGAAAAAAGTCCATGCCGGTTTTTCGCTCTAAAGAATATCACACTTTAAGGTTGAAACATGTTTTGTGGATATCAAGATATGGCTTGAGGATCTTATTTAACCCTCAAAGCCCCAGGACAACCTTTTTATTTTTAACCGGCTGATACTCAGGAACTATGAAAGATAAAAATAAGCGGTTTTCACTATGATCGATGGGAAGAGTTGTACTTGTTGTAGGGTAATTGTCAAACCGGAAGTCCATGCTTGAACCTGTTTTTGCACCGGAAATAAGTGTTCCCTGGTTCAATGTTTCAACAATTCGTCTATGAATCTGGCATTTTAAAAAAATTCCGAACTCTTTAACAACTTGAAATGGTAGGCCAACGCAAGAGCACAATACTGAGGTTGTTTTCTAGCATGAGTTGCATGTGAAGCTTGGTCCCAGATGTGTACTTCCGGTAGGACTCGGGGTACACTGCTCCCTAAGATCGATAATCAGTTTGAACCTGAAAAGATTATTTTAGAAGTTTAGTTTCTATGAAGAATGTGTTCGGTATACCAGAGCCCTTCATTGAAAAGTATCACTCATGTGATTAATCCATCTAGAATCCAAACACGGGTCATACTTTAAGCCAACGAATAATTACAAGACCATTGCATACTTTTAGGCGTTTATCGGTTTCTGTCCCAATTTACAAAATTGACTCCACTTTGTACAAACACGTTTCGGTAAGAATTTAAAGGCCAGATTTGGATTCCAATTTCATAGATTTACCGAGAATAAACAGCTATTTATTGAAAAAGTAGCCAATAGGCAGTTGTAGAACATATCGCCACAACATTGCAGCAGGGAACACCTATTTCCGGTGCAAAATCAGGTTCAAGCATGGACTTGCGGTTTGACAACTACCCTTGCAAGAAGTACAACTCTTCCCATCGATCATAGTGAAAACCACTTATTTTTATATTTTATAGTTCCTGAGTATCAGCCGATTAAAAATAAAAAGTTTGTCATGGGCTCTTGAGGGTTAACTAGGTATTTTCAGAATCTTGTCGCCTTACGTTTGAACCTCTAAAATCGAAACCCACAGAAGACAATCAATTCTATCGTCACTCCCTACCAAACCGACTAGAAAACCATTCGCAAACCCGTCTAGATGTTAGCTGGTACTGCTTTTGTTGCTAGTAGGTAGGTAGTCGACACTAGTCACAAACTCACTGTTTTGGTTGTGGTCGTGCCACTTTTGCTCTCGTTCGCTAGTCACCAAACTCACTTGCTCCTACGGGTACTTCGTACACAATCATTGTTGTTGTTCGCCGCGGCGGTGCTAAATACTGTAGGATTCAGCCGTGCGACGACCAAGACGATTCTTCCGATTCGGACTTAACAGCACTACTGGCGTAATAGGTGGGAAGGGTCTACGGATGGAATTAGAATGAGGTGCATAATATGTCTTATAAGTGGAATTTATAATAAATACAACGCTGGAAAATTATAAGATTTTATTTTGCTATATTATCCGAAACAATTGGATTAATTGTAGTTAACAATACATTCAATCGTTTTTCCAGCATGCATTCTGTTGTATTGCTATGAACATTTTTGTCACACACATGAAACTCCTATACAAATACACCATGTAAAACGAATACTACAATACATTCTGTTGACAACAATAAATTGTATTGTTATTGTATGGTAATACAACACTTTAACCTATTGCAAAAAAAGATCAAACAATATTATTTTTGCCTTTCTTTTTTTGTTGGCGAAATTTTGTTTTGTATGGTGCATAACCATAAGATGTATTGTTATTTTGTGGTCTTTTGTATCGTAGCCACAATAAACTATACTGTTTTGATACAATACAATACCTTTTATTGGATTTTTTCCATCAAAGCATTGATATTATTTTCAAATCGTCAAAGCCATGAAGTGTCTCACTGGTACTTCCATGAGAATATTAGAACAGCTCATGGAAATCATTCGCGATTTTCTCACTTGTCGCTCGAGATAAATACACCAAAGCAGCGAGCGAGTGTGACGGATCACGGCAGAAAGTCAGCATTTGACTCACACACATTGATCTGTCTTGACTTGCGTTTAGCTTTGCGTCTCGCGTTCGCTTATGATGTTATGTCGTCCCACCCTCGCCGCTGATGTCTACACTCTTTTCTATCATGGTATCATCATGCTGTCATGATGACCGTCATCGCCATCACCATCATCATTCTCTCGCATACAACGCGAATGACTGGCTGCGGCGAGCGACGTCCACACAGGGAGAAAAAGGGAAAACCTTCGGAACCTAGTACACACGCTACGCCTAGACACAGCGATATGAGTATAGGGAAAGATCGAAAACTTTGTTCAACTCCCCCTTCTCGGTTGTTCAGGTTTCGTGGCACTGAACGAAGGGAAAGGGAATGATAAAAACAGGAACGAGAAGGGAAGGAAAAAATAATGCTTCCTTCGAAACTAAATTGTAACTTGTTCGCTTCACTTTTTGATTTCCCAATCATAGGGACGAGAGACAGACAGAGGGATAGACAGAGAGAGAGAGAGAGAGAAAGAGAGGAAAAAGAATGAGAGAGAAACAGAAACACAGCCCTAGACCCAAACACACATACACACACAGGGCATCCGTGTGCAAATCCATACATTTCAGTATGTGCTTATGCGATTTTGATCTTCTAGCATGCATTTCTGGTCATGTCTTTTGCAGTTCACAACACTTTTTCAGAGTGTTTTGAATTTTTCTCTACCGCCTTCTTGCAGCTATACAGTTTCCAGTTGCTGCTGCACTATCCTGCCGAATATGTAGTAGCAACTGTAGGTAGGTATAGATTAGGTTTTTATTTCTCTGATGCAGATCCCAATCTGCTGAATGTTGTTTCATCCCCGGCCGACTCCACATTGCTCCAGTGTGTATTTGCTTTTTGTATCTTGTGCGGCAGTGGTTTACAAACGTTTTTAGCAGATTTTCATCTTTCAACTATTAGGGAATTTTGAAGAACGTAGGAAAACAACGTTCCAGCTTCAAAAAATTTTACTTCTGAATTTTATGTTTCAGTTCCAATAAAAGTAAAATTTCACTTAAATCTTCAAAATTTTAGAAGCATTTTGCCCTAACCTATGGAGGCAGCTTTAATTGCCGAATTTCTTGATTGATTGATTGATTTGTCTTTATTAAAGAGACTTTTAGCCCTTCCTTCCAATTTTTTTTTATCTTTCCGTTTCTATAATTATCCACAGTTCAACTCGGGTATTTCACAGAAATCAGGATCAAGGAATTATCTATGGAATCTAAACATATGATGGAGTACAGGATCTCTTTAGATGGTCAGAGAAATATCAATTATTAGAACCGTTTTCTAGTGATTTTGTTGAATTATAGAATTTGGTTATCACTACTACTTAACTCTAGACTGGGAAAAGATGTCGTGGTTATGGTTTGCTATAAGTTGTTTGATTTTATTTTACAGTTCTTTAGATCTGTGGCACTTGTTCAGAGATTCATACGTTTTTTTAAATTATTTTAGTCATTTTAGAAAGTATTATAATGTTTAGTAATAAAAGAAATGTCTTAACTTACTGCTGAAAAAATTCCATTGGGTTTCCGAATTACCATAAATTGCCATTACAAAAAATCTTCGCAGGCAGCTGTAAACAAACTAGTTTGAAACTCCGTTATAAAGTTTTCAATTATCAAAGTATTCACTCTAAAAATACCACAACGAGCTCTATTAGTAAGGTGTATTGGCATTCCACCAGAAACCCCAAGACCAATTTTTCAGGAACTTTCTCTGGGAGTTCTGTCATGAATTACTAAGTAGCTGTTAAAAAAAAATAAACGAAATAGTGGACCCCTTAGTAGTTGAAATTTGCTTTTTAAATGTCTTTACCAAAGATTTACCATCTCTTTTCTTAGCATTGTATACAAAACGCGTATGATAACACTTTAAATTGCACTTAATATAAGAATCTGTCCAAATTATAAAATAGTGGATACCCCCTGGCTGGGCTCTACTTACAAGGGTTCACTATTGGCTAAAATACCAAAGGATGTCAAATCCCATAATGGCCGCCACAATTGCCGAGTTTGGCACCTACTCACGATTTTAAGCGCACAAATCTCTTCGTAAACAAAACCAGCGCACCTGCGCTCTTATTTTAAGCTTATTACATGTGAGCAAGTACAGAATAATGAAATGCACTGTTGTTCAAAGCTTGCTTCTTGAGGTTTGTGCGGCTGAAGTTCTGATGCACTGTTGAAGCGGGATTTCAAGACGTTTGTCCTTAAGTGAACACCAAACAGTGGTTAACAGGTCATCATACCTTTTTAAGAAACAATCTGAATAAACTTATTATGAAATCTGAAATGATTTCTTCAGTGGCGTCTTGTAAACTCACTTTTTACCTGTGCAACGACTCAAAAATTTGCAATTTCGAAGAATGCAGGATCATGATCATATTGAAAATTAATCAAAATAGCTAATCTCGCCGTTTCTCGTTCATTACAAGCTAATTTGATGCGAAAATTTAAGAAATGACACTTGTTGAACAGGTAGATTGAGGTTAGGGAATCGCCACTGGATTTATTTGGAGTTCTTTTTAGAGTTTAAACATTTTTTCTGAAGAATTCTAAACAAAAAAAGTTTTAATCATAAACTTGGGCGTGGAATACCTGTAAGTAAAAAAAAATCGAGTTACAGACAGACAGACACGTATTTTGACTTCAACTGTAAGATCGTAGTCAGTGTCTCGACTTTAGTCGAGTCAATCACGAAAAGTGGTGTATAGAGTATGAATTTACGATAGAATTCCTTTTGTTTGAAAAGTGCTTGAAAAAAGTATTTGATGTTTTTCTAGATAAATTTATAGAGTTTTTGGCGGAATATCATAGGTTTATGCTGTATTATTAATTATCTTGAGAATTTTTTGCGGTTTCCAGGAATTTAAAAAATCCTAAACAAAATTCTAGCAAATTTTTGGAGAATGTGTGGCAAATTCCATAAAAACCAAAATTTATTGCAAATTGTGCCCCAAAGTTCTACAAGAATTGTATGCAGGATTTCTGCCTGAAAATATTTCAGAGATTCAAAAAAATATATTCATTGAGGAGATTTAATAAAAACATTCTATGACAGCTTATCAGAAGTTAAGATATCTTTACACGTTTTTTAAGATGTCTTCCAGAATATCCTTAAAAATCCGACAGAAATTCCCACATGCGTTTTGCTATAAATAGTAAGTCGTTTAGCAATTCTTACAGTATTTTCAACAAAAAGCTCTTAATTCTTCAAGGGAGATTGGTAAGTTTCCTTCAAAACAGCGAAGTCTTGCACTAATCATCTTCCCAAATCTGATTTTAGTTGAATCCTATCATTCGCGTTAGTAAAGTGGTTAAAAATAGTACCTTTTTTTTACAGACAGGGACATTTGTTAGAACTTTTTTAAGGATTCGACTGTTGGTGCTTACGCTTCAGTCTTGGGAGGAATAATTCAATACTAGATTTTTAAGTTTTCATCCGTTGACCAAGCGTAGTAACGCGTATCACATGCGGATGAGGATGTTGAGTTACAACTGGTCGGAATTGCTAAAATCACCATAAACTTGGTCAAAATCTTCAAATTCTTCACCAAAGACTCTAACATTATCTCAATGGACTACTATAACTTCTATAGTACTTCTACTATGAGCGATTCATGTTCTCATTCCTGCGCAATCTAATCTGGAGTACTATCTGGTCTAGTTGGCTTTCATTATTTACTTCAGCATCACCTGACATATCTTGGGAGGCTCTGAGGCAACATGGACAGCGATAACCCAATAAATAAATATGATCGAAAAGTCGGATAAAAACGTAAAGGGGCCATTAGACTGTCATCCAAGGTTGCTATGATTCCCGTTGTGTTGTTCATCTGTTCGGCTTGTTTGGTCAAATATTTGTCATGTCTAATGGGACCTTAAGAACCCGTTTTTACGTTATTCCTCCCAAGACTGAAGGCCATAAGTTGGACCGTTTTAAAAATACAGACCTTATAAAGAGTGATCCAAGAAAGCAACCAAGTTCCTAAACAGTGGCTTGCTACTAGGTCTGTAAATTTTGCATTGCATATTTTGACTGAGATGCGTTTTAATAATATCTCATCCCTCTGATATATTATTGCGAACCCCGAATGCTTCTTTGGAACGTTAGAAGTTCAATTTATGTTGAACATCAGTTTTGCATTAATGCAATACTAATTCTGATACAATTTAGAAATCCTCTAAAAACAGCAATATATCAGGTCAAAATGTCCCCAGAAAACGCTTTCATGTTCTCGGCCATCCAGAAAGCATTCAGCTAATAAAAAGTTAGCAATATTTGCTGATAACCAACATAGAAAGCTTATTATAACAGAGGTTTTTTTTACATTATAAATAGTTTGAGCATTCAATTCCATCGTTATTTCTATATATAAATTTCAGTCAAAAGCAACACATAGTTTGACTGCAGACGAACAGACGTTACTCTTACAAGAAAATTTATCGAATATTTTGCCCAATGTTTTTTTTTTACGAACATGCAGATCTATCGGTAGAACCGTGCGAGACTCTGTCGGCCATGATGGATTGTGATTTGACGTTTTCCTTACACGCACACTACTACTCAAACCGCCTGTAACTTTCGTTTGCATCGTTCAGCAACGTGTACACTAGCAAACGTCGAAGCGATCGAACACTAGCGCTTCTGGTGGAAGAATCTCGGGAAACAAATGATTTTTAAATTCATCGTTAAATGCATGCGCCTAGCACTTTCAAAGAGTGTTACGTCTGTTTGTCTGTCGTTTTACCGTGCTTCTTGATGAAAAGCTTATGGTAGGCAACAGGTATCAGTAGGTCGACACGAGAGGCATATTCTCCTACATTTGGGTAATTCGTTCCATCGAGAAGATAAGCATTGTGACACTCAGCCTAATAAGCTTAAGATTTTCCATAAGTTCTACTTATGAAACGGCCTTCAAATAATTCATAATTCATAACGATTAAAGGCAAAACTGGAAGACTTTCCTAATTTTTCCAGTTTTTGATTTTTTTTTAAATAACGAAGCAATATTTTCAAAAACGGTTTTCATACACATGTAGAGTATAGATCAATGTGTCTTCTGAATTTTTTTCGTGTTGAAAAAGTTTTCCATTTTTTCAAAACCCATTTTTTTGTGAAATTATGTTCAAAAATGGTTTCTGTAAAAACGGAAAACATTTTCCACTACGAAAAAAAAAATCAGAAGATACCTTGATCCATCCTCTACATGTGTACGAAAACTGATTTTGAAAACATTGCTTGGTTATTTAATAAAAAAATAAAAACCAAAAAATGAGGAAATGCTTCCAGTTTTGCCATAAGGTCGCTATAGGACGCAGAATTGAATTACAGTTTGGTTCTATACGTACTTAGCAACACCAGATTTTCAAGCTTCGATTGCCATGTGCGTTCAATACGAGGTCAGTTATACTTACGTTCATCTATCGATTCCAGTCTACACCGTTTAATGATTTTTCTGCTTTTTTCATAAGTCTATCTGATAGCATTAGTCATAATAAGCACGAGCAATTTTCATTACGTTTTCTTGTGGCATTCATACTTTACAGTTTTTGCAAAAAATCATATGGCATCATGATCAATTTCGTTAATTTACTTCGCATAGTTTTGTTATTATTTACCTCTCTTTAACCTTTCAGTACTCGCGCCAATTTTTGTAACGCGAGCAGTCGCGCGTTGTACTTTGTACAACACCCATACATTCTGAAATATCTAAGGATCCTGATTGTTTAGAGGAGGACTGTCTTTGGCAAAGTTGTTGTAAATTTCATGGGCTACTTGATCCTGACAAAGTTGATTCGTAATACATCCACTAGGCGGCGATAGTGAGCAATATCATGTTATATCTTATATCTCAGGATCCTGATGTCTTAGAAAGATGATGTCTTCAGCAAAGTTGTTTGGTAGGTAAACGGCTTACAGATTATTGGCCATTTAATTGAAAATTCCACCACTAGGCGGCGCTAGTGAGCTAATAAACTTTATATCCTATGTATCTCGGGAACCTGATAACTTAGAAAGATGGTGTCTTCGACAAAGTTGTTTGGTAGGTCAAGTACTTACGGATGCTTCGCAGTTTAATTTGAAATTTCATCACTTGGCGGCGCTAGTGACAACGTAAATATTACATATTAGGTATCTCTGGATCCTTATTGCTTAGAAAGATAGTGTCTTCGGCAAAGATGTTTGGTATATCAAGGGCTTATAGATGAGTGACAGTTGCGCTCAGTCTTGTTAGCGATCACAGTCTTTGACACCTTTTTGTCGATATTCGGCTGCCTTTGTCTCCAACATTCGCAACACAAGCGATCAAACTACTGTCCGGAACAAAAATGTCGAATGAATGCGCTTGACCACGATTGCGTCTTCTGGAGATGGTTCAATTTTTGTTATTCCTGTCTTTCCCATAAAGAGAGCTCTTTTGTATAAATGTATGTGTCGTAATCGATTTATCACACACGAATAAACTAATATTATACCAATCTTCCAATCTTAATCAAAATTGGCTGAAATCTTGCGAAAAGCTGGAATTAGACAAATGTCACCGTGTCAGACGACGATGATTTGATTCACTTTTTTGTTTATTGATCTTCGTTCTGCCGCTCGTGTAAGAGGTAGCGGTCGCGCTCGAATTAAACAAAGCAAGCTGACACCCGACCGCGGCAACGAAACGAAGGTAGTGAAAAGTGTCGAATGTTTACAAGCCTGGTTGCGCTAGTGAGCATGTAAACTTTTAATCTCATGTAGCTCAGGATCCCGATTAAAAAGGCACGGGACACCGTCTTCAGCCAGAGGCTGTACAGACTGAACAGAACTTAACACTAGACCATGGCACGACATACATTACATGCACCAGTGGATAGCATGGTGCGGTTATACGCTTGGTAACGCTAACCGAACGGCCACGAAGCTCCACTTTACTCAGAAAGATGGTGTCTTCGGCAAAGTTGTTTGGTAGATCAAAGACCAAATGGAGGAAAAGTTACCTCTCGTGCCGACCTTCTAAGAGATCGAAAACTTACAGATAGTTGTCCGTTTGAATCGTAATTTCACCACTAGATGACGCTAGTGAACATAAAAAAAATGTATATGCAATAGTTCTCAGGATCCTGGTTACTAGAAGAGAGATGGTGGTTTCGGCAAAGTTGTCAAATAGGTTAAGTGCATTTGGTTGATGGGTCGTTGAAATCAATATTTCGCCAGTAAGTGGTGCTAATGAGTATGCAAGTTTTATATCTTATATATCTCCGAGTCTGATTACCTGGGAAGTTGATATCTTTGGCAAGGTTGGTTGGTAGATCAAGAGCTTTCAGTTGATTGACCATTTGATTCGTGCTTCTGCCACCATAAGACGCTAGTTGTAAATTTGCAAAAGCATGAACGTGTTATTATTCATCTAGAAAAAAAATCAACGAGCTGTAAATTTTTATACTTCCGAATGTTTTCAAAATTTGAAAATTACACAACTAGTTGATTATAATTTGTTTAAATTTGCACATGATTGATTAATTTTACATGAAGTTAAAGCGCTTAGTAAAATATTAATTATCTGACCGTCGTATTTCAATATACTCTATCTTAAGGTTGTCAATGTCACGGGGTAAGTACATCCATCCTTTATCCACCAAACAACAATGTCGAAGACATCATCTTTCTAAGTAATCAGGATCTTGAGATATATGAGGTACAAAATGGGAATGCTCACTAGTGCCACCTGGATGTGAAATTGCACGTCATATTTGTCTTCATCAGTTAGTGTTTGATCTACTAAACAACTTTTCAGAAGACACCATCTTTCTAAGTAATCAGGGTCCTGAGATACATGAGTTATAAAATTTGAATACCCACTAGCGCCACCTAGATGTGGAGTTTCAAATCATACGCCTCTCCATCAGTTAGTGTTCGATCTACTAAACAACTTTGCTGAAGACATCATCTTTCGAAGTAATCAGGATCTCGAGATATATGAGTTATAATATTTGAGTACTCACTTGCGCCACCTGGATGTGGAATTCCACATCATACTTGTCTTCATCAGTTAGTGTTTGATCTACTAAACAACTTTGCAGTAGACGCCATCTTTCTAAGTAATCAGGGTCCTGAGATGCATGAGTTATAAAATGTCAATGCCCACTAGTGCCACCTAGATGTGGAGTTTCAAACCAAATGGCTCTCCATCAGTTAGTGTTTAATCAACCAAACTACTTTGCCGAAGACACCATCTTTCTAAGTACTCAGGATCCTGAGTTATATGTAGGATAGAAAAATTACATGCTCACTAGCGCCGCCTATCGGTTGAAAT
Source organism: Aedes albopictus (assembly GCF_035046485.1). Taxonomy (NCBI): domain Eukaryota; kingdom Metazoa; phylum Arthropoda; class Insecta; order Diptera; family Culicidae; genus Aedes; species Aedes albopictus. The sequence goes on from NC_085137.1 coordinate 71,294,203, forward strand.
CTGAATTTCACAGATCACCTCGCGAAGGCCCTTGATATCCCAAGTAACTTTGCCGAAGACACCATATTTCTAGATCATTTAGATTTTGAAATGCACTAATTCACATTCAACTGTCTATCTTATCTTAAATATAGTACGTTCTTCATATTGTGATTTTCAATTTTCCGCATTATAAGGAGTTATACTGTTTTCAAAAAAGGTCTTATAATACTCCAAATAAGATTCCTGTAGAATACATTTGGGGTTGACGTCGATAGAAAAGATGGTTTCAAAGTAATAGTCGATAATACTCATGTGTTGTACAAAGTACAACAGCGCGATTAACGGAAGGTTAAAGCTACATGTTGAGCTTCTTGTGTTATGTAGATGCAGCTATTAGATTAAAATGCGTTTGCAAGTAGTTTGGATGTTTGGATCAGTGTTAATGAATTACTAGTTGTCGTATACCAACAATTGTGGACAATTTTTATCTGCTTAACTGTTTTCGAAAATAGGGCCCATATAGCCGAGGCGGTAAACGCACGGGTATTCAGCATGACCATGCTGAGGGTGACGGGTTCGATTCCCGGTCGGTCCAGGATCTTTTCGTAAAAGGAAATTTCCTTGACATCCTTGGGCATAGAGTATCTACGTGCCTGCCACACGATATACACATGCAAAATGGTCTTTGGCAGAGGAAGCTCTCAGTTAAAAACTGTGGAAATGCTCATTGAACACTAAGCTGAGAAGCAGGCTTTGTCCCAGTGAGGACGTTACGCTAAGAAGAGGAGAGGAGAGTGCTTTCGAATAATATACAAGTGTTGTGGCAGAAACTCGAGTAGGCAGAACCAAGTATTGCGATGAATCATCCTCCAGGTTGAGAACCCCTGCTCAACCAACGGAGTTATGGCTTAGAGATAGATTGGAAGTGAGCCGGAGAGTAATCAGCGTTTAGTTAGACTGTTAGAGTGTGCCCACTCTGAGTGGTGGGGGTGGCGGGCTCCTCGAGTTGGCCTTCTCCCTTGGGCTGTGCTGTGCTGTGGTGGATGACGGCATGGTATGGCCGCACGTTTGTAGAATTGGAGAGCGGACGGCAGCAGGACAGTAGTAGTGTGGATGTAGATTAGGTCTTGTGGGCTTGTTTGAAATTATGTCATAAACATTGGTCTCCACCAACAGCTCGCTCCAGCTCCCCAGCCAGCACCAGGATTATGTTTTAATTTAATAGAGTCTCGGTGGTTGTACGGTGCTCTGCTGCACTAGGAGATACAATCAGAGGTTAGAGAGCAACGTGTTCACTTAGGGGTTCCAAATTGAGTCATTCGAAATGTATGAATTCAATGTTGCAATTTTTGTTGTTGTTATATACTACAGACTGACTGGTTTTTGTCTTCGTATGTATGAGGCTATTTGAGCAGCTGCTGCCGAGCTGAAATCTTTGCCCGGATTAATTCAGGAACTTTTTTGAGATGGATAAGTTTTCTTTAGGGCCCCGTGTAGCCGCAGCGATGAACGCGTGGGTATCCAGCAAGGCCATGCTGAGGATGATGGGTTCGATCACCGATCAGCTAAGAAGCTTTTTGTAATGGAAATATCCTTGGCTTCTTTGGGCATCTTCGTGCCTGCCACACGATAAACGAATGCAAATTTGCCATTGGCTGTGCTAATAATTGTAGCAGTGCTCATAGAACACTAAGCTGAGAAGCTGTCTTTTTCAATATGAACATTGTACCAAAATGGGTCTCCAGTTAGCCTAGTGGATAAGGCTATGGGTCGCCAGTCCGAAGACTGCGGGTTCGATTCCCGTTCCGGTCGAGAAAACTTTCTCGACTCCCTGGGCATAGTGTATCATTGTACTTGCCTCACAATATACAAATTCATGCAATGGCAGGCAAAAAAAGCACTTCAATTAATAACTGTGGAAGTGCTTAAAGAACACTAAGTTGAAGCGTGGTAGGCCGAGTCCCAGTGGGGACGTCGAGCCATAAGAAGAAGAAGAAGAATTGTACCAAAAAAGAGAATAAGTTTCCTTCGGTCATCTGTTAGGAGTAAAGCCAGAAGTCGCTTAGAAGAATTTGAATTGAGTAAACATTTAATAATAGTGCATATTATTGTGAACCTTCCAATCAAGATCATGTTGCTGAAAGTGTCCTGAGTCGGTCAAGGATCTTTTATAATGCAAAATGCCATTTTTGGCTACGAAAGCTCCCAGTTATTACCTATGGAAGTGTTCATAGAGCATCAAGCTATGATCTAGTTTGGACTTCATTGAAACAAATCTCATGGCCAAATATAATCGTCATTAACTTTCACAACATCTATGTTACACTTTATATTAAATGGAATACCAAATGAAGGGGCTACACCCCACAGGAAACCAAAGGCCACACCAAAGTTGCGAAATAAACCACCACCGAAAGGTTGCAATTTTAATATCAGTCTCTAAAATTACGAATGACCCACAAAAAAAGGAACCGTGACAAATGACACCCTCCTGCTGTTGCTGCTTTTTCTTGCATTTCTTCTCGTCGTTGGTTGGTTGGTTGCTTATAACAAGGCAAGGTGGGCCCTTTTCCCCCTGTTTCCAACCAACAACCGTCGTAACGAACGTCGTCGCACACATTCACCGCGTACAATGTGTGTATGTAGTATACGCAATAAGCGCGACTGGAGCTTAAAATATAATAAAATTTTGAGCTGATAGTCTCCATCCTCCATCGCATCGACTACCCGGACACGTTGCCCGTCGACACTCTTGGTTGGTCGGGGTGGATGGTTGCAAATCCAGCACTGATCAGCGCGACGATGTCGTTGTCGTTGGTGACTGCAAGGGCCGTATAATTTTACGAGTTTTTTTTCGTTCGTTTCTGCTGTTCAAGAAACGCAAACAGCACGAGGAAAGAGTCCCTAGCGAAAGCCTCTTTCTACAGCAACAACGTTTCTCGTATTTTTACGGCGCGTTCGGTCTGGCTCGTGGGTCCTCCTGGTTGGGGACTCTACAGGCCGGCCACCATGCCGTCGCAGCGCTCAGCAGTTTAAGTATGTTTCTGTTTCTTTCGTTTTGCTTCTTAGATTTTTTGGACGCTCATGCTCGTACAGTTATCTGTAGTATGGGATACTGCAGCCTGCTAGTCAGAGTTTGTAGGGCAAAAAGGCATCAGGATAATATCATCGCGAGAAGAACCGTTGGCGCTACGTATGGACTGGAACTTGGCCTGACACTGTGAACTGTTGCCAAATACACTCCCAATTATTTTTTACATCTCTTTTTGCGCCCAAAATTCAGATTATCTCTGTTCAATTTCTGTTCTAACATTTGATTAAATAAACGTTTGAATAACGTTTGACTCAAGTTTTGACTTAATGGATACGTGTAATGTGTATTAAAAAAAGGCTACAAAAACCATCAGGGGATAGCTGTAGATAGTATTATGTTTCATGTACGAATTTGTCGAACCCTCTCAGCGGAATACTAATGAATTTGTGTACGAAGTAATCCATAGATGCATCCCTTAAGGTTCATTGGAGGAATTCCTTAAAAAATCACTATTTCACGAAATTTCACGAAGCTATTCTTGAACACAAGAAAATTCTGGATAAATCCTAAGAGGTTGCAAGTGATTCCATAGAAGATTCCTTATAAGGAATTTTCTAGAGCAGTCCTGGATAAATTGCTTAAATACAAATTTGTTGTGAAAAAATGATTGCATCCGTATACATTTTCTTATGAAATGCTTAGAGATATCTCCGGAGAAATCCCTAGACGAATCAAGGAGTTTCCAACAAAATTGATTACCTGTTACTACCGAAAAAAAATTCTCTGATTTCTCACTTATTACTATGGTTATAATGATTACTTTACCAAGATTACTACTGATTACTCAGGTTACTTATAATTATCGACTGATCACAGCTAATTACTCATGATTAGTTTCTTTGATTATACCGTTCATGGCTTAGTTGATTACATCTGATTACCTCGGATTATTAACGATTATTTCTGATTAGGGTGCCTGTACCAGTTATCGCACCACCTAAGAAAAACTATTTCTACAAAAATAAGAAGAAGACCGACGAATGTAAACAATGAAACAAATAATAGATTAGTTTTCATACTTTACAGGAAAAATATAAAACCGGAGCCAAAACTACTTTTAGTATTTATTACGGCGTGTGCCAATGATAGGAACCCTGTACCAGTTATGGACACATTTGTTAATTTGGGTTCCACTTCGCACTATTTACATGCATTCCTTATGGGATTTGCCATAACTGGTACACTATGGCGAAATAGGGTGCAAGGAGGCCGAAAAGTTAAGGGAAATGATTTATTTCTACCACAATTTGAGCAAATTGTGAAGTTTGAATGATTGCAATCATCTTTTGTGATCGTGATCTGTTGTTCACGAATTTTTCTTTTTGATTTGTATCTTCAAAGGTTGAAAATCAACTATGGCGAGTTTGAGGTACTATAGCCATAACTGGTACACTGAGCCTACCATGATTACTTGTGATTACCTGATTATGGGTAGTACGCTGATCGCAAGCAGTGATGGAATTACTCTCCTCATGAAGCAATTCGCGAGTGTAAAGCCAACACAAGGATTACTCACGATTCCGAGAGTAAACCGTGTGTGAGTTTATTCGCACCCGCCTGCTTCGTGAGTAAGAAGCAAAACAAAAACAGAGACACTCATGAGCTTTTATTCGTGAAGAACTAGTGGAGGTGCGAGAAGTGCATTTTGATGTGGTTATAATAGCAAACCCAGTGATTATCCAACATAAACTAATGCTTTATGCTTCATTGTTCCTGAAAAGCAGCACTGTCAGTCTTTAAAATGCGTTTTTCTTCAAAATGCAAAAAACTCACGAAGCTTCGCGAATCACATGCGAGTGCTTACCAGCTTCGTTTACTCACGAATAAAGAAGTGCGAGTATTTTCGGGCCCCTGTTGTTCACGAGTATGTTTGTTTTGGTTTGTGTCTGCTCAGCTGCAATCTTTATCATTTTCCATTCCTGATTCGCAAGAAATTTCTTGGCCTATCTCGATGCGTGGAAAATTCAGGCAAGGAATCGCTCAAGAAATAATAAAGCGACGATTTATTCCGGCTCCTAGTACGGAGCTGAAACAAAATGTCAAATCAAATGGGTTAAATTTCTTGACCATTCCGGTCGCGGAAAAATAATGCACGGAACGAAAATTACTTGAGCGATTCCGTTTGAAGTGCATACCTCGCATTACTCAGAGAAATCGAAAGTGATCATTACACTAGTTTATAGCATTTTTGAACTTGGTAAACTGTTGATCATTTTTAGTGTAGAATCATACCCTGACTTCGAAAACGTGAAGGAAAAAAATTACAGTAAAGCGGATTTTTTTTCGACTTACTATACAAGGCTGTCGATTTGAAATCGATTTTTGTTCTATTTTTAAAGAAAGTTGCTCTCTTTATACATATCTTTTTCCGTAACCAATGCTCCGATTGCGCTAAATTTTATTTTATTGTAACTGGCTAACATCTGATATTTCAAATGTAAGTTAAGAAAGAATTTTTTAATTGATTTTTTACTGAAAAAAAAATACAAATCTTCATTATTTTTTGTAAATTTTTCTCAAATTTAAGGAGATTGGCCCGAGGATTGGCCTATACAATCACCAATATCTCGATTCCCACTAATTTGATGCAATAATTATTTTAAGATGATCGAAACATATTATTTCCAGCTTTCTATTTATGCAAAAAAGATTGAAAATTGGTTGACCGCAACGAAAGATATTTGAATTTTTCTAAATTACATATTTTTAAAAACTGTAGCGCTCGATTTTTAGAAAAAAAAATCTCGAAATCTGTTCTACTTAAAATTTTTCTGAAGCACAATCTTGACATCAGCACATAATTATGTATCAAAAATTTTGGTCGTTGATAGAAGTTCACGACCTTCGTTTTATTTTGTAAACTCGTTGGAAATCCATTGAGATAAATCTTCTGGAGGAATCCTATCGAAATGAACTTAGGCGCTGTTCATAAACTTCGTTGACTAATTTTTGGCCATCTCAGAAACCCCCTCCCCCTCGTAGACTTTTGTCCACACAAAATTTTCAAAATTTGTGTGGAGCGTAGACTTTGGTTAGGCACCCTCCTCCCGTCCCCCTAAGGGTCTACGTAGTTTATGGACAGGCCCTTATAAAATCCCTAGAAAAGTTCTTATAGAAATTGCTAGGAAAAGTACCGCAGGAATACCAGCTTGAAGTTTTGGAGGATTACTAGCAGGATTCTCTGAAGGAATCCCAAGGAAAGCTTCTGTTTGTATCACAGGAATGCCTGGAAAAATTCGTAGGAATTCCCGGAAAAATTCATGGATGAATATCCGGAGGAGTTCCTGGAAGGACACCAGTAGAAATTCCTGGAAGAATCCCAGTAGATATTCCTGGAGGATTCGCAGCAAGAATTTCAAAAGGAATCGCATCAAGAGCTTCTGAACGGTTTTCAATAAGACTTTTGGGAGAAACATCAAGAAGAATTTATGGTGCAATCTAAAAAAACAGCGACATATCTCTGGGGAAAATTTTGGAGAAATCCTTGTAGAATCTCGGCCGCAAATCCCAAATCGATCGCAGCATGAAATCTACCTCATAAGCCAATGATAAATTCTTGTAACAATACCAGCAAGAGTCCGTCCATAAACCACGTATCCTTTTTTTCTAATATCAGAAGCAGTCCACCCTATGAACAAATTTTATTATTTGCATGGTGCGTTGCCTTTGGTGAAACCCTCCATTTGATAGCTGGTCTGAAACAAAAAAAATCAGGATTTAAAATAAGAACGGCGGCTTTCAACTTAGGGTTTCAACTAAACAATAGAGAATCTGAAATACCGAGGTAACTTCATTTCATATAGAAAAAAAACACCGTAATTTTTTAATTTACTAGTAGTCATGATATTCACCTTCTCTGCTTATTTTGGAAATAAATATCTGTTTTGATTATCGGCAACGCAGTCTTTTTAATTTGTAAAACGAGTTTTATTATTTAACCCGACGTTTCGGCGCAGGTATGGTGCCTTCCTGCGCCGAAACGTCGGGTTAAATAATAAAGCTCGTTTTACAAATTAAAAAGACTGCGTTGCCGATAATCAAAACAGCTATAATAGTACAGTCGAACTCTCATCCAAGGAAATAAATATGTTCTCACTCTATGGAATGTTGGCAGTTCCTGAGATATATCGATAAATTCTTGTTCATACAAATATTTCTGAATATTTTCCTATTGGAATCTTAAGTTTTCTAGAAGGTTTTTCGAAAGACTTATTGAAGGTCTAGTTGGGAAAATCTTGACAGTAGAATTCTACCAAAATTTCTGTAGGAAACCATAAAGACGCTCTATATAGAAATTCTGTAGACTTGTGTTCTGACAAAATAAAATATTCTTGAGAGGTAAAGATCGAATTAGAAAACGATTTTTGACGTTTACAAAACACATTTTCTGTCTGATCCCTTTAGTAGAAGGCCAGGTGAAAGATCTTGACAAATATTGACAGAATTCATGGAGAAGGCGCTTCTGTGTAGAATTATTAGATTCGGCGTTGAATTGTTTTTCTAAAAGGACTATGTCAATAGAATAATTTTTTCTGCGGAAACGCCAGAAAAACAATAAATGACTGTTGATGCCAGAAATATCTACCTTTCATAACTCCCTTAAAGAATAAAAGAGTTCACGAAAATAGTCATTTTTTTAGATTTTTGTACCGAGTTTTTCGCACCCGAAGAAAACCCTCTTCGAATGAGTGTAATCAGTTTCGTACCTTATAATTCCGCCCTATTTTGCTTATCCTTTGACAGATACGCGTATTTGGACTACCACTTGTAATCTCCAATGACACTGACACTGAGGAAGATTACAAGTGGTAGTCGAAATACGCATATCTGTCAAAGGATAAGCAAAATAGGGCGGTATTATAAGGTACGAAACTGATTACACTCATTCGAAGATTTTTTTTAGATGTCTGCCAAAAATTTCGCATTAGCCTCATTTTTCAGCTCTGGTGCTTGATCTGCAGCTTGAACGTAGTGTGCCTCAAGTGTAGCTTAATATTTCACCTAGTGGTACACTGACACACTGGATCATGCAGATTCAGAAAGAGCTCATAATTTCTTATCTGATTTTCTATTCTGTGGCTTAGTTGCTTAAAGCGCCGGACTAGCGATACGGAGTGGTGCGTTCGAATCCCACTAAAACAAGTGATATTTTTTCACATATTTTTTCTCAATTCGTTAATAAAACATGTAGTGTGTATTCAGAATTTGAGTTTTTTTTAGACAAATATCGCAGCTAACTCCCATAGCCGGTTAATGGCAATAAATATGACTGTTGATTCATTGAAAACTATTAGATTCCCATATGAACACTGAAGAGTTGATGCTGTGCCAATTTACAACTATTTTGAATAAGTGGTGTGTTGTGAGAACGATTTTTGAGCTATCCTGATGTTCAAAGCATTCAAATATAATTAAAAACATGAACGAAAACTTCTTGGAGTTTTAGCCTATAACGATCCCACCGTGCCTCGTCATCGCCAGCAGAGCATCGTTGCCGACATCAAACGGCAACAACTTACTAAATCCAGTCGGTTCTGACTGAAACATAAAATTAATTATGCAAATATGAACCTCGTCTCCTCGTCGTGATGCCTCTCAGACGTTTCCCTGCCGCCCCTTCAAACACCTCGTGTGATCGTCGCCTCGACCGACCGACACCAATCCATCTTCATCTGACGAAAGCGGAAAAGTTGTTCGATCCCAGATCCAATCCGAGCGGCGGAGATTCTTTCCCGAACGCTCGCTGCTGGCTGGATGGGCGAACGCGCGCGCGGCATGGTTTCCCTTTCATTTCTTACCTACACACTCAAAACAGATTCGCGGGCTCGGCAAAATCGCGCACAGCCGTCTGCTCAGCAAAATCTTTATCTGGTATCTCAGCAAAAAGTGACGATTGTTAGCTGATTCTCAGCAAAACGATTGCCGACTATCAGCAATGAACTGTCAAAATTGCTGAGATCCCGGCAAAATGATTGTTTGCTGATTGCTCGGCTGTGCGAATCTCGGCAAAAGTTTGAAAAAATGCTGATATCCCGGCAATCTGAATTAAGTGTGTACTTCTCTGGATATCGAGGAGTGAGTAGTATGTTATGTAGGTAGGTTGGAGTATGTGCATGTCATCCGAGTCTTGTTCCGAGACGACGACGACGACGACAACAAACACCCATCCAAATGGGAATGTTTTGTCGTCTCCTCAGCCAGCCAGCCAGACGCGCAAAACGACTCTCCAAGGAGAAAACGTGTGCAAACGAGCGTGTTCCTTTCACGCGCGTCGATACCTACCAACAAGATGTGGGTAGGACGGTGGAAAGGTGGGTCTCTAGAGCTCTTCTGGAGCTAGCAGCAGCAATCTATCGATCTGCCCGGGTGGGGGAGCACACACACGGGACGGCAGGATTATAAAACACACATTATGTTGATTTGATTTGCTCCAGTGAACATGGGTCGGTTGGCTCTGTTTTGGCGGTTGATTGGCTCACTCGGTTGTAAAGTTTCTGTTCGGGTGCCCCCGAAAATTGAATGAAACCGCGTCATCGTCTCGTCGACGTTACTGGATTAGGGCTTCCCCCTAAAATACCTAAAACCAAAAATTTAACGACCCTGCTGTTGGGTGGGCGCTGCTGAATGGTGGAATATGCGGAGAGAGGTGAAAGATGTCGTATGCCATATAAACTGCAGAGGTTTTTTTTTGAGTTTATGGGATCAAGCATGGTGAATTTGGTATTTTTTGAAGGTAGTCCTTGACATATTTATCTCAAATTATTCTCAGGCCCGGATTTACGATTGTGGGGGCCCGGGACCCGAACGGATATGGAGGCCTCTTGCAGGTACAAATATTAAGAGCAACAAAGCTTTTCTTTGTTCTTAACAAACAAAAATGGTTTTTGTGGGACCCTTAAATGTGGGGGGCCAAAGCCCTACCCCCACGCCCCCTTAGAGCTGGCCCTGTATTTTCTCAGGTTCAGTTTCTAAAATGACCTGTAGGTGGTTGTATTTGGATAAGTCGAAATGAGATTTTCAGCATTGGTGAGGCCTTTTTCAAGAGCCACTAGACAAAACTCTGTGACAAATAAGGTCTGGGCTGGGACCATTTAGGCAGGAGCACCTATTTTGGGCACTTGCTGCTATAACTCAGTCAATTTCAAAACGATTCACTTGAATTTTTGCACATGGCTATATACTGTGCGAATCTGATCGTGTCTCAAAAATCAAATCAATCGGTTTAAAATTGACTGAGTTATAGCAGCAAGTGCCCAAAATAGGTGCTCCTGCCCAAATGGTCAAAGACCCTAATTAAAGTGTTAACGCAAAAATTTGTACATTGAAGCAAAACCATGACCACACGACAAGCCGAACAGCAAAATCTTTAAAGACAAAGACGACGAACCATTTTTTCCTTGAAAAAGACCACACCCAATGGCCGAAACGTCGGGTAAAATAAATTTGTCTGTTCTGATAATTGTGTATGGGATAGCCGCAAATAAAAGACTAAAGAAAAGTACAACTATGATGGACTACGGAAGACTAATATAAAACGCAGGCTCTGTACCAGTTGGGATGTATCGCCATCGCCAATAAAAAGAAGATAGTGTTATTGATATTCTCGTAAAACTGAGTCGTATTGAAAGACGTAAGTTTTACTTCAAAAATCAATTCATTTTCTAGATAAATGCAGGAATTAAACGGTTATGCAGTCTTTAATACGGAAAACAAGGTTTATTGTTTACCCGACGTTTCGACACTGAGGTTTTGTGCATCCAGAAGTAGATTTGCGCCAATAGCGTACAGTCCGTTGCAAAACTAGACAAATGAAAATTGTCATATACCAACAACAAAACAACCAGACAGTTACAGTTAGACGAAACATAAGACCAAAAACGAACAATAGTTACCCCTGAAGATGACACAAAACCCCAGTGTCGAAACGTCGGGCAAACAATAAACCTCGTTTTTCGTATTGAAAACTGCGTAGCCGTTTAATTCCTGCAGTAAACTTCTCAGTCGATCCGCCAAGGGATTCTAGATAAAAAATCTCTAACCTCCTTGACTTGATATTTGTACACATCTAGCGCGCAGAGCAAGAAATTGTAAACCCAATTAAATTCTAATTCAAATCAACCGATATTTCAGTTTACTATAGCGACAAACTGATTTCTAGTTTAAACTGTTTGATTTATGTTTTATTGTTTGATAACACAAATGTTTTCATTTGTAGAAATTTTTGCCAGTTTGTTAGAACAAACAGAGATTTGATTGTTTCAACACAAAATATTGGATTGTTTTAAACAACTGCACTTTTGCCACTAACTGCGGCAGCTTGAAAATCTATTTTTAGACCGTCGCACAGTGGAGCACCTAGTACATCAAAACTGATCAAAATTATTTTGACGTATTTTCGCAACCCAAATGCAACCCACATTAGTAATGAAACGTATTTCATAGTTTTCAATGAATTTTATAACAATAAATTTACCTAGCAGTGAGAAACAACCAATCTAACTGACTAAGATTTTTCTTTAAATAATACAACCATTCCATAGAAAATCGATATAGTGTGTCTCCGAACATCTTGATACTTGGTGGTTTTGAAGTTTATCGAAAATAATTAGACCCGTATTTTTTTTTTATTTCGTCATTAGGGTGACCAATTATATAATTGTAAAAATCAAGATTTTTTGAAACTAAATTTTTTCAAAATATCACAGCTTTTGAACCAGTTGACCGATTTCAAACTTCTTTTTTTTTGCTTGAAAGCTGTTGAATTCTAGTTTTCAGCAAAAATACGTTCAGAGGGCCAAATACTGTTTTTAGGCAAATAATATCATATAATAATATATTCATCACGACTTTTTCGAATTGTTGCAATTTTTGAAATCGGAAACATCCGGAAGGTTTTCTTTCTGCATTTGACAGAGGAACAATAGTTTTATCATACACTGAAAGAAGATTTTCCGGAAACAGCCGGAAAATCAACTTATTTCATTTTGAATGTACGGTAAAGGATTCCATCAAATATCTTTTTTCAATATTGTCATATAATGTATGTAAACTTATCGTCAATTTGTTTGGGTTTCACATTAACAGAATAACAACATTGACCTTCTTTAAGAAACTGCATCGTTGAATTGATTGACTATCAATTTTATTCACTTTATACGGTCAAAACTTGCACGCGCTGTGAGTAATATCAAAGAAAACGGCTAAAATTCAGCTTCACTTAACCTCTTTTGATAAGCGTAAACAAAACATTTGGACACTGTTTAGCTGTCAAACGATTACACGATAACTACACTTGGCAAAACACAACAGAAAACCCAATTGATTCATTTTGTTTTTTTTTCACTTATGATCAGGTTTTGATATGATTTACTCCAATGTGCGTCGGCAAGCGGATGGGAAGGAGAACGCCTAAAAAACAAATACGGCGAAACCGACAAACTTTTGTGGATGCTGTCATCTGTACCTGCGCGTTATCGATCACTGCCAAAACTGCACTTGGAATTTTTTTTTCAACATTTTTCTTGTTTTGCTGGTAAGCAAACTGCATTACTTTTTAATTTGTTTAAGGTAACATAGCGACAAAATAAGCTTTGCTGAAAATCCCACAACCAAGGATGGGAACACTTGCTTGCAAAGAGTTGCACTCACTTGCTGTTTTTTTCAGTTCTGAAGTTTAAATTCTAAATCAACTGGGCAATTTCTGGAATTTTTGGTTTCCTTTCAAACTAAATTTCCTGTGGTATTCTGAACACCTATACCGAAAATTCCGGATCAATTTATAACGATTTTTACAAAAAAAAAATGTTTGCAAAACTAATAAAATCCCCCCAAGATCTATTAGCGTTGCTCCACTTTTTCGAAATTTTGAAAAATAAATAGGGTAAAAGCACTAGACTTCGCCAAAATTCTGCTCTAATCTTCGCCCCTACGTACATAAAAAAGTGGAATTTGTAAGAAGGGGGTAAAGACTAGAGCAGTGGCGAAGTTAACGCCTAAAATTCTCGCGAGAGTTCTCCTATAAAATGTTTTACAATTCCGCTGTTAGGTCAGTTTTATTAGGTAATACGTATAGTAGATCGAATCAAAACCTTAAAAATCTTCGAAATTTTTCTAGAAATTCCCCCAATTCCTTGCGATTAAGAGGAAAATGACTACTGTAACAAAACCGAATACTTTATAACTTTTTAATGGTGATAAAGTAATACGATATGCACTATACAAAGGACACGGGTATACCACAATAGATCAAATATTGGTCGCAGTGGTTACGTCCCGAACAGAATTCGACAATATGACGTATGACTGGACCGTAAATAAAACAAATGTTTCTTTCAATCTACGAAAAATGGTTCACCGAAATCAATTCGTACAGGTTTTACGAAAAAATATTTTCAGTGCAAATATAATCTTATAAAAAATGCTTTACAGAAATGCAAATGGTATTCCCTCTAAATACCAGATTAAAATCACAAAAGTATTATGGTGGGAATGGCTTTCTCCAAGTTTTATTACACATTAAATTCTATTAAAATCGTTTTCAAATTACGATTTGTTACTATTTCTATAATTTTGATGATTTAGTTATTATTACCTTGCCAGCTGGTCGCTAGCACCTCTGTAAATATATATGGGGAGATGGATTTTTCATTTAGCCACTCTTCAAATAACACATTTCCTACCAAAAACGTAATAAGATAGATTAGCGGAGTAACAGTGATTGGCTTAATCCAGTCCTCTACGTGATTGTCGCTTACTTTAACCATCATATTATCAAATGTATTATATAAACAATATGATTCACTTCCGCGTTCCCCATACATTGAATTGGCGAACAGCTTACAGCACCATCTAGCGTCAAACGTGGCAATCAAGCTTAAATTAAACCACAAATTTGCTAAATATGTTTGACCGTGTCTCCATGACATTTCCTTTTGTTATGGTCGTCAATCATATTTAGGAATGTACAAGATTCAATTTGCACAAACAAAATTATGATATTGGACAAAACAAATATTAAGTTTATATTTTGTAACTGTCGTATATCAGTGATGGAACATACGCAATTTGACGTTTCGCAATTATCATTTTTTTCCAGAAGCATATTTGTTTTGGAAGTACCGATTAGTGAAATATTTTGGTCAAATTGCTATGGCTAATGGGGATACTTGTTGATTCATTTTGACTATATTGTGTGCAAAAACTATTACGCAAAGAATATGATTTGTTTATTTAAACCCTAAACATTTTGATATAATTTATCGATAACTGAAGAGATTATTGACATCCCTAGTTCATTAATGTTGACAGCGTGTGTATTTCTGAAGGGCATACGTTTTTAGAGTGTAATAGTTGCCACGTTCGTCACAAGCGGCGCCACAAGCACAGGATAAAGGGTCGCCAAAAATAGGTGGAAGTGAGTTATATTATTAATATAGTATATTTGATATTATCCTTAGCTTACTTAACTCAACACAAATGATTATTGTTCACTGAGGTGATCAATATTACCCCAAAGAACAAATGTTGTTTACCATTTTTTTTTTATTAAGAATCATTCTTGGTTTTGTGTGCATTGGAAAGAGGGCCTTATTATTAGGAAAAACTTTGTGGAAGACCTTGTCTAGAAATCGCTTGAAGGCTCTGAATGCATCTTTTCTAGTGAACCTAGGTCCTGAATCTCTGTTCACTGATGGAATAACAAACACAAAATGTTAGGCTCCTCTCCCCAAACAAATAAAAAAAAACTTTCAAGGAAAAATATCATTGAAATTACTTACTGAATGTGCAAAGTTGCGGTATATCAAACCGTGTGAACAATCATGATTCCAATCACTACCACAGTTAATAACTGAGAGATTCCTCTGCCAATGGCCATTTTAAATGTGTATATCGTGTGAAAGATACGAAGATACTCTGTGCCCAAGGAAATATAATTTACAAAAAGATTTTGTACCGACCGGGAATCGAATTGGTCACCCTCAGCATGTTCATGCTGAATACCCCTTACGCCTATGGCTATAAAGGCCGTGGATTAATCTAACTTACAGACTGCTGAACGATCTGTTGGATCGTCCAAACATGTAATCTAAAATGTAGGGTATCTCATGTAAACGAAACCCTTCTGGTGAATATAGAGTTTCTGTCAGATAAAACATATGTATTTCGCATAAAAATGAAATGGTGCTTCTATGTCACGCGTTGGCTCGAGAACGCTCGAACGGATTTACATAATTCTTTCGCTGTTGCATTCATCCAGGGCCCAGAGGCGGGTTTCTATTTGCGGAGGATTTCTTTATGGAACAGCATGTTAAATAATACAGTAGGCAGTACGATGTTAGCTGGGACTGCAGTCAAGTTTCCCATAAATATTATAAATTATGGTGATTTATGACCGCCAAACAGTTGGAACCACTGCACTGTGCGTAGGAGCAATCCGGTGACCGACCATGAGCAAGCTAATCGGTTTGAATAATCAACTCGATGGCGATCCGTCCGATGATGATATGAATTGCCAAGTCAAACAACAGAAGAGGAAGGCAGCCTATTGCCGAGTTTTGATAACAGAATAGATACGAGTTGTGTGACATTTGCTCGGGGGATTGTGGGAACGTGTTTGTGGATAGGATGATGATTTGGGGCGGGATAATGCCAATGTTAGTGAAAGTTACAAATTCTTAAACATTATGCAGATATAATGTGGCGATCATCGTTGTGTGTCATATTTTGAATCTCGATCATCCGTTAGACCACCCAAGTCGGTTTTCAATATCAATGTGCTTGTCCAGAACTGAATAATTTTGAT
Organism: Aedes albopictus; assembly: GCF_035046485.1. Lineage (NCBI taxonomy): Eukaryota > Metazoa > Arthropoda > Insecta > Diptera > Culicidae > Aedes > Aedes albopictus. Next base: position 71,310,081 of record NC_085137.1, read on the forward strand.
TAGTTTTTTTTATCAATTATTTCAGACAATGACGTATGTATTCCAATATCATTGAAAACTAATTATCTGAGCACATCTGTTGCTAATTCATTATCGGTCTGCTTCTTCAGTTATCACATTCAAAGCTGAATTCATCAATGATACACTTTAGGAAAACACGTAAATTAAGTAACCACGTTTCAAATGATACACAAGCATCTACTTATCGTACCATTTTTCAGGTTATTAGTCTTAGAATTGAAATAGATTTTCACTCTTTTCTTTGGCGTAAGAACCGCAAAGCCGGTTCACAAAATCACTTACGTTATATCACGCAATGATTTTCCAGAAAAAAATAGCACCCAAATGCCTCGACCATTCTCTTCGAAACTCGAACTCGTTTCACCTCAAATCCATCATTTTCATCTCCTGGTCGGGGATCCCGATTCTTTCCCTCGTTCGTTCGTTCGTTCGTTCGTTCCGGGTGGAACGAACCACCGTGCACCACGATGAGCGAGCCAAGAACCACGACGGACATGGAAACCAGTCAAAATTAGAGAAGAAAAAGCAATTAGAAGGAAAGATGATTTTTACCCATTTTATTTATGATTTTATCGTTTTATGGCGGGGTGGCTTCTCTGGAGTGCACAGCGGCATTACTGGGGGAGGTTGTGGTAAAATGTTCCATCTAAATCTGGATTGGATTTCTACCTTCATCTTGACTTGATGCTAATTCTTTACTTGTTCAGATTAGAGTTCTATGAGCATTTCCATTGTTATCGACTGGAAGCTTCCATTGCCAATAAACCATTTTTGCATTCGAAAATCATGTGCCAGGCTCAAACATACTCTATCCAAGTAACATTTTAATGACCAATTAGCATTGTAGAGGTCTTGAGAGCCGTCAAAAAACCTATTGCCTTTTATTTTGGTTTTATGATGGTTCTAAGAACTTCTAGTCTATTTAACTAAAAAATGTTAGTTGGGCCAAGTAACATTATGAGAACCAATTAGTCTTGAAGAGGTTTTGAGAACGATCATAAAACCTTATATCTATTATTTTGGTTTTATGATGGTTCTAAGAGTTTTTTTTCTAGTCTATACATATGACTAAAAAATGTTACATGATATTGGAAATTAAGGAAATCTTCATTAAGAACTCTTATATGTAAGTATGGTGAGATCGTTTTATATAATTCTGTTTGTAGGATAAAAAAATATAAAGTTGTAATGAGGTTAATTAAAGAACAAAGATCAACAATAAGACCACTCAGGTTGAATGGCGATTCTAAAACTAATTGGACTTCAAAATGTTGCATGGGAATATTAGGGTGAACCCTTTTACCCCGCAACATCGCACTTTATACCAACTCCCCCTACTCACTCTTGGGCTGATTGTGGAATGAAGATGACGGTGATGTTGCTGAAGGTTGCTTCATCACCGACTGCGCTTTCGGCTCTAATCGCACGTCTCTCCCCTTCTATGTACGCGCTGGTGCTGCTGCTGCTGCTGTAATGGATCTCGCTCGGAAAATCGTTAGGGAGATTGATCTCGTCGATCACTGCTCGGCATTATAAATCCACAGGGTATGCCGCTGCCCTAGGTTTCTCTATTCGCCGCCTAGTGCCTCTGTCTATATAGTAATCATATCTAATCTTTGGATGCCTCTGCTTGGCACGACCTGACTGAATTCAATAAGTCTGCGACCCAGAATCGGCGGTGTGTGCTTTTTAATCCGAATCATCAGTGTACCTTTTACACGGGTTCTTGGCTTGGGTAATTATTCGACGGGCTCAGGAAGTATTGGAAGTAATTAGTTTTGCGGTTTGTGGATTAAATCTGACAGGAAATAATGTTGAGACTCACAAAATATATTGTGGCATCGACTGGAAACTGATATGAGTAGTTTTTTCGAAGCTGAAATCAAATCTGCACATAACTGCTTGGGACTAGCAGACATCCTTAGTTTGCAAGTGTTGGTGATCTTCTATTTAGGCCAAAAATGGTGCCGGTAACGTAAATGTTAGGAAGGTGGAGGAAGTGATGATGCAATCGCTCGCCCATGGTAGATGACGTATACCATTGATCATTTGAACAGGGCAGGTTTTCAAGGTTCCATTTCAAATGTCGTACGATATTACATATGATTATCATACAATTGATGTCGTAATTTTCCATTACCCTCGCAATTTGCTCAAATCCTATTATTAACTGCAATATCTTATCAACTGTTGACAACTGTTGGATTATATTGAACCGAATTGCTAGTCATTCACTGCTGACACAGAACGAAAGGGCATGTATTACTGACTGGCCTCGTCAACTCAAACAAAGGCCCCAAAATATGCAATTTCCGGCTACATACCATCATAAAAACTCGATTTTTCTAGATTAACTACCATAACCAGGAACAACCTAATATATAAACTCCCTGTAACAACACAAGAAAGGGCCCGATTAGATAACGAAAATTGGATTACGCTTCAGCTTTTGGATCATCGGCCTCCACCGATGCAATACAAAAGTAGTACAATAAAATACATCCCAAACGCACTGCGACCATTCGGTCTGTCTGTCGTCAGCTTATAAACCCGGCAAGCAAAGTCCTCACACAACTCAATTCCAACAAATAACAAAAAAAAACGAAACGTTATCAAATCATATTGTCGCTGATTGGCTTTCCCCATTCACTGCCCCATCAAAGCCTTTCCCTGCCTGAGCTCGCTCGATAACGCCACGCCACGCAGGTAATCGTATCGATTTTCCCCTCGGCATTTATGCCGACCTCCAACACCCCCTCGGAGGCAAAACATCGCATCGCATCGTCGTAGGTATCGGATTGGAGTATGTTATTGTTCCAACCAAATGACCTGACCACCTACGCCCTTCCCCCCTCTCATTGCTTCGTTTCCTCTTCAACTGTGGTCGTTGGTGCCACCGTGTTGAGGTTCGAGCTTCAAGATTGACTCCCACACGCGTCAACATCATTTGCACACACATTGCTGGTCCTTATAGCGCGATTCACTCTCTAACAACGACATATAGGGTACTGAGGGGTGAGAGTGGACCTTTTTCACATCCACTCGTTCATAAACGAAGGAATGTAAAATCGAATAATCCTTTGATTGCACAATAGACGCCACACATAGGTTCCCAAACTTTTTGGGTGCGCGGCCCCCTTTTGCCAGTAGACGTGCCTTCGGCGACCCACCATAGAAATTTCCTCATTTGTTGTCTGTTACAGTAAAATTTTCAACTGTCCCTCGCGACCCCCTGGATAAAGGCCGGCGACCCACAGTTTGGGAAACCATGAGTTAGTGGATAGGCCACTCGGTTCCTCTCGATTTTGTCATGCGAGGATACAAGAGAAGATATTGGTTGGTGAGCTCATTCCATATTATTAAACCAAAAATACCAACCAAACAAAAATAACTACTGAAAGGTTCGTCTCGTCAAGTATCAGCACAACCTTTCGAGTCACTTCTTGTATCAAATATTTCCTTTTAAAGCTATATGTTTGCACATAAAAATGCTAGGATGCGTTCGTCTACTAGAATTTTGAAATGATAAAGTCAACACGAAATTAAATGTTGATTCACTTTGACATTCATATACACAACAGAAACACTCGATATACAAATTACCGGTCTATATTATGGTTCAATCGTTGCATATATTACTTGTGAAGTCGTCGATGAAGTTACCGGTAGAACTTTTCATGAAATCAACGAAGACAATCCTAAATCTCTAAGATTTCATTGTGTAACTCTTTGAATAACTTTTGAGGAAATTCTAAGTTGGTATTCCTAGATAAATTTCGGTAATAACTTGCGAAGAAGTTTTAAGAAACATCTTTGGATGAAATCTGGAGAGTAGTCTCTGGAAAAATCCCTGGTAAAATTTAGAATACAAATTCTGGAATAACTTGTGAATAGCCTTCTCTGAGAGTTATTATTACCAAAAGCTGTTCGTCAGCGAATTATCGTGATGAATAGCTTACAACAAGAAGAGAAAAGTAAACTGTTTACGAATCGACAAATATGCAGGTTCGTTGGAAGAAGCTCGCAATAGCTCGTTCGCTCCTTGGGATGTAGATTATAAATGCTGAACTTTTGCCTTATAAATTGGTGAGCTCATTCCACACTGTTTTATTTTTTTTAGTTTTCTATTTTCGTACTTATCATTGTTAACAGTTTTAATTAAAGTCGAACGTTTTTTGAAGAACATTATATTAGACGTTCAAAATTTCATTTCTTTCGGTGCATTATCAGATAATTACACATTTCAGTAGAAGTGCTCTTAGTTCATGTTGAATAGCCCAAAACAGCTCAAATTTGGAGCATTAATAGACAACTAGTATATGAATTTTTCATTTAGATGATCATTTTTTGAAAAGTGATAAATTTTCCTATCCAATGTTTAGCTACGTTTTCCTTCCAGGAATGTAGTTCTGTGCAATCACAAATCTTATTTCGAAATTGGCAGGTAATACCCGTTTTCCATTTTGCAGAAATTTCAACAATGCTTTACTTGTTTACTTCAAGTAAAGTAAATAAGTTTTTGAAAAATGGAAGCAGAAATTCTGTAGAAAAATTCTAATGAACTACCAAAGAAATCAAATGAAATTTATCCTATCATTAAGCCCTGTTTCGTGTTCAAAAGGAATCGGTCAAGAAAGTTCTTGACCGATTCCTGGCAGAAACTTTTCACAGTGACTGCCATTTGAATTGTCAATCCTTCGCAACTGCGTACTACGATCGAAAAAAAAACGGTTTCTTGGGCGATTCAGGCAAGGCCATGCATCAATGCATCAAGATAGGCCATAACATTCCTTCTGAACTGCAAACAGCGCTTTATCATTGAAACCCGGGCAGAAGAAAAAAAGTACATCAAATTTGGCCATTACAGTTGAATAGCAGAAGGGCAAGTTTTGTTACTGGTTGGTTGAGGATAAGAGCTAAACCATTATAAGAACAAACCAAGAACAATAGGGGTACTCACTAAACAGATTAAATTGCTGCGTAAGCCTAATTTTCTGCTTATTTGAAATGTTTCATGATTTTGCGAATGAAATAATCAAAGATTGCCTTGGTGAACGCGACGTTTAATCAGTTTAATCAGTTTACGCAGTTAAGTGAATCCCCCTAATATGTTTTTTTTAATACAAAATAACTGAATTAGTTATTATTGTTTTATTGAGAACAAAGTATGTACAAAATTAGTTTTTTTTCTGAGAAGAACATCATAATTGTACATTTTGTGCCTATGGTTAGAGAAAACTGTACTTTAGACATATTTTGCCCTTGATTTGAACTTATAATAATTTAGTTATTAGTATTTATTTTCTGGAACAAATTCAGTTAGCATTTTTGTTACTTTAGCTCCGATTCCCAATAAATAAATAACCAAATTCGATATTCTTAGTAACAAATCGATAACAACATTTGATGTCCCCTTATTATTTTCTAAACCAGGTTTAACTATATGGGTAAACCTGCCTTACCGGTTAAACCAAGGTGGAGAATTCGATCCATGGTGTAATTCATAAATAACATAAGAAAATTAAAACATAACTGATGCAAAATTTGTTATAATTTTGTCCTTGGTTTGTTCTTTGCCTTTATCAGGAATGAGTTATAATTGATATTCCTGGCAAGGGTCTAGTGATTGTGTTGTGGGAATTTTTAGCGGTAGAAAAACATCTACGTAGTTCCTCAATAAATTTTTGAAAAAAAAAATCCAAAACAATTGGTGAGAAAATGTCTAGTTTCGTTATAGCTATTCAGTAGAATATTGTACCATACCCGAGCTGAAGAAAAAAAAACTCAATAAAAGCATATTTTGATATGGAGATCAAAAAGTGATATTGGTTTGTTTGATATAAGAGGTAAAAGTATTGGAAATAATAGCTAAAATTTACTCCTCGACCAACATCATCATAACAAATTTAGCTCTTTTGAGAGCTAACCAATAACAGCGAGTTATTCGGTTGATCTTCAAATAGCAAATTTTGCTATTGGTCAGACGTCCTAAGAACATTTTTTTCGCTATTATTTTCAGTACTTTTACCTCTTATATCAATCAAACTAATAACACGTTTTGATCGTCAGTACTTGACCTCTGCCCGGGTATTCTCTTCAAATTATTCAACCATGTTATAGTGGAAAGTTCAATTGAAAAATTGAGCCAGCTCTTCATTTATGATTATCGTGAATTTCACCTTGAATTTATCTGGAATCTAACTTTCCTTTACCGCCAAAATTTGCTTAAAAATTTAATCATCAGTTCCATGAAAAAAGTTTGTCATATATCCTGCAAATTATTCATTCATAATTTCAGTCTAAAAGCCTGTCCTTCCTCCACAATTTCGATAGAAATGCATCATCGTTACCACAAGAGAGGTTCTCTAAAATGGTGGGAATAAGAAACTGAAGCAGCAATTCTTGTGCTGTTCCCTCCATATGAGGGGATATTCCTGGTGTAACTAGTTAGGGCATACTTGGGGGGCATACATTAAGTACGTCACGCTAAAATTGAGAATTTTCGACCCCCCTCCCCCCTTCGTACGGGTTTTTCCTATACTTAATACATTGCTTGTCACACTTTCACAACCCCCCCCCCCTCCCCCCTTGGACCGTGACGTACTTAATGGATGGCCCCTTGATGAAATTTTAAATTGCTCATGGAAACGGTAATGAATTTCCAATATAAAAAGGGAGAATTCTTACAGAAATTTCAAGATGATACGCGAAAAAAAAACTCAGACAACAACAATTCCAGAACCAAAAAAAAAAAATTCAGATATTTCTTTTTTTTTTAATTTTTCAGTCGAAAAACTTCTTGACAAATTACTTATATATCCCGGTGAATTTCATTAGGATTCCTGAACGATTTTCTCGCGGAATCACTAAAGTGAGCATCACTTCTAAAAATATTCCTGAAAAAATTTTTTGAAAATTTGTGAAAGAAACTCTAGAAAGAGAAATTTGTGTAAAATTTGATGTAAAATATCGGGAAGAATCCAGGCTAACATAGTGTCACTACCTAGAAAAAAATGGAAAACCTAGAACATCGAGGCAGTAGGGTCTTGTGTCATTTGCAGGCTTGTCATTTGCTCCCACAATGTGCCTCAAATGCACGTTTTTGTTCTCTTTATTTTTGTTCGCTCCCATCGCTATCGTTTGTGCGGGAGCAAAGCGCAAGGCTCTTTGTCAAAGAGAAACGTCGAGCCCAGGAGAAACAGCACAAAGAGAAACATTTTTGTGCATCATTTTTGATGCTCCCGGAAAGTTGTTCGACAATTACACTGGCGTTATTCGTGGTACAATCGCGCCGTTCGCATGACATGGCAATATTTCACACATAATCATTTATATGCTTGGTATTAGTTGATTTACAGGCATAAACATATTTTTGCTAACTCCCGGTTTACACAAAGTGCCTCAATTTTGAGCAACCGCACTTTTTTGTGAAAACAAATCCGCACATGTTTTGGAGTCAAAGCTGCCAGCACGAAAGTGAAAGCAAACGAGAAAAGATGCTCTAGCTTTCGGTGCGGGAGCGTGGAGCAGATTTTTTCTTCTCTTGTTTTGCTCTGAGGAGGATTCCATCTCTGGTCATTTGGGCAGGTGTACCTAATTTGGGCGTTTACCGCTATAACTAAGTCAATTTCAAACCGATTGATTGAATTTTTGTACAGAGTTAGATACTGTACGTGCCTAACTCTATACAAAAATTCAAATCAATTGGTTTGAAATTGACTTAGTTATAGCAGCAAGTGCCCAAATTAGGTACACCTGCCCAAATGGTACAAGACCCTACTTTGTAAAAATACGTGGAGAAATTTTCTGAAATAACTGCAGAAATTCTCAGATAATCTACCAATTGAAATCAGTAATTAATAAATCTGACTTCATTGGTAGACTCTATTTCTTCAAAAGAACAGTTTAATCGAGACGTTCGTAAAAGTTTGTGGAGAAATTTTGAAATGTTTTCTGCATGGTTTTCTGTCTGATTAGATGCAGGTGGGTTGCCAAATTGTATGACAGTTGAAAATAGGTCGTGACATGGAGAAGTTCTAAAACCATACTTTAGATACATTTTCAAAACCTTTTGTCTGAATGAACTCTTAACAGAATTCGTCATCTCCTCCAGAATACCTGAAGAAACTCTATAAACAAACTTTCAGGGAAAATCAGAACAGCGATAATTTTAGAGGAAAGAATTGCATGTATACAATTCGTGAGGAAATGTTTGGAAATGTAGTTCGTTAAATTTATGTGGTTTAGGAAGAATATCGTGCAAATTCCTGAAATTTTTGGGGGAATTCTGAAAACCATTTTTGGCAAAATTCCTTTGTCATAACTTCTGAAAAAATATGGCTGAGCCCATGAGAGTCATCTTAAAACGTTATATTTTCTAGATGTGGCTTCAAGCAATATTACAGAAGTTGTTTTTCTGAAAAGTTTGTGGAAAAACATTAGTTGATGAAATTTAGAATACTTTAATTTAATTTTTGAAAGAATGTTTTGAATAAACTTTTGAAAAAAATCTCAAATATTTACTGGAAAAAGACTTGATATAGACACTAACAAATAGTAAAAACTCTTTTGGAAATGTCTCATCTTTTAAATTTTTCACGCTATTTTCTTGAGGAAATTTGAATTTATAACAAGTTTCTCCAAGAATTTTTATTCATTTAATATATTTATCGTAAATTTATTCAATATTTTTGTCAAAATTTTTCGAAGTAAGTATCTGAATTTCAATATAATTTTCCCATTCTACAATAAAATCGCTTTAAATTAAATCATAATTTTATTAGACTTCTGTTCCGAAATTAGTATGAAATTTTGTCATTATTTATCATGAAATTCAGATGAAAACTGTCTCGGAAGCTGCTCCAGTTCTTCCAGAAGTTAGACCAAAACTTCCTCTAACACCACACATTTATTAAAAAGTTTCTTCTTTCTACAAATTCTTCCCCTTCTTGTGTGTGACAAATTTGGCTTTCCGTTTACAGCTTATTTACTGGATTTATTGAGCTTTATACCTGGAATTATTTCCTAAAACCTAAAAAACCTAGAAATATCAAGGAACTTCATTTTTATTGACGAGTAGACACCCTGATGAATACTCCCGTCTATCTTGATCTTTAATCCTCAAGGATCGATTCGGTCGTTGAATCAACGCTGAACTACAAAAAAATACCTTATACAGATATAAGCTTCTAGTTCACCTCAGTACCTTAGTTTATTATCGTATACGTGCACCAATTTTCCATAGCTTTGAATTTATGCTGCGTGCACTGATCAACCTAAGTAGGGTAAAAACACTAGACTTCGCCCCCCCCCTAAAATTTTGCTCTAATCTTCGCCAATTAATACATAAAAAATGGAATTTGTATGGAGGTGGTGAAGACTAGAGCAGTGGCGAAGTGTAGTGCTTTTACCCTATTACATTAGTGGTGAGCTAGTTCCATACTATTTTTGCTTTGTTCAAGCACCTGTCCGTGCAAGCACTGCGGTGATTTATGACATGTGACTCGAGGTTTACAGTTTGACATTCCCTGAATTAGAGATTGATGAGCTCGTTCCATGTTATTATCAGCTTTCTAACGATAATGTTCAATTGTGTTTAGGGGAATGGTACCCATCTTCAGAAAGGTACTCCTATTTTTATTCTACCTAAAACACATATAATCAACACTGTTTGGTTGGGTTTTATTTTTATATATATATTTTTTGGGAAGTAAACACGCTTGGTGGGATTTTTTTAGTAATTCGAGAAATAAATATAAAAATTAATTGTTTCTCACAGCTTTGCTGCATCTTGCCCCATTGCACCTTAAGTATTCTACATGCCGGATTGATGCTCAAACAAGCTATCTAGCCAAAAGCATGGAAAGGGCTACCCCCGAATCTCACGAGAGTCCCCCAGCAATCGACCAATAATGTGTTTTCACACAGTTAAACTTTTAATGTGCAGTGGGTGTCACACCGCGTCGAATCCCATGCATGTTTTTCGGTGACGTTTTCGAAACAGTCGTCTTGTCAATCAGTGCACCATATGACTCTAAAATTTCGTGGTGATGGTGGTGGTGGTGGTGGGACGTGACTTTATGGTCCCCTAAAAGACCCACAGGGACCTGGCGCGGCGCAACGGCGCGCAAGGTAACGAAGTTTATGAAGAAATTCCTAATCCAATTAGTGGTGTCAGTTCAGTTCAGCTCAGCTCCCTAGTATGGTGTGGTGGTGCGCTACAGACAGAAGCCCGAAACGTACGATAATAAATCCATCAAATAATAATCTGAGGAATTGGCGATAAAAAAACGTTCACATGGGGAGAGCTTTGTACGGTGGAACGTACCGTATTGGGGCTGGTGCTGCTGCTGCTGCTGCACACCACGGGAGTTTATGCTTACTGGAATAGAAATTAGGTTATGGGTCTGGTCTGCGACCGGCGGTCGTTGTTGGTTGGTTGGTGACTCGTTGGAGCTGTCATGATTAATCATCCGGTGGAATTTGCAATTAATTATTGCTGTGTAATCTTGGTTAAGTCACAGGCAGTCGGCAGTTTTGTGATCGACTTCCAGCAGAGCTATGGAAAATGAAATAATTCGGTTATTGGGATCAGCTTTTTAGTTACTTGACTTAAAGCAGTAGATTGAAGTGCTCGAATGTGAAGGCATTATCTATAACATATTTGCAAGATGCTTATCAGTAAGTTTTTCCATTGCAAACTTGAGTTTCAATGAGCAAAAAGGGCGGTCTGGTGCGGACTTTTTGGTGAACTCGTTCCTGGTTTATTTGCTTGTTCAAAGTATACTGAATTTCAATCAAACTAGTTTTTCTGTAGTCATGCACCGATGATTTTTTCAACCCATACGAATTTGTTTGCAGTGCAGAACATTGAGCAATCTTCGAACCAAATCCTTGTTGGTCTCCCTGTCTGAACTGTATACTACGTATGAGTTCTGGTTTGACGGTTTGAGCTCCTGGTTGTAATTAACTCGCACTCTTCCTGCTCCGTTGAACTGAACCGAACGAAACCACGGAATCGAGTCGGAGATTGAAACAGAGGAAAAAAATACAAATTTGTTCATACTTTACTGGAGCATAGATTGTGAATATAGAGAGTGATCACTTTGTTCGAGTGGTCAATATGGAGTTTGACCAGTTAAACAACTAGTTCTCGATTGAACTTTGGCATAAAGTATTCAAATTTTACATTTTGATTTTTGGTACCTAAACATTGATTTTAAGAACTTAGCAGCTATTCATGAGATATTGATGGTTTCTATTCTGACCGAGTATGGAGGCGCCACCTCTCTCTTGTCGTGTGTGCCCAAAAAAGAAGAGCTGCCATTCTTCCAATATGTATTCTTCGCTTGAGAATACCTCCGACAGTAGGGCGGCATACCAAGGAAGGGAAACGGATTCGGGGTAGTAAAGCTTATCCTTTGTTCTATATTTTTCATTTCATTAATTTTTCAACTTTTGTTATTGCCGGTTTCCCCACCCACCACACCTCACACGAGCCAAGCAGGAGCCCGAGAGAGAGGATGTTCCAGTTTTTATGTACACACTTCATTGCATGTAGGTATGATGTTGATGATGTGTGATGATGGTGGAATGGTGGTTGGGTTCAGGACCAAACGGGGCCGGACTATCTCCGGCTCCGAGTGCTGCTTGTTGGCTTTTCCCGGTTCCGGTTGACTTTCCGGCATCATTTTCGTTAAAAATTCCATTATCATCGGTGGGGGCGTGCGTGTGTGTGTGTGCTCGTTTGTGTTCTATAGGTAGTACCTGACTGGGTTTCCGTTTCGTTTGATTCCAGCTTTTCTGCAAACCGCCGCCGGTCGTTCGAGGATTCATTTTATTTACTCGATTTTTATTTCGGGTATACTTTCATCGTATTTTTAATGCTTATGCTGTTTAGTTATTTATTGCCCCGAAGTATTTTTTCCCTCGAACTCGAACCCTTTGTTCAATTTGCAGTGTTTTTTTTCGATTTTCCAAAAATGAGATGAAGCTAGAGCAGACCAAGTGGGGTGGTATTGAAATGAAATTACCAGGAATGAAATCCATTATATGATACCGATTAAAAAATCGATTCACGCTTGAATGATTCGATGCATGCGTATGATGCCTATACCACACATGAGCCAGGTTGGGCTGAATAATTTCTTTTGATGTGCTAGCTTTGTTGAATTCTACGAAAAAAAATGTTTTGGGTTCTGAAAGGAATCCTCAAAAAACTTTCATTAAAAATCTGTTGATGCCTGTTGAGCTTTAAACTAACATACAACACTGTCGTACTACTTTTTAAAATATCCACATACTGTCCTGTGTAGTTTCCATTTAGATTTTTATACGAATTTTGAAGACAACCTAACGAGATAAATCACCCTCAAGCTGAAAATCTTTCTAAGAAAGTCTAAAAAGACGGCCTACCAGTAGTGATATCAATACACAATAACAATCAGTCAAGTTCTGATGAAAAAAGTGACGTTGATTCGAACGCTGACTTGGTTTGCAGTCGGCCCATCAAAATAAGTGATTTCCTTACCATTTATAGTGACAGTGCGCAACCCTGCAACCATTTTTACGGGATATCAGATACATATCTAGAGGTATTACAGGGATCTTCACGTTGTTTAAGGGACATTTAGGGAGATTTTATGGACGTTTTAGGGCGCCGAAGATATTCAAGAAGTTTCAGAAGTGTTGTAGAGGTATTTCGTTTAAAGGAATTAAAGGTGGCTCCAAGGAGGACACAGGCTAGTTCCAAGGGATACCAGGAAAGCAGTAGGTTTGAACAGGCTCCAGAGCCATATGCACCTCAACTGTCTTGATATTCTCACGAAACAGCCTTGAAAAAACTTGAAAAGTGATGAAATCTCCAGAAAAAAAATAAAGAATTTAAGGTGGCTCCAAGGAGGGTACAGGCGAGTTCCAGAGGATACCAGGGAAGCAGTGGATTTCAACAGGCTCCAGAGCCAAAGAAAACTCAACTGCCCCTATATTCTCACGAAACAGCATTGAAACCACTTGAAAAGTGCTAAAATCTCCGGAAAAAACAATAACGCTTCTGGATTTCACCAAAATACGCCTGAAATGCTCATGGCACCCCTAAATTCCCCCAAAACCTCACTGAAACCTCTTGAAACGGTTTGAAGCGCTCTCGAAAGAAGTCAAAATTTGCTGAAACGCTTCGGGATCTTCTTTAAATTCCCGACGCTTTAAATTAGCCCCCATACGCACAGAAACCATCTGAAAATTCCTTAGATCTACGGAAACTCCCCCGAATCCCTTCAAAACGTCATTTAACTCCCTTGAAACGCCTTGAAACTTGAAGCACCCTAAAACCCTTTCAACATCCCCCAAATTTCCCTGTGACTCAAATCCCCCAACATGTCCGTGAAGCGCATGAAACGCATTGATATGCCCGAAACCTGTGAAACGCTCCCGTAATCGCTTGAAACCAGGGGATCCGCAAGTGGCAAGCCAAGCTTACAGGAATATCAACCTGGACCAGATCGAATCTTGCTTGGAAATTCGTGCACGATACGTAGGCGTTGTTTCTTCTCTGAAACTTCCTAAACTTCCCTGAGACCCCTGGAAGCACCCTTAAATTGCCCTGAAATTCCTCAAAAATACTCTGAAACCCCTTGAAATCTCCTGAAACACTTCTGAAATTTCGTAAAATATCCTGAAACCTTCTAAAACGCTTCTGTAACTCCCTGATATCCCTTGAAACGCTATGAAACCCCTAGCGACGCTCCTCAAATCCATTTAAACGCAGCTTAAACCCCCTAATACGTTTTCAAACTCCCATGGGAAGCTCCCAAAACCATTAAATGGTCAGAAATTGAGCCTAAAACGCCCTTTTTACCCCTTGAAACGCGCTTAAATCCTTCGGAAAAGCAACTTGAACCTATCTGAAACCTCATTATCCTATGAAACCCTTCTGGAACTGATCTGAAACAAGAGACTGCCCCTCGAATTGGTTGCGCTGTGTTCAGTGCTTGAATTTGAGTGAATATGAAAAATACGACCAGTTATCAGCGCTAGCAACCACTACGAAGGAAAACGCAAAGGGAGCAAAGAAAAACCTATCTGTTTCTCATCGATCGGTTGGCTTGTGAAGCAAACTGACTGAATGTCGTTCATGTTCACTTGCTGCGGCGTGTGTGAAACCGCGGAAACTTGTAAAAATATTACATTATTATTATTATGTCGTTGACTATTACACTAAAACCTTTTTTATGCATGTTATTTTTATGCACTTTCAATTTATGCACGTTTTTATGCCCTGCATAAAAAGAGGAAAGTCTACTCAGAACCAATATTGTGCATAAGAATATTTAACCGTTATGTGGCCGGCAAACTTTTTGCTTTTTTCTACACCGTGTATTTTAAATGGGTGCTGGGTACCCGGGTACCCTGCCGGCCACATAAGGGTTAATAATGTAGGGCACTATTACAACGGCGGCCAAGGGGTGTTTACAGGGGAGGGCAAAGGAAGGTTACAGGTTCGTTTTTGAGTGTTTCCGAAGGTCTCATGTGCGTTACATGGGGTCCGAGTGGGTCTTAAGGGGGTTTCGAGTCATTTCAGGAAGTCTCAGAGCATTTTAGGCTGGTTTCAGAGGCGTTTTAGGGGTTTTGGTTTTGGAGGATTTTTGAGGCATTTGAGGATGTTTCAGACCATTTTAGGCGAGGAGTTTTCATGTGTTCGGAGCTTCTCAGCTGCGTTACATGGGGTCCGAAGGGGTTTAAGGGGGATTTTAGAGGCATTTCAAGACGTTTCAGAGCATTTTCGGCGGGATGCAGAGGCGTTACTTAAGCGTTACGAGGAGTTTTCGTGGGGTTCGGAGCCCCTCAGGTGCGTTACATGGGATCCGAGGGGGTCTAAGGGGGATTTTGGAGGCATTTCAGGACGTTTCAGAGCCTCTTCGGTGGGATTCAGAGGCGGAACGGAACCGTTACGGAGGAGCTTTCAAGGGGTTCAAGGGGGATTTTTGAGTCACCTCAAGACGCTTCAGAGCATTTTCGGGGGATTCAGAGGCGTTACGGAAGCGTTACGGAGGATTTCTCAGGGGTTTCGAAGCCTCTCAAGTGCGTTACATGGGGTCCCCGGGGGTTTAATGGGGATTTTTGAGGCATTTCAGGAAGTTTCAGCACAAACTTTGAAATACCTCAAAACGCTCCTCTTGCACACCCCTTAAAGGCTCCTGAGATCCCTTGAATTGCCCCTAAAGCTCCTTGGAACGCCGCCGAAACCCACTTAATACTATCGAAATAATCCCATGAAAACACCAAATAATCTTGACAGACCCACTCTTAAAAGGCTCCTCAAGTCCCCCGAAACAACCTTTTAAAACGCCCTTGAACCCCCTTTTTGGGCTCTCTGGGAACTTTCTGGAAACCCCCTTAGCCCCACCTCAACTGCCCAGGAGCAAGACCTGTTCTCGCGAACTAGACTCTCTAATTAAAGCCCAAACTTAATTTATGCACAAATTTCTCTCTTTTTATGCCTTTTTGATTTATGTACATTTTTAATTTATGCAGTCCCAGCCATGTGCACAAAAAGAGGTTCCAGTGTCATAACGGAATAAAAACCACTTTCTTCTGAAGCTTGTTAGCCAATGAAGACATATAGCTACTGCTTTGGGCTAAAAAGCGCCGGTCAAAGAGGAACAAATTTCGCTTCGTCTGGGGAAAAACGTTTCATTTGTCAAGCACTGGCTGTCTCGTAGCGGCGTGTGCGGCGCGCAGTGTTTCGAGTCGCAGTAACCAAACTGAAAACCATAGACTCATGAAAGATCAAACGCTGTGCAAGGTGACGCTAGTGATAGTGATAGTGATGGCTGTATTACAGGATTCAAACCACGTAGAGCAACTTCATCATCGGCCCAGTTGTTCAGGACGTTAGGAACTATCTGATGGTGAACTAGTTGGTTCTGGATTTATCCGCTAGGTGGTGCTATTGAATCATAGACATTTTCGATTTCTTTGTTTCGAGATTCAAACCACGTAAAGTAATTTCGTCCTCTTGGACGAAGAGATCATTCAGAGTTCGACTACATAGAAAAATTTTGTCCTCGACCGGAGTGATCAGGGCCATCCGATTATGGCCTAGTTTATTCTAGGTTAATCTGCTAAGAATCGGTAGTGAGTCCTAGGCATTTTCAGAATGCCTTGTATTCCACAATTCAGACCACGTAGAAAAAATTCGTCCTCGGCAAAGTTGTTCAGAACCTCAAGAGCTATTTAATTCTAGGTTTATCCGATAGGTGACGCTAGTGAGTCCTAGCAATTTCTAAGCTTCTTTATCTCAAGATGCAGACCACGTAGAAGAATTTCATCTTCGGCAAAGTTGATCAGGACATCAAGAGCTATCCAATGGTGAACTAGTTGATTGTCGATTTATCCACTGGGTAGCGATAGTAAGTTTTAAAATTTTAAAATGTCTGTATCTTGAGAATCGGGTTACATAGAAGAGATTCGTCTCCATCAATGTTGATCAGGACTTCAAAAGCTATCGGGTGGCGCTAGTGAGTTTAAATGTAAATATATGACGAAGCTACACCTTGAATTTTTAAGAGCACTAATTTGAAGAACCGAATGTCGGTTTGCGTTGGAAAGTTGATCGATTGGTCATCAAGAGCGAGTAACCAATCGATCAACTTTGCAGCTCAATCCGACATTCGGTTCTTCAGATTTGTGCTCTTAAAAATTCGAGATGTTGTTTCGTCATATATTCACCTTAAAAAAATCTAATACGGCATATAAGAATGGTGCGAAATTGATAAGGACATCAAGATCTATGCGAAGGTGAACTAGTTGTATCTTAGTTTTTTGGCTAGGTGGCGTTGGTGTGTCTTGGAAATTCTATACCTTGAGAATTAAACTTCTTCTTTTTCTTGGTGTAACGTCCCCACTGGGACAAAACCTGCTTTTCAGCTTAGTATTCTATGAGCATTTCCACAATAATTAACTGAGCGCTTCCTCTGCCAAAGACCATTTTGCATTGCGGCAGGCACTCTATGCCCAAGGAAGTCATGGTAATTTCCATTACGAAAAGTTTTTGGACCGACTGGGAATCGAACCCGTCACCCTCAGCATGGTCATGCTGAATACCCAAGAAACATTTTGATAGCCAATTAATCTTGAAGAAGTTTTTAGAGGCGTCATAAAACCTAATACCTTTTATTTTGGTTTTAAGACGGTTTTGAAAACCTCTTCTAGTCTATTAGACTAAAAAATGTTACTTAGGTACCCACGTTATCAGAGTATGACTCACATTAGGCAATGATGATCAGAAGAACATCGAGGGCCCTTCGATGATGAATTAGTTAACTCTGGACAGCGATACTGAATAAACTGATACTGAACTGAATAAACTCAGCGATACTGAGTATTCTTATCGAGCTGATACAGTTTTTAGGAAAAACAATCTGGCATCTCTGGTGTAGAGTTGAATGCTCAAGTTTAGTTGGTGGGCGGATCTCATTTGCTTTCCGGACAACAAACTGTACAAGAATGTTTAAAATCAACGGAACTGAAGAATCGACTCCAACAAATTAAGCAAGCTTGAGTCATAATTTACGCTTGTACGTAGGAGTACCGATTTATCCAGTTTTGCAAAAGGTTCACTCCTCTCCATGTCTGAAATTCTTCGAACTTCTATATGACGACGTACCGCATCATAATGATCACAAATCGATGATTCTGCTGATGGTGATCGTGGAGAATGGGTGTCGATTTCATAGACGTCAGTTCACAACCAACCATCGTACCCCCGTCCGTAGAATGGCACACCATTCTAGTCAGAACCGAAAGCGACCATGAATGCGAACGACGGACAGACGCGCATGGACGAACGTGGACTCGCAGAGTTGTTCTTTTTCCAAAAATATAATCCAAGAAAAAGCTATAACTTCATTATTTATGTATCTTTTGCGCTGCTGCCGCGCCGGCCTGCTCGTTCCCTGCCCTGCCGGCCATCTGAGTTCGTCCCCGGCTAGAACTCATCATCATCGTCTCGTCGACTGAATAAGGAAGCTATTCCGAAAACGGCCCCACCAAGACGATGAACGACGTTTCTGACTTTCCTCCAAAGAACCGAAGCGATTCAACGACGTCCATGTACATAACTGCAACTTTTTTGTTTCCATTCTCAATACGTACGACTTTTAGACGATTGATGTGCAATGACGATGATAGATTTTAGGGTAAAAAGCTAATTTGTTCAAGATTTGTACAAATTACATACAGAGCCGTAGCGTGGTCCCATGGCGCCCTTGGCAAGTATCCAGATTGGCGCCCCCGACAATTGGAAATTGTTAATTAGCAAAACTTTGTAGTAATTTATTTTTATAAATTTCATGAAAAGATTGATTTCGGTGGATCGAAGACACAAATTCACGTCAATTTTTTTTAAAGTGTTTTTCTTTGGAAATTTCAATGAGAGATGCCCAGAAATTTTCGAATTTTTTTCTCTTATACGAGTAGAAGTACATACGAGCACATTTTGCATTTCAAGAATCTCACTAAGATCATAACAATAATAAAAAATGACATTTCAGATTCCAAACCAAAATTATGCATGAATTTCTTCAAGAAATCTTACAGTATTTTTCTTATCTTTTCTGAAATTTTCGTTCAGCTGAATTTTGTTTCCAATTGATTCTACCAAAATATTTTCCAGAGGATCTGTAAGAAAATTTTCAGTAATCATTGACGAAAATACCAGGAGGAATTCCTAAAATTTCCTAAAAATCTCCATTTGAGCTTTTGTTGAAATCTCTGGAAGAATTCCTGCTGGAATAACAGCATGAAAATATGCAGGAATCACTGAAGCAATTTCTGCAGGAATATCCTGTGCACATGGAAATCCGGGAGACATATAAGCAAGAATATCCAATGGAATTCATGGAGTAGCTCTTGCAGGAATTCTTGGAGAAGTTCGTGAAGAAACGCCTGAAGGAAAGCCTGTAGTAATATGTGTTGAAACACTGGAAGAAATTCTGAGAGTACTTGGAAGAATTTTTGACGGAATCCCTGTTTAAAATCGAAGGCACATTTTCCAACAGAACACTCAGATAAATTTCTGAAAGAATTCCAAATTTATGTTTTTTGGAGGAATTTACGAGAAAATTCCTGAAAGGTTTTCTAGGGGAATTCTAGCACAAATTCATGGAGCAATCTGTGGTAAACGTGAAGCAATTTTGGAAAAAAATAATGAAATATTTTGTAAGCGCTATGAAGGAATCTATACAAGGCACTCAAAAGGAAACTTTAGTCAATTTACTAAAAAATATAAGATTTTCTAAAAAAAAGATCTGTAATAATTTCTGAAGCAACTTTCAGAGATATTTCTGAAGGAATCCTTGGAGGGATTTCTAAAAGAATCGCTGCAGGATTTTTTATAAGAATCTATGGAGGAACTACTGAGGGAATTTACAGTTTCAAAGTAAACCTTTAAGATATTTTGGCAGGAATCTTTATAAGAATTTCTAAAGAAAACTCTGAAAAATTAAAAAAAAATCATTGAAGATTTTACAGGAAAAAAAAACGCAGAAAAAAATGTGAAATAGAAGTATGAAGATTTTTTTAAAGGAATTTCTGAAGATATCCTTGAAGGAAATTTACAAATCTATCACTGAAAAAATGGGAATATCTACTGCAATTCTTTGAGGAAAATTAGGAAGATTTTCTCATTTAAACCTTAGAGAAATATCAGGAATAATTCGCTGACTTATTGCTGAATAAATTCCTAGATATCCTAGATCTTGAAATTATAAAGGAATAAAAGAAATGTTTAATTGAATGCGTAGTAAATCCTTAGAAGTAGTCTCAAGACATTATCTTGTGAACATGTTGAGGAATTAAAAAAAAAAAGAAAGAACTTTCACTAGAACTTTGAAGGCATGTTGATTTTGCTTTGCTCATTAAAAACCCAAAACCACAGAGAAACAGACGTAACACTTGGGAAAAATTTCATTAAAAACAATGTCACGAAAACGTAGTCTAAAAATGCTAATCGCAGTGTTTGGCCGGGCCACCACTAGGTGGTGGTAGTCAGTAAACGTCGAACAGGAGTAACAACGATGCCAGCGCCGCGATTGATCAATTGTCCAACTACTGAATACTCGAATCAACCGTTAGGAAGGTGATCGATGCGAAGCGAGCAGAGTGTGACGTCTGTTTCTCTGTGCTAAAATAGTTTCTCAAAACAGAATAGTAGATAAATTCCTTGGAGACATCATGGTAAATGTTCAAAACAAATTAGAGAATTCTGATTTTTTGAGAATATGGAAAAACTTTTAAAAAATCAATCTTAGATACTGAAAATGGTGAAATCTTGAAAACATTCAAGAAAACATTAGCATCATCCTATTTTCTTCTAGCCTTTGGCCTTTTCAGCGCCCCTCTGAGGCTGTCGCCCTTGGCGGGGGCCAACCTGGCCAACCGCACGCTACAGCTCTGATTACATAGGATGATCAATAGGGTTATACCAGATTTTATTAAAAGTATATTGTTAAAACTTTTAACGATTTAAAAAAAAAAAATCATGTTAAATTTCCTGAATGTAAAATGGAAAGTTGGGTCTCCAGTTAGCCTAGTGGTTAAGGATAGGGATCGCTAACCTGGAGACGGCGGGTTCGATTCCCGTTTCGGTCGGGAAAATTTTCTTGACTTCCTGGGCTTAGTGTATCATTGTACTTGACTCACAATTAAGAAGTGTGGTAGCGCTCAAAGAACACTAATTTGAAGCGAGGCAGGCCAAGTCCTAGTGGGGACGTAGTACCATAAAGAAGAAGAAGAAGAAGAAGAAGAAAATGCACATTTTCCGATTCTAACAAGTATGACCGTCCAGCATACATACTCATTAAATTTAGTTTTGAATAAGACAAAAACACATCCTAGCATAGCCCAAAATAAAACCATTGCCCTATGGGCATCACGATCGAATAACGAAAACAACAACAAACATTAGCAAAAATAAAGCATATCCAGCCAAAGATTATGACGAGGATGGTGATGACGTTCCCCCACTTTTCTTTCTCGAGAACGCGAGATTAGTGACCGAAGCTTGGTGAAAACCTAAATAGCACTGAGCGGTAGGAAAAATCTCTAGAATAATAATAACACTAAAACACAGACAAACAGACGAATCACTTGGGGCAAATTGCGATAAAAATCATCGTCACGAAAACATAATCGCCGAATGCTAATCAGGCTGTGTTACGCAAACCACTCAGTAGGTGGCGGTAGTGAGCAAACGTCAAACAGGAGCAAAAACGATGCGAGCGCCGTGACCGAGCGATTTGCGAACTACAAAATATTTGAACTAACCGTTAAAAAGGGTGACGATGAGAAGTGAGTAGAGTGAGACGTCTGTTTGTCTGTGACTAAAATATGAGCGCTACGACGATGCTGGTTTCGAGACAGACTGACTCGCGTCCGAACCAGGAGAGTGTGATGAGCGAATTGTATCGACTGTTGTGAGTTCGATGCCGGGACTTTGATCTGTTGTAAGCGTTCTGACTTTGAATCAGTGTGGCATTTCGTACCGTACGGTAGTAGAACTCCAACCAGGAAGGCATAAATTTGAAACTGCGAAGCACAAAGTATTTGTTATGCGATCTCTGAGTCATCCAAGTCATATTTCATCGAAATGGGCTGAATATTGCTGGTGGTCCACTAATGTAGGATTGTGCGCTCAGGGGTGATGATCGCTGTTGTAAAGAAATGCGAATTTCAACAACTAACGGTTTATAAAAGTAGAACAAAAAATCGAGGAATAAATCTTGAAAACCTTCCATGGCAAATTTTAGAGATTTTCTTATCGCAGAAATTGGATGACCAGCATTTCCAACATATAATACACCAATTTTCAAATTTATCTCCCAAATCCCGTTCCTCTAATCGATCCGGAGAGTTTATTTCCCCCTAAAAGTAAAAAGCTAAACACTTGCGTATCAAGGCTTCAACATCTTCCTCCCAGTCGATCGATCGATCGACGTGAGCACAACCGCCACTATACCGAGCGTAATTATTTCGGCAATGACCTGAACCTTGGTGCAACAACCTCTTTAAGAATGATGTACATTCACACACATTCTTCCTCGGTTTCCTTCCTTCTCGGAGTTTTTCCATGCCGTCCGGTCCGTGCGGTTTTCCTTGTGCAAATACTCAGAAGCAAACGCGCGTACGCATTAAGAGCAAACTACCTACCTACATATAGGCAGTAAGTAGCCGCAAATTGAAAAAGAAATTCGGAAGCAAAATAATCACCTTCAAACGATCGATTCTGGTCGATTTGGTGGATTTCTCGGTGCGCCCGGGCAGGAAGGTTGCACCGTGATCGGCCGCTCTCGGAGATGGTAATTGCGCCGTGAAAGCTTCAGAACAACTTGTAGGTAGTCCCAGCCAAAATTGCTCCGCGGTGCGCAGATGAGTTACTGCTCGAGTTCCATCTCCGTGGTGGTCGTGGTGGCTGATAAACTCCACGAGCTGAACGTTGGCTAATTATGCACCTTGCCGTTTGTTCATGTTTTATTGACGTGTGCGCGCCTCCACCGCCGCCATTCGGCTTACACACAGGAAGTTCAACGCTGGCATTGGCAGAGCTAGCCAGTATACTACCACTGACTGGAACTGACTGACCGCGCCGCCACTGTCAATCAATAGCTACAATACAGCAGGTAGATGCAAATTCGACCTTCGTGCAGGCTTCGGAATACATAGAGCAGCTCGGTCAGTAGCGGAGCACTTATGATCGACGCTGCTCTGGGCACTGAGCGTGGTGCTGCGCTGCATATGTAACCCTTCGCCAGCACCGTTAACTAGACAGAGTGGTGGATGTTCTTGGAGGATGGATGACCTCTGGCAGGCGAGTTGCATTGAGACGGTTACACGGTCATTACAGTTGGAAATGATCATTATCGATCACTTTTTTGTTGTTGCAATTGCTACGTTAGGCTTCACACTTGATCTATAGCGGTGATCAAAGCCATATCAACAAGACTACACACTTGTAGAACTACAGACAGCATGATGTATTAGATTAGAGCCAAGAGATTGCCCACGCTCAAAGAGTATTTGTGTTTCTTTAACAGCGTCGGCACATTCAGCAGAATCGTTTGGCCGAAAGCCATCCGGTCTGGTAGCTAGTCGTAGTCGTTTTTTAGTTTTGAACCTTATCGAGTTTTTGAATTATACTATATGTATCAATAAGGTAATGGCTTACAAGTAGTCATGAACTGGGTTTATCTCTAATTATCTTCTTCTTCTTGACGTAATGTCCCCACTAAGAAAAGGCCTGCTCCTCAGGTTAAAGTGAAGCCCGTTAGAATCCCAAGATGGCCGTCATCATGTTCTAATTTTACACCTTGTCATGATTTTAAGTGCAAAAATCACAAAAACGCTGGGATTACAAGACATTTATCCGTTCTATCAACATTTCCCCTGTTAAGGGCTGTCAAAATACCACGTGCACAAACAGTAGTGATTTCTAACCCTTACCCCGCTGTCAGTGTAAACGCGTGGACTTTTCGATCACCCCTATCCCGCTCCCCTAATGCCCACGAGGAATTTAGAAATATAGCAACATTCTGAAATTATAATGCAGTTTTAATACTGTCAAATTTAGAACCCAACTTCTAAAACAAATCTTATATCGCAAAGAACATTACAAGTTAAAATCTTTAAGTATATAATCTTGACTCGATTTCATCATGCCTGGATTTTGTCTGCCTCCGATTTTATCACGTTTTTAACTCGATTTTATCACCCTCTGAGGTTCCATAAGTTGTAGTATGGATCAACTGACCATACTAGCAAAATTTGATTGCTGATGCTTTCACTTCTTGTTCATCTTCGTTCTCTTGACATTACGACACTAATACGACATAGCATGCATCCCTTCTTAAGTATTTTCTTAGCACTTTCACTGTTATAGAAATTTTTAAACATCACTTGAAAAAATCCTTCATTCCCAAATAAAAACAAAACGGCATCTTGGTAAGAAGATCAGCCGGGAGGATACTTAAAGGTACACCAAAAAACTGTCAAAATCCCTCAGTGGGAGAGAACATTCGAACACTAGAATGTTCGGGATTAATCTTCGAAGAATTAACGTAAATAATCCTTCAAGAAATCCCATGAGAAATATCTGAGGGATTCCGGACAGATCACACTGGATCAATATCGGGAAACCCCTAAAGGTACGAAATAAGCGATCCTTGGAGGAACTACTGGTGAATTCCAGAGAAAATCGTTCAATAAATCTCAGGATATATCCCTGAAGTAATCTTTGAAAGAATCCCTAGAGGAATCTGTAAGAATTCATGAAGGAATACCTGCGGGAATGCTGAGTGTATGGAGCGCACACTTTGGCCAGATCACTCACATCTCCCTAAGGATCTACGTAGTTTATGGACAAACCCTGAGAAAATCTCAAGATAAATCTTGGATAGAATCTGACATTAGCAGGAATCCTTGGATAATTCCAGAGGGAATCAGTGGGAGATAGTAAAGAAAGGGTATTCTATGGGATACTACAGAGGAAATCACCGAAAGAATACTTGATTAATTCTAGGTCAATATGTGAAAACAGCGAAACAATTATCCCATGCTTCCATCCTTCCTACACGTGTTTCAATTTATTTATGCAAACTTATCCCGTTATCAGATGGAGGGGAGTCTGCTCTACCTGTTATTGGTAAGCGATAATTATGAATAATTGAAAATACGGTCATGAGAAACGGGAGTAGTAGAAATTCGCAGTGATTGTTAAGCCTTTTTACAGGTTAATCTAGAATTTCTGGAAGGAATATTTAAAATAATATTCAAAATATCCGAAATGAATTCATGAATGAATTCAGGAATAAGAATAGAAAATTCGGAAGTAATGTAGAAAAAAATCTGAGAGTAATCTACTTAGATTCCATTTAAAAACCAAGAAATAAATCCATGGGGAATCCATGGGTTCAAAGATAAATATTCTTGGAGAAAACTTGTAGATATACCCGTAGAAACCCCGAGAAGAGTCATTGAAGAAATAAAAAAAAAAGAAATTTAAAAAAATCAGGAGAATTATCGAAGCAGAATCTCTAGGGATTTTTGAAAGAAGTTCTGAAAAGAATCTCTGGATAAATCCCGAAATAGCATAGCATAGCATGGTATGAATACTTGCACAAATCTCGGATGGAGTTGCAAAGTTGAATATATCCATTGACATTGGTAATTTCGCTACTATCTACAATGCTATAGACTTACTCAGCTCCACCCACCTGGCCAAGTCCTTGCAAGCATTTATAAATCTGTTCATCAACTTAGAAAGAGCTCAGAATCGAAGCAGCTTCCAATAGATGAAAGGATGTTGAAAGTAGCGAATTTTCAACTTACATGTAGTTATATAACAATATATGGTATTAAAATAATTAGAACAAGTAAAAGAAGAAGCATGAAACATTCTCACCAAATTTGAAAGGTCCATCGTTAGATCCGTTTGAGGAGCGATTTCCCCGCTTCAGTGACGTCCAGTGGCTGAATCTTGATTACTGGTTTTATTTGTATTAAAACTTGAATTCATCCGATACGCATTTCGCGTATTTCGTGTCCTGTAGCTCAGTTTATAAATGACAAAAGGAAAATAAATTCATCCGCACTGCCTCAAGCAGGAAACCAATTTTCAGCAGCCGGTTTTCACAGTTGAAGTCAACGATTATCCAAAGCACAAAATATATCTTGAAAATCAAACACGGCACTAAAACATTTCTTCAAAAATCTTGTTGAATTTTTAAAATATAGCATGAAATAACACTTTCCATCTATTCTCCGGCGTTGCATTCAAAAATACGCGGAGCAAGAAAACACTTGAACTTATCTTCTTCATTGGGCACTACTAAATAATAGACTAAACATAAATTTTCCAAAATTCCACTAAATTGGTGGCATTAGCCTAATCTGAACAGTTGCACTTCACTAATTAGTTCTTTCAAAAAGGCTTAGGTAAGAAGTTACATAAACATTTGAAAGTTTCTTATTCAGTGATTTCTCTCCAAGCCGAAATGAAACTTAACAGACGTGAAAAATTCTGACTCCCGCAAATTTCAATGCGTCCACACGCGCGCACAGACTACTTCGATCATCTCTGCATAAATCCCGAAATCCGGAAGAAATTAAGAGTTAACATAATAAAAATGATAACTCAAATTCACTTCTCGAATACCAAAATGATAAGAAGTTAAGTTATCATTAAGCTCAAGTTTATAAATAATTGTGTTACACAATATTTTGTTCAACATTACATTTAGTCATCAACATGAAAAAAAACAGCTGATTGAAGATGGGCTTGCTGGTCTAGTGGATACCGCTTCTGATTCGTATGCAGAAAGTCTTGGGTTTAATCCCTGGCCCATCCCTTTCCTCCTACTTTGTATTTATCTTTCTATCTATTTTATCTATCTCCCTCTCTTCTCTCTACATATACAACTCATGTATATTAATATGTCCATAGCCATCGCAAGAACCAGAAAAGAATTGAAAAAGCCGTTTCCCTTCCTTCCAACTTCCATTGCACAATGTAGTTGTAGGCGTTATACAAGTTATGCAACCAAAACGAACTGTACCGATTGACCTTCATAGTTATCACCACACAATCTATCACCTTGCGAACACTATAAACATCCCCTATCCATGGATCGCATCACCGACCCAACGGTGACTCCCAGATCTCCCATCCTTTCCGTCTAACAAATACCCCAGTCTGTGCGGGTTGTGGGGACGCAGAGGTGCTCTCGGTCTCAACAACCATCACACTCTAACATTCCTTTCCCTTCCCAGCTGACTATAAGGACTTGACAGGTGCCGTTATTGTTAAAAAATATATGAGTTGCTTAAATTGCACTTTAAGGATAAGTGAAGTGTCCCAGCCCTTATTCATTTGGATCTCGGTGCAATTGATACTAGTTCAGATCAACCACGGAGGTGCAACCATTGACATGTACATGTAGTCAGATTTGATCTATAAACTTTCTTTATACTCTCTTTTCCACTTATACAACTCAAGTCCAACTTTCACAACACAGTGATTATCAATCATGGAACCCCTAGTGGGTTCAGATTTTAAATTCGTGCTCGCAAACATTGCGAAATAACGCTGCACCTATGTAAACAACCGGCATCTGGCCCATTGCGCAAAAGTGGCATGATTTACAAAACTGCAGATTACTTTTGATTGAAAAAAAAGACATCTCTATTTTTTGATATGTTTTGTATAGATGTCTCAGCTTTCAAGTGCTGCAAAATATTTTGAAAATTGGTGGTTGCCAACATGGTGAAAAAAAAGTTTCGGTATGAAAAGCCAATATGGCGGCCAAAATCAATATGGCCGACCCAACTTTTTATAACTGTAAGATACGGTGTAAATAGTGGGCCGGTTTCAGCGTGAGTTACTTTTATACAGGTAGCTCCGGATGGTGAAAAGAAAAATAACAACAAAAAATAAAAAAATATTAAACATTTTAAAAGTAATAAAAAATACAAAATTTATATAAACGAGCTCACCAATAGTTCACAGCCAGTTCCTGATGGATTGCTTGCTTATGTCGAAAAATACCCTGCTAAACAGTAGGAACGGTTTCGCTAGTAATCTTAGTAGGGTATGTGTGCCATCAGAAATCTTACGCTCCCATATTCATCCTATTTGAATACAAGCGATTACGGCACCGATTGATTCCGTTCCTTTTGTTTTCATGGGAGCTCACTTCTAACAAAAAATACAAAAATAAGAAACAAAACAAACAACGCTTCAATCCTTTGTTTTTCGTAGAATGACAATGGGAGCCACTTGCTTAATAAGGGAACTAATACCCTATTATGTAATCCCAAATTTACATATACGATTTCAGCGTACTGCGCTTGACATGAATCGTAAATGCCAGTAATTCTCAATGACATCTAAGTCAGCAAAATTAAATCAATGTAACAAACTGTCAATCAAGGCTTAACGGACAATCTGGTCAGTCCAAGGGTCAGTCAATTTCCCAAATCCATCTACTCCTCACTCTCAAAATCATCTGCATCAGTGACCTACGACAAAACCACTTGTGGCCGGTGTTTGCTCTGTAGGTACGTGCTGCTTCCCGCATGTAATCGAACCAAACCCAGATGTGTGCCGAGAGACAGGATTCCTCCAGCCGGCGATGATCGTCGCACTGATTTCGTTCGACTCACGTGTTGCTACCACCATACCACTTGGTTATGTTGGTTTGGTTGTTGTTGCTGGTGGCGAACGAGGCGCCGCCAGTCACCATCATCCCATACATTTTGGTTCGACAGCTGGTTTTACCCGACGCGACCTTCCAAATCGTCGTCGTCTGCCGTTCCCCTGCCGCTGAATTCGATTAGATCGATTCGAAAGTGAGAAAATATTTTCCCGCCCAGCCGGAGAGATCCCGATTTGGGCAAAACATCTTCAGTTCTAGCACGACAACGACGACGTAAGAGCCGACACGAAAAAATCTCAAGTGCTTGCGGCACACGACCTTCCCCGTAGGGGTCAACGGGGTAAGATGGACAGTGTAATGAGATTTCTGCACGGAGAACAATTGGTGTAGTTTGAAACAACTAACACGCCTGTTGAATTTCAAACTAAATAATTAGTTGTTTTGAAATGAAACTTTGTTGCAATAAACCAGAAAATGTCGTTTGTAATAAACAGGCGAGTTGGTTGTTTTTACTTTCAGAAACTATCACAAAACAACAAACTTAGCCGGTTGTTTTCAACCCAAAATTTGTTATTTCGAACTAACACTTCAGTCTACATCTACTTAAGTTCGGGTTGTTTCGATGTCGAAAACAAATAAAAATACTAGTTTGATTCAACAAACTCGGTAGTAGATTCAAACTAATATGTTATTTGGAGAAAAAACAACAACCAAATTGGTTTGAAAACAAACACTGCTATTTTAGTTTGTTCCATTTTCTGCTTCACCATCACAAAGTCTACCATTCTCCGGTATTCAAAACATTTCTGGCGGGACGGAACAGATTTGCTCCGTGTGTTGGAAGTACTTTTAGTAACTTAAAAGTTCAAAATGTGCCTAAACTATTAAATCAAGGTAAGTGGAATATATTGCGCGTTTCGCCGTAGATTCTCGCGCAAAAATGTGCAAAGTCGCTCATAGATCGTCGCCAGTACATCAAATCATTTTTGTGTCTTCTACAATAAGTGCGGAAATTACCCAAGGATTAACCGCGCAGAACATGCCGAAACGATTGAATGCAACTGCGCACATCTAGTAGCGTTTTCGATTAGCTTTGCGCGATAATTTTTCTTGCAACGGATAATATTTTGCATGCTACAGATCATGCTACAAGGGTCAAAGATGGTTATTCCTATATATTTTTCAGATATTCATTGCTATCCCGTAAACACCTATTTTCGGCGGACTCAGACAGACTTCGCTGTCTTGGAGGATTCCAGGATTTACCCACAGGGTCGAATGAAAAATCACCAACGACGCTGCTCTTCACAGACAAACTGGTGCTGCGCACACGAAACTAAAGGACCATGAAATTTTTGCGGTCCTTTCATACCGCTAAACCCAGGAACCCACCGCCACCACGATACCAGCAGCGCTAGAAGAACCTCGAAAAAGTGCGCCGGCAAATCAAAAACCACATGATTCATTTGATCAGTAGCCTTCCTGAACGACACCGCAGCGCATCCTGGACATGATCACCATTCCAAGTTGGTGATTTTGTGTGACTTGCAAAAATAAAAGATGTTTCAAAAAATTGCAAATTAGTTTATTAATATTTCGCAATAATTGTTTTAATGAAAATTTCAGGAACACCAAAGAGGGAAGGGGGAGAGGTGAAAAGGGGGGGGGGTGAATGGTTTGGTTTGTAATTTCAACTTAGTATTTGGGTTGTTCTAAACGGACATGACGAGTTAAATCAAACCAATGTTTATTCAAAACAAACTGTAAGTGGCAGTTGAAAACAACAAACAAAACGTTTGTTTTTTCGACTGTCAAAATGAAACAACCGATGGAATGGTATTTTCAAACGGATGTTTGTAGAATTTAACGGCTGGATTGCCAGATAAACAACCCAAAATATGAGTTAGAAACAACTGCCCAAGGTAGTAAAATCAAACCAATGTTTTGTTTGTGCCTAATTCAACATAAGAATCCGGTTAAATCAAAC
Organism: Aedes albopictus; assembly: GCF_035046485.1. Lineage (NCBI taxonomy): Eukaryota > Metazoa > Arthropoda > Insecta > Diptera > Culicidae > Aedes > Aedes albopictus. The sequence continues at coordinate 71,340,294 of NC_085137.1, forward strand.
TGAAATTTGTTTGTGTTTACTAATTATTTTTCTCCGTGTGTACATGTGCTCTATTAGGATAAAGTATTTATTCTAGAATGGTTGGGGACAGTCCTGGGAAAATGAACATTTTACTCCCTTTGAAACCAATCGGTTATGATGCAAAGTTAATGATCTTTTACTTCTTGAAGTAACGGCCTATCAGGGACAAAGACTGCTTCTCAGCTTAGTATTTGAAGTCCTAAACGTAGATCAAGTGGGCTGAACAGCTTCAATAACCAAGGGTACCTCCCATCATACGCCGTATTCCCCTTAGCACTCGATCACGCACCGTTCGGCAGACGACACCATCGAACCAAACCACTCTCCGAAACAATTTTGATAAATTGTCCCGCAGAGCGCGCTTCGATTAGTATGTTTATAAAACACACTCTCGAAAAGCTAGGAACGCATCATCATCATCATCGCCTGGTGCCATCGCAGCAGTAACAACAACAACAACAACAACCTAGAGCACAGGGAACGTCCCGAAATTGCGTCACGAAAAAGACCATTTTTTGCATCCATGGGGGTCATACATTTTGTATGAGACCTCTAAAAGTGTTTGAATGGGTCGTCACACTTTGCCGATCCCCCTCTCCCTCTCAAGACGTGACGTAATTTACGGAAGTTCCCAAAAAGCATGCTCGTTATCCTACACCACCCGACCAACCGTTGGTTGGTTGGTCGGTTGTAAATAATTCATCCACTCTTGCGCACCCGCGCTACTTTCCCACCCCTCTTGCACATCACACGATAATTTCATTCGAGTAACGCACAGGGCAAATAGGGTAAATCGGGGTAATTTGGCCACCTTAAGCAAAAGTCGATTGAAGATGCAGAAAACAACGTTTAATCTCTCGTACATCGAATGGTCAGAATGTTTCTGATAATACTATACTAGTTGCATAAAAATATCATGGTCTAATCGTGTTTAAATGCCAAAAAATGATTTTTGAAAAAAGTGTTGTTTTTGGGTCGATTTTGAACGGTTGGGGTAATATGAGCACCCTATTTTCAATAAAGAATTTATATCGCCTAATGCAATACAAACTTAATATGCTTCGCTTGATGTTGAATCATATAGTATCAACTTGAAGTGTACAGAAAACAAACTAATTTGAAAGTTATTTAAGGTATTTAAACAAGAGAAGTCTTATGAGATGTTTTTGTTCAGCCCTCGTCGGGGTAATTTGGCCAACAATTTTAAATTTTATTTTTCTAATTTACTATGAGACTAAATTACTTCGTTCTAATCAAGCTTGCTATTTGATGAAAACATTCGCGAAATGATGCGATTTGCTTTCGACAACGAATACGTTTTCACCCATCCTCGCTTTATTCAATCAACCTCCCATACGAGTAGCACACGAACGGACTCAACACTAATCAGCATAGTTGACTCTTACTTTTCGCCGTTGAGCCGTTGCGTTCTAGCCAAGCATCTCTTTTCATCGCTTTCGATGCTTTTCGACAGCTTATCGCGAAGCATCGTTGGCTGGAAGCTTTATTAGTATGGTATCGGTACATGCGAATGTTGCTTCTGTGTGCGTGTCGAGCGTTCATGCCGTAGTTTCGCAAACCAACCTATTCGGTATGGTTCGGCTGTTCGGGCGAGCGTGTGACGGCCCAGTCAGATGTGTGCAAAATCGTTTGTGATTTACATCATGTTCGTTTAGCCACCTCTTTGCTGCTGGTCATCGCTGATCAGTGCACAGTTCAATCGCACGCGATAAATATACAGTTGATGAGTTGTGATGAGCACTAGTGAGGTGATCATTTGCATCATTGGTTCTAATGTTTCAATCGCTTCAATATCAGGCCAGTATTGGAGCTCCTAGGTAGATTTTCAAAAAATACTAGAATTTAGGTGATTTTCCAGCGGTGCTCAAAGTGCCCCATTGGCCAAATTACCCCGACTACCCCTAACTGATTTCCGTCTCGTTCAGTCCTGGCGGCGGTGGCGGCGGCGTGGCAAGCGCAAAACTTCAACGCAGCAGCGCAGTGTCCCTCATTCCGCCGGGCCCACCATCACCGACGACTGTGACGGAACGGGCACTGTCTTCTTGCAATCATGTTTCATTTCTTCATTCGATGTGTTTGGTCCCGTTCCGTTTCGTGTTTTTTTTTCTTCATCCAAACGACGATGGTGGTGGAAACTTCGTCGTTGAGTGCGATTTTATTCTCACATCCGGGAAAATAAAGAGAGGGAAACCTGCCTGCTCCGTAGCCGGATGAAAGGGTTCGCTACAGTTTATTTTGTCGGGAGGTGAGGGTCTATCCGTTTGCTTGAAAACCGATGTCAACGGATTTCACATAGAAACTTTAGAGGCACAAATCTGACGAACGAAGCCTTGAACCAAGCCGCACTTGTTTATCCTGGCTTTGCTCACCTGCAAAAAGAGGCAGCTTTTCCAAATCGAGCGCATTTGTTTTCGATTTTTCGAGATTGGTGCTCTTGAAATCGTGAGTAGGGGTCCAAGTCGGCCATTGTGGCAGCCATATTTGTATTCTCGGATGTTTCTCCTTAACCTCTATAATCGAAGCGAATTTCATGTCATGAAATGAACAGCTCAATGCAATCTATATTGCAAAATTAAAAGCCGTAAATCCCGTAATAATTGCACATCAAATTTTATTTTCAATTCGTTTGGTATTAAAATTCAAATACATAATATTATAATTCATTACACGTTTGATCTAATAAAAAAGCAAAGACCTATCACTTCTACTCTGTTGGGAATCCTGGAGATATTTTTGTAACACTTTATAATAACTTTAGATGAACAAGTATCGTTCAGTCTGTACAGCCGCTGACTGATGACGGTGGTGTCCGGGTTTTTTTTTATTGTATACCAAAATGTATCAAAACATATAAAAAATGCATGAAAACTGAGTTTTCGATAAAAGGCTTGGAGTTTTTGGCAGTAATTCTCGCTAAATAACAAATAAACCACTATCTCGCCCTGAAAGTCTCTAAAATGAAGACAAATCAATAAATCAACTATCTCGCCAGCTTATAACGATCGAAAAGTTTTGTCTCCAAAAATATGTATGGTTGATTCGTAAGTCAATATTTGAGCAATGGACATACAGGGGATGGCCAAAATGTTTGGGATAGGCAACTTTTTTTCTCTCACAAAAAAGTTCAACATGCTATAACTTTTCATAGAATGTACCAAAAAATCTCAAATTTTGACTGTTTGTCAACCTATTATATGTGCATCACTGGTACAAATTTGGGCTTGATTGATTAATCTTTCGCAAAGTTAGAACCGTTCGGGTAAAACACTATTATTAAGACAACTCATTTTTGAGCTGTCATATCTCTGTCATATTACTAAATGTGCTCTTCCTTTAATCTAAATAGGCTTCAATATATCTGATTAAAGGTAACTTGAGAATAGAAGTGGGAAATCTTTGGAAATCAGCACTAAAATTTATTGACATTGACTTAAAATCGTGACTCTTGAAATCGTGAGTAGGGGTCCAAGTCGGCCATTGTGGCAGCCATATTTGTATTCTCGGATGTTTCTCCTTAACCTCTATAATCGAAGCGAATTTCATGTCATGAAATGAACAGCTCAATGCAATCTATATTGCAAAATTAAAAGCCGTAAATCCCGTAATAATTGCACATCAAATTTTATTTTCAATTCGTTTGGTATTAAAATTCAAATACATAATATTATAATTCATTACACGTTTGATCTAATAAAAAAGCAAAGACCTATCACTTCTACTCTGTTGGGAATCCTGGAGATATTTTTGTAACACTTTATAATAACTTTAGATGAACAAGTATCGTTCAGTCTGTACAGCCGCTGACTGATGACGGTGGTGTCCGGGTTTTTTTTATTGTATACCAAAATGTATCAAAACATATAAAAAATGCATGAAAACTGAGTTTTCGATAAAAGGCTTGGAGTTTTTGGCAGTAATTCTCGCTAAATAACAAATAAACCACTATCTCGCCCTGAAAGTCTCTAAAATGAAGACAAATCAATAAATCAACTATCTCGCCAGCTTATAACGATCGAAAAGTTTTGTCTCCAAAAATATGTATGGTTGATTCGTAAGTCAATATTTGAGCAATGGACATACAGGGGATGGCCAAAATGTTTGGGATAGGCAACTTTTTTTCTCTCACAAAAAAGTTCAACATGCTATAACTTTTCATAGAATGTACCAAAAAATCTCAAATTTTGACTGTTTGTCAACCTATTATATGTGCACCACTGGTACAAATTTGGGCTTGATTGATTAATCTTTCGCAAAGTTAGAACCGTTCGGGTAAAACACTATTATTAAGACAACTCATTTTTGAGCTGTCATATCTCTGTCATATTACTAAATGTGCTCTTCCTTTAATCTAAATAGGCTTCAATATATCTGATTAAAGGTAACTTGAGAATAGAAGTGGGAAATCTTTGGAAATCAGCACTAAAATTTATTGACATTGACTTAAAATCGTGACTCTTGAAATCGTGAGTAGGGGTCCAAGTCGGCCATTGTGGCAGCCATATTTGTATTCTCGGATGTTTCTCCTTAACCTCTATAATCGAAGCGAATTTCATGTCATGAAATGAACAGCTCAATGCAATCTATATTGCAAAATTAAAAGCCGCAAATCCCGTAATAATTGCACATCAAATTTTATTTTCAATTCGTTTGGTATTAAAATTCAAATACATAATATTATAATTCATTACACGTTTGATCTAATAAAAAAGCAAAGACCTATCACTTCTACTCTGTTGGGAATCCTGGAGATATTTTTGTAACACTTTATACTAACTTTAGATGAACAAGTATCGTTCAGTCTGTACAGCCGCTGACTGATGACGGTGGTGTCCGGGTTTTTTTTTATTGTATACCAAAATGTATCAAAACATATAAAAAATGCATGAAAACTGAGTTTTCGATAAAAGGCTTGGAGTTTTTGGCAGTAATTCTCGCTAAATAACAAATAAACCACTATCTCGCCCTGAAAGTCTCTAAAATGAAGACAAATCAATAAATCAACTATCTCGCCAGCTTATAACGATCGAAAAGTTTTGTCTCCAAAAATATGTATGGTTGATTCGTAAGTCAATATTTGAGCAATGGACATACAGGGGATGGCCAAAATGTTTGGGATAGGCAACTTTTTTTCTCTCACAAAAAAGTTCAACATGCTATAACTTTTCATAGAATGTACCAAAAAATCTCAAATTTTGACTGTTTGTCAACCTATTATATGTGCACCACTGGTACAAATTTGGGCTTGATTGATTAATCTTTCGCAAAGTTAGAACCGTTCGGGTAAAACACTATTATTAAGACAACTCATTTTTGAGCTGTCATATCTCTGTCATATTACTAAATGTGCTCTTCCTTTAATCTAAATAGGCTTCAATATATCTGATTAAAGGTAACTTGAGAATAGAAGTGGGAAATCTTTGGAAATCAGCACTAAAATTTATTGACATTGACTTAAAAAATTACATTTTTTCGAGAAAAATCCAAAAAGTGTAAATCCATGATAATTTTTTTCAACGTTCAAAAAGTATCTATGTTTTAATAGTTTGTGAAGCATTTGTATATTGTTAGTGTACGTTCAAAATTTCATTCAATTCGGTTCACTGGTTTCCGAGATATGACAGTTCAAAAATGTGTTGTTTTAAAAATAGTGTTTTACCCGAACGGTTCTAACTTTGCGAAAGATTACTCAATCGAGCCCAAATTTGTACCAATGATGCACATATAATAGGTTGACAAACAGTCAAAATTTGAGATTTTTTGATGCACTCTATGAAAAGTTATAGCATGTTGAACTTTTTTGTGAGAGTAAAAAAAGTTGCCTATCCCAAACATTCTGGCCATCCCCTGTACACAATAAATGCTATTTTCATAAACGCCCCAAAAAATTCAACGGAGACTGCTTGACATATAAACTCGATTTGATCACACGATGACAGTGCGCATCGTTAACAAACACTAGCCCACAAAGCGACACGAGCGCTGAAATGCCAAAAAGGGCGAACACTGGAAACAAAAATGACAACACGACAATGTAAATGATGGAATGCTAGCGCCACACAATGGAAGCATAACGACATACTCTGATACGACCATTACAATGTTTTACACAAGGCTGAATGCAAAGATAGACGTCTGTTCTCTGTGGAAATGCTTCACAAATTACTCCAGGGATCCCTTCTGAAATTCCTCAAGGGGATCCTTCGGAAAATTTAAGATTCGTAAGATGTGTTCCTTCAGAAGTGTCACAAAGAATTCTTTTACGCAATCTGGAATGAATTGCTGTCAGAAAATCTCTCATGGCTTTTATTGTAAATTCGACTAAAAATTTCCTCAGAAATATTTCCGGATTTTCCTCAAGACATTACTTTACATATTTCTCCAAGGAGCACTTGAAAAATACTTCCACAGCTTTTCCGATAATTCTTTCAGGAATCCTTGCTGAAATCCATCATAGGATTCATTTAAAAAGTCTTTCACGAGTTCCTGAACAAATCTCCAAGGGATTCTTAAAAAAAATCTTTCAAAGTCTCCTTTGGAAATTTGTCGTAGATCTACTTTAAAAAACAACCAGAAAATCTTCTAGAAATTCAGTCATAATTTATTTCAAAAAATCAGCTAGGCATTCCTTCAGATTTTAGAATATCTTCTAGAAATTTCTCGAAGAACTCCTTAAGACAATCTTGCTCGGATAGCTTCCAAAAATTCTGCTTGGATTCCTTTTGAAAATACTTCAATAATTTCTTTCACAAAATCTTGCATAGATTGTTCCAGAAATTCATCTACGAATTTCTTCAGATTTTTTTTCATACAGTTTCCACCAGAAATTTTTCAAATCATTCATCTAGAAAACCTTCCATGAACTTTATCGAAAATATTCCATGTTTTTTTTTAATTGATTCAGGGATACATTAAGAAGTAGAAATTAAGAACTCCTTTATTTTTTCCCAGTAGTTTTCTAAAGAATTTTCTAAAAGGATTGCTTTAGAAATTCTACAAGAGAAAATTCCCAAGATTTCTTCACATTTCTTTAGATAGTCCTTCAACATTTTTCTCTTTCAGAAAATGCTCTAAGAATTTCTTAAGAAAGTCTTGGAAAACCCTCCGTGGATTCCTTCAGGAAATTTCCTATAGATACTTTCAGAGATTCTTATAAGGTTTTTTATGGAAAGACATTCTTGCAGAGATTCCTAAAGAAACTCACATAGAGATTTCATAAGCAATTCCGCCGGGTATTCCTCTACATATTTTCTCAGAAATTGCTCCAAGATTCCTTCAAGCGTACCTCTAGGAATTTCTCTATGGATTTTTCCAGGAATTCATTGAAAAAAAATGCTTAGGATTTTTATTAGGGGATTTCTCCAGGATTTTTTTCCAAAAATATCTCGAGAGGCTTTGTTAGGCACTCCACCAGGAGTTTCCAGGTGTTTCTTCAGGTATTCCTTCTGGAAGTTCTTTATGGATTCTTAAAATATTCCTGTTTTTTCAGTTTTTTTTTTCAGGAAATCATTTAAAATTTTCTTCAATTTTCTTTAATTCTTTCTAAAGTGTTATTTTTCAATGATACTTCAGCAGAGATTTCTTCAAAAGTTGTTCCATGGATTTTTTCAGAAATTGTTTTAGCAGTTCCTTTAGGAATAGCTCCTGAAGGTTCCTTGAGAAATTACTTCAGGAATTCATCCATGGGAATGTACCAGTGAAGGGACGCTGAAATCGGAGAACGTTGACTATCTAGCTCTAATTTTACCATGACAGGAAATAATTTATCACATATCTTGTCAGTTCTTCCAAAGCATTACAATGACCTCTTTATGAAATTTGCTACACATTTTGGAATTCCATCAGCTGAGTACACGCCAAGATAGTATAAGGCATCTACCAAAAATATCAGGAACATATTACAAATCTCGGTGAGGAAATCATAAGAAATGCTGAAAGAAATTTGTTAGAAAGCTTTGATGAAATGTGTGGCGAATGGGCAGTTTGCGTGCATCCGCCAATAATGTTGTCATTGCTAAGGGATCTCTAAAAATATCGCCAGAGAATCACCCCATATACTACTCCGCTCATCGTGACCGTCGACAAAGCGAGAAATATTAATCAAAAATGACGTCAGAAAGGGAAGTATGAGATTAAAACAAAACAAATTATTGATATGAAATGCTCCGCGTGTTAAAATGCTGAAAACCACTGCGTTTAAAGTCATTATAATACAATCTGCAAGTTTTAAACTGTTTGGATAATCAAACAAATACCATTGTCATAAACTTCATTATACATACATGTAAATTGGCTGTCTTAGTGTTTTAGATGCATACGTGCAGACATAGCTGCAAAAGAAAATCTACCACTATATCCATAAATTTCTCCAGGATTATGCTAGAAATTTTGTTTTGTTTTTATATGTTAGCCATCACAAATATTTGTTCTCGTGGATAATAAAAAAGGAGATTCAAAGAAGTATTGAGGTGGTCTCCCGATAACCTAGTGGTTAAGGCTATAGATCGCCAATCCGGGGACGGCGGGTTCGATTCCCGTTCCGGTCGAGAAAATTTTCTCGACTCCCTGTGCATAGTGTATCATTGTGCTTGCCTCACAATATACATGCAATGGCAGGCAAAGAAAGCCCTTCAATTAATAACTGTGGAAGTGCTCAAAGAACACTAAGTTGAAGAGAGGCAGGTCAAGTTCCAGTAGGAACGAAGAGCCATAAGTAGAAGAATAAATATGTATTGAAAAATTTGTAGAATTTAATTGTAATATAAGTATTTTCTTAGTATGAATAAACATGAAACATTTGGCTAAAAGAAAAAGGAACAGGGTGAAACAAAAAGAAATTTGAATCCTTATAGAAACAGAAATAAATTAAGAATCACATATTAGGTTTTGCTTATCTAGCATTTTCATACCGATTATGATCCATCTTGAACCGACACGATCCTCATTTGCGGCGCAACCCAATCTAATCGATTCCATTTCATTTCAGCACCTTCTAGTCTAGTATCTAGGAACGTATCAAGGACATTTTCGCAAAACAAAACGAACCACCCGTCCACACAGAGAAAAGTAGCCCACCGCACACGCCATGTGCACCGTAAAACTATTCAACTTGTCTCCCTGGTTAATCATCGCAGTCAGTGTTCGCAAAGGTGCCACCACCATCCATCCAGTTGCACCCTTGCCCCAGTGCAGTGCACTGACTGCACTCAATACGTCCCTTATTCCCTCTGTTGTAAGATTTCCGAACGCCTATACGGTGGTTTTTCGGTGGGTCACCGTTGTACTCGTCGTCGTCGTTGTTGATCGTTCGTCAGAAAGAACCAAAAAAGAAAGAAAACGAAAAAAGGCCGGCTGCATCGAGATGGAAACTGGAATCTCGTGGCTCTCGCCCAACCACCGCACCGCCCGATGCGTTTCGAAAAGATGCACTTTTCGAACCATGAACGAATTGAACGCAATGAAGAAACCCGAAAAATTTGAACATGTGTTTGAACGTTTTACTCCGTGATGGACTCTCGGGAGTATCTTGATTTGAGTAAAGGTTTTTTTTGTTATGTTTGTCTCGATTTTTTGCTTCACATTTTTCGAGGTTTTTTTTTTTGGCGAAGTAAAGAGGACAGTGATCTCGATTTTTTTTCACCGGAGCTCCTTGAAGCATTTCGGATGTTTGTTTTGATGAGGACTTGTTTCCTTTTCGGGAACTGGTATCCACGATTAACTGCAAAACCACTGTTAAGTTGGGTTCATTCATGACGGTGTGAAACTTTCCTGGTGCATTGATTCTGCTTTTAGCTCGAAGCGGAATTATGTTGATAAACTTTGTGTTTCAGATTCCTATCAGCTGAATCAATCGTACCTAGTTTACAATGTTTGCAGTTAATTACTCTATAGCAGCTTGTTTTTTATCGCGTTCATTAGGACTCGCGCTGTATTTATTATAATATCACCTGAAAACATCCCATAATGCAGTAGCATTACTGGTGGCAACAAATATTTGCATATCATTTTATTAGTTGACGGTATTACGCAAAACACTGCTACAGTTTGGAAATGGACGGCGGTTTAACTTCCATTAATCCGAGTATTATCGCTGGCCTTTTAGTGCCTAGAGCGGTTACAGTACTGGTCATTCATTTGTGACAACATCCACTAATCATACAAACTTTCTTTGTGGCATTGGTGGTCTATTGGCCATCGCTTTTCTTCCGTCCTGGATTTAATCCCTGGGCTGTCGTTGTATTGTTCTATCTACTTCCTCTACATATACAACTAACGCATACCAACTGGCAATCCACACACCAACGTGAACCTCTCCCAAACAACCCGGCATCCACTTTAGCAGACGCAACCGGGGGTTGAAACGACCTGCCGTGGGCGAGCGATGGCATCATCACTTCCTCCCCCTGACCCACATTGATCGGAAATCTGACGTCGCAGGCGCTATTGTCGCATATACTAGAAAATCATCAGCAATTGCACACTGAAGTAAACTAAAAGTAGTTATCTCATTGGTTCTTTGTGTACCCGTGGTTTAGCGATACTGTAGTACCATTCCGTTTCAAACGTTTTGACCAATACTGTGCTCCACATACCACCATCATCGGTGGTCAGGTCACTCTCATACCAACTCCCACTCACAGTTGCAGTACCTATACCTAGTGTCGTGTTAGTCAGTAGTCCACCGACCGATTACTCGGGTCGGGGAATGCATGTTTTTGGTTCTGTTCGGCATGTTTAGAATTCACCCGAGAGAAGGATACATTTTCGTGGACGAATCGTGGTGGTGCGTATGTGTGCTGCCCGAGCAGAAGGGAATAACAACAGCATAAGGAGCTGTGTTATTTGGGCAAAATAACTGAATAATAAAATCGATTATTTTAAAGTTATTACCATAACATATTGTGTTATAAACTTGTCTGTCATAAGCGGCAAAATAACCAATTCCATAACAAAAAAATGTTCCTGCAAAACCATTTCAATAACTTGTTTTGTTAGTTTCAATAGCAACTTAATAACAATGAATTCGGAAAATATTTCAATAACAAATTCTGATATTAATATGTTATTGATAGTAATCGGAGAGCAGAATTTGCTATGATATCAAACTCGATACTAAATAAGTTATAATACTTATATAAAATTATTCGCTTTGTATCACAAACCCGCCAATAACATGAGGTTCATCACTCTGACGTAAGAAATATTTTCAAATGATCTAAGAATACTATACTCAGCTTTTAATTCATTCTAAGATATTTGAAGTCGCAAGATAATAACAAGATTATTACAACTTTTCTGGAAACTTTGTTTTAATTCCTACGATTTTCCCTGGGTTCAAAAATTATGTCGAATATTCCTCCTGGATTTTACAAGGATTCCTCCAAAAGTTTTGCTATTATTTCTCCTGAACTTCCTCTGATGATTCCTACAGGACTTTCACCAGAAATTTTTGCAATATTTTTTTTTAAATTCCTCTATTTATTTCTCTAAGGATTCCGTCAAAAACTCCTTTTGTGTTTATCAAGTAACTTTTTCAAAAATTCTTCCCGAAATTCTTCGACAGATTTCGTCATAAACTTTTCCATAAATTACATAACAAATATTCCAGAAATTTCTCCGAGAGTTCTTCGACGGAATCTTTCATGGATTTTTAAAGACTCCTCTAGAAATTCTTCCAGAATCTTGCATAGAATCCCTTCAAGGATTTCTTCACAATTTCCTGTGATCATTAGTCCTGAAGTTCATCTTAAGATTTCGCTGAAAATTTCTTTGAGGACTTCACCATGAGTTTTTCCGAATGATTCTCCAGGAGTTTTTCAAAAGATTCTGCCAAGAATTTTAATAATTTCTCAGAGAATTATCTTCACAATTTCTATGAAAATTGCGCCAGGAGTTTTCTTGAAGACTTTTCCAGGGATTTATCGAAAGGTTCTTCCAGAACTTCCAAGTGCTTATCCGAAAATTATTTAAGGAATTCTTTAAAGGAATAGTTCAGAAATTTCCTTCTGATGGAAGGAACAACACAAAGGGACAGGTCGGATTCGTCGAATTGTTGCTGTGGTTTCAAAATTTGCTACTGTTGTATTATTGTTGATAAGTTGATCAATAGTACAACAATAACTAAACATGTACTTCAACAAAGCATGTTATTTAAATGTAGTTTTGTTAATGTATATCAGCTTGATTACAACAAAATGAGATTGTCCAACAAAATTTGTTATGGAAAAGCTATGCCTTCATAATAACAAAACAAGATATAAACACAGGTTATGTGATTTCGTAGTTATTAACTTGATTATTCTCCTCTGCTCGGGTGGTTGGCTGTACCACCAGTCCAGCGCAGTCCCCTCCGCGCACATATTAATGACCCGGAGGACAACAATAACATGCTACATATTATCTGGTTCCGTACACACTGTTGGGTTGCTGGCTGCATAGTTACACGGTATAGCATAGTGGTACCTAGTGTGTTGTTTTGTGGTCGGTGGCATCGGATCTAGGCGTTGATGAGCACCGATCATCCGTCCGAAAGGTGGTAGGGTTGAATTGGTGGGATTTGGGTTAAAGGACAAAAAGCGGCTTACAGTTGACAGTGTAATCTGACAGATTGTTGCATTTTGTTCTGAGAGCACCGTAAAGTTGATAGAATGCATTCCATAAAGTCGATAGTGTTGAAGTGCTGGGAAGAACTATCAGCACTAACTTTCAATTTAACGCAGCCCAAGTTTACTTGCGATTCCGATTTAGAAGACCCCTGGGTGTTTTAGATAGCACACTCATATACAAGAGTTCAAAAATCAAATAAATCAATTCCAATAGATGTTGGTGATTTTATTTGTGAAGTTTTACGTATAGATCTCAGAACATAATAATAACGTAACTCGATACAGAAATCCTTTCGAATTGTCGGTTCTTAAACCTCAAAATGCGAGTAGGTTTTTCATAAACCTTCAGGGAATCGTAGTTCTAGCATCAGAAGTTATCTAGTCTGGAATTTCGGGAAAAACTGGAGAATTTTAGTTCAAGTAGTTTTACAAATAGGTCAAAGGATCGCTGATCCATGGAATCTCATGAAGAAGGAGACATTCTTGATGTTTTGGAAGAATTCTTAATTGATTGATTGATTTGTCTTTATTAGAGAGACTTTCAGCCCTTGGCTGGTTCGTCTCTCCCGAAGAATTCTTAACAAAAACTATGGATATCATCGACAAAAATCCAAAACTTTCTTTTAATTTTCATTGGATTTTTTTTTGTAGAAATGTTGGAAATATATCAGGTTTTTTTTAGCTGCAATTATGAGACAGTATGCCTGCAGCAAATTTAGTTTCTTGTGAAGGTCTGGAACCAAAATTTTAGGGGAGACTGGGGAGACTTGATCCCTTTTTCTTAATTTACCTGAAACTTTGAGAAAAAAACACAAAACTAGATCCGATTTCCGTACAAAATGGCAGGTAAACATCTATTGCAAGTTTATACACAACAGAAGGCCTTTAAATTATTGTTAAAGTTTTCAAAACTGTGTTTTTATGGAGGCATGTCTTATGAAGTATTTTTCAAAAATGGGTGACACTTGATTCCCCTTTGAGCACATGGTTTATTTAAAGGGAAAATAATTCCAGAGTCTTCCTATTCATTCTCTTTTCGAGTTTCCTTGTATTTCCGATGAATATGGAGTGTTTGAAATTGTAAGATTTCCCTAAATTTTTAAGGATATGCCGGACTTTAAAAATGGGGAGACTTGATCCCCCTTTTCTTGGTTTATACTCAAGTTATAATTATCTGACACATTTTATCGTTGAATAAACTAGAAATGCAAGTAAATAGATGCTTCCGAATAGAATTTTATTTTTCACATGTATAATGTGTGTGTAATCCTCGAGGGATCAAGTCTCCCCATGTCCCTATTGTGTATACTAAGCTGAATTAATTAAAATATGTTAACAACAGCCTTATTTGGATAAATAAGTTTGAAAGTACTTTATTTAAACTATGTGCTGTGAAATTTTGACACCATTTGGTTCAATTTTCACAAAGTTATTGAGATTTTTCGGAATCGCCAAAAAGATTTCTGAAGGACTGAAAACAAACCATCAGCCGTTAAAAAATAATGCAATGTACAATCGAAATCACTTGTTGTCAAAACATAGTCGTTTGTCCAGGAGTAGTTTTGGAAAAAATATGCTAGAAGAAAAATGTTTTTGATTCCGAGCAAATATGGGGGGAACAAGTCTCCCCAGGGATCAAGTCTCCTCAGTCTCCCCTATTGATTTTCTGGACGATTTTTTATTTTTGTCACCGAAAAATAATGAAACTGTTGTTTTGCCAGATTGTCCGGACGTTTCGGTCGATTTTACTGGCCTTCGACGATCTTTTGCGGACTCTGAAAAATATTTTTTTATTTAAAAACACATAAAAACACAAAATGTATTTCTTAATCTTGTAGTCGTTTTTTCACTTTCAGACGACCATTACCTTGTAAACAGGAGTACACTAGAATACATAAAATAACTAGTTTAGTTTTTATATGCTGGCATCACTGCTAAATTGGAGAAATAACTTGATTTATATATCGTTTTCGCAATTAGATAGCAGTTTTCAATGTTGCGGAAACATGATGAAAGGATCTAGGTCTCCATAAAGATTCTATTACTGGTGAAAAACAGGTGGGAGCTGGCCTGGCAACACTGCTAAAACACGATAAATCAATCTCAATATTCAGGATTTATTGCAAATACGTATGTTGAACAAGGATCAAGTGAGCATAAAGTGCCATCCAATATTTTATACAGAGATTCATGTGTTTTGGCCACTAGCAACACTGCTTAAGTTATATTAAACAAATTTTAACACGAATTTCGTTTTTCCTACAAAATACAATTTTTATTGTTATGGGAACATGAAAAAGTCTTTCCAGAGTGCCATTGAATTCATTAATGGTAAAATATTCCTTAAACAGCTGGCAACACTCCTAAAATACAAAAACCATCTTATCACTAAGGAGTAACTGCAAAATAGAATGTTTCGCAAACTTGAAGAATTGATCAAGGTCCCTAGGCAGATCCCACTAATTTAAAGAGCAATTATTAAAATGGACGATAATCTAAATCAGTGGTGCTCAGCACTTTGCGCATTCGTTAACAAAATTACATGCCACATGGCTAATAGTGGTGTTTTGTGGCTTCTCAGTCTTGACAAAGTTATTTTATTTTCTCCGACGTTTCGGTCCGTTTGGGACCTTCTTCTCATCCAGTGTGGTTTGGCAGAACCTGTCGCATGGATCGAGTTTTCCCGCACAATCGCGGCCCCTGCACGTTTTCTTCGACTCAACTTTTTTACGCAGGCTTGTTTGAATAATACAACTTTCTGAACTAGTAAAATTGACTTCCGCTGATTACACCAGTTGTCTTTTCTTCTAACATACTATCAAACAGTTAAACATTATTTATCAAATTCCAAACATAATTTTGTTAGAATTGCTCCAAAAGATTTACTCGAAATGTATTTCAAACGTCAGACTCCTAGTTATGTCTACAAAAATGCCTTCATGATGTTCTCTTAAGGTTTTCAGAGACTATTTCTAGAAATTTTTAGAATTGCTCAAAACGTTGTATCGTCACGGTAGAATATGTCTCCTGCGTTCCCCAGGAGATATTCCAGAGATTTTTTCTAGAGTGTTCAAGGATTTCTGAAGGTTTTTTTTACGAATTTTCAGCAGGAGTTTTTTCGGGAATTTCTTCCGAAGTTTCCGTGAGTTTTTTTTAGAGTTTCTCCCGGGATTTATACAGGAATTTCAGCTCTTTGAGCGGGTTTTCCTTTGAAGTTTCATCTGAGATTTCTTTCAGAGTTTCTCCCGGTTCTCTCAGAACTGGTGTTGGTGTTGGTGTTGGATTTTTCTTGACTTCTGGATATCTTTTTTTTATCTGTATTAACGAGATTTTTAGCCCTAGGCTAGTTCATCTCGAGACCCACGTTTTACTTCCCTTCCGAAGGAAGAACTTGTGAGTTTGTCGGGAGTGGGATTCGATCCCAGGTCCTCGGCGTGATAGTCAAGTGTTCTAACCATCACACCAGGTCCGCTCCACTGCTCTGAATATCTTGCAGTGATCCTCTTGCGATTATTTTTTTTACAGATTTTCTCGGGATTATTCCTTCCCGGGATCTCTTGTCCCAAAATTCTGGGTGCTCCTTTTGGGATTTCTTCAATAGTTGCTCTCGGAGTTTTTGCTGAGATTTTTCAGAAGTTTTTCTCGAAATGTCTCTTGGGATAATTTGCGAAATTTCTTGTATGAAATTCCCGGAGAAGCAATGGAAGGACAGGTGAAATCTTTCTCGTAAGACTTACTGGAGAAATCTCGAGAGGAGCTTCGTGGAAAAACTGGGACATCTCAGAAAAAAGTTCTGGGAGAAATCCCGGGAGGAAATATTGAGAAAATTCAAGGAAGATCACTAAAAACCTCTGATAGAAATACAGGGAGAATTTACGAGCAACATCCCGCGATTAAATCAAGAGAAATATCGGAAAACTATCTAGAAGAAATCCCTGAAAGAACTTCTTAAATATCCCGAAAGTAGTCGTTGAAAATCTATACCAGATAATCACTAATGGAAATTTCTGAACATTGAAAAAATTGGAAGGATCTCCGGGTGGAATCTAGAGAGAAAATGTGGAACAAAATCGCCAAAACTTTTGGAAGAAATCCCGGGAGGTACTACTACAGAGACCCCGTGAAAAACTTCAACAGAAATCCTGGAAGCAAATCTGGTAGACATCTCAGGAATAACTCTCAGAAACCACGAAAGATCGCGGTGGAATAGCGGTAGAAATCCAAGAAGAAATTCCGAAAGGATGATTCATGGATAGAATTCGAGAAAAAGGAGTTTCGAAACCAATTCTAGATAGATTTCCAATCAAAATTCCAAAACAATCTCAATGTCTTCATGATTTTACCAACTTCCCGGAGATTTTCCCAGAATTTCTGCTAGAGTGTTGACAGAAATTATTACTTGGATTCCTACTAGAACTCTTGCAAGGATTTCTTTGCGGAGTTTTTTTTTTACGAATTTTCTGCAGTTGTTCTTTCCGGGATTTCTTCCGAAGCTTCTCCTGTAATTTCTTCAATAAATTTCCGAAATTTCCGTGAGCTTTTTTCAAGAGTTTCTTCCGGGAATTTTTACAGAAATTTGAGTTTTTTTCGCGGGTTTCCCTATGAAGTTGCTCTGAGATTTTTTTCAGGATTTCTCCCGTTATTCTTAGAAGATTCCTTCCGGTGTTGGTCCTGGAATGTCTCTCAGGATTTTCCTGGACTTTAGGGTTTCTTGTAGTGATTCTCCTGAGATGTTTTTGCAAAATTTCTGGGAATTATTTCCAGAACTCTTCCCGGCATCCCTAACGAAAGCTGTCTCGAAATTTTGGGTGCTCCTTTTGGGATTTCTTTAACAGGTAGTCCCTGAGCTCTTGCTCTTGCCAGCTCTTCTCGAAAAGTCTCATGGGATAACTTACAAAATATCTTCCGGAAATTCAGGTGAAATTTTGCGAGATACTCCGCAAGACCTGGTGAAAAAATATCGAGAGGAGATTTGTAATAAATCCTGGAAAAACCTGGGACAACCCAGTAGACAGTTCTGGAAGTTATCCCGGGAGGAAATATAATGGAAATTCAAGGATGAATTATAAAAACCTAGATTGCAAAATCCTGCCAAGAGAAACAACGAAAGAAATCATTGTAAGAACTTCTTCAAAATCTCGAGAGAAACTGTAGGAAAGATACTCCGGATAACCACCAAGGAAAATTCCTGAAGAAACTTTGGGTAAATTTGAACGATCTCCAGAAGGAATTCAGAGAGAAACTCTGGGATCATATCGCCGGAACCTCTGCAAGAAAGCCCTACTACAGAAATCGTGGGAGGAACTCTGATAGACATCTTAGGAACAACTCTCAAAAATCCCGAAAGAATACCGAAAAAAATCTCGGAAGGAATGGGACTTGGGAGAACTGTAAAAAAAAAATAAAAACTGCGGCAAACCTCCACATAATTTCAAGAAAGAACTCGTGGGAAGAATTCTGTGAGATACTGCGAAAGAATTTAAAGTAGGAATTGCGGTCGAAATCCAAGAAGGTTGTCGAAAGGAATTCAAGGAAGATTCATGGGTAGAATTCAAGAAAAAGCCTTGAAGGATAATCGAAACGAATTCTGGGTAGATTTCCAATCAAATTTCCATGCAAATGTGCATGCATTTTGTGGAAACCTTGCCTTTTTTGCAGGAGTAAATCTTATTTGATGTTGCAGCTTTAACTTGGGAGTTTTGTTTATGTTCTCGACGTCGGAACGGGGGACTCCTCAATGGGTATTGTCGAAATAAATGTGTAATTGAGTTAGTTTTAAAAATTAAAATTTTATTTTTTAAACATTTTATCAGTTTACCGAATAAACATGAATATTTTTGTTTCAAACGAACGAAATTTGTCTCCGTGTTGCGACCCACCACACTTAGAAAGAATCACCGACTTCGGTAATGCTTTACCGAAAACTCAACCGTTAAGTTGTGTTTACCGGAAAAACCGAAATTCGTTAGAGTTTGACCGATAAACGGTAACATTTTACCTAAATTTTGTATTCTTTTTTACAGAATTTCGGTTAACATCCATTACCGTACATTCAGCAGTTGAGATTTCGGTAAAAATTACTAGAACTTTAAGTAAAACTTATAAGATTTTTGAACACATTTTTAAAACATTAAATCTCAATGATGATTTTTTTTCGATTTTTTTTTGTGTCACATCTTATATCGAAGGCTTTCATATGCAGCTATGTTTGAGGTTTTATAAATATTAACTACAAAAAAAAAATGTGCTTATGTAGTTGGCGACATTTAAAAATTTAGCATATTTTGCACATATAATCTGCCAAACGTTTTCCACCAATAAAAGTGCATTAACTGAACGAAAAATCCATAGGACCTACTCTTCATATGTTGTTTAGTAGGTCCTGTATAAAAATACTACATTAAGAGAGTTTAAAAAAGTTGAAAACACATGACACATTTTATTGATCAAAATCAAATGGCACTTTGAATATATACAGATTTTTCATATTTTTTGTAGGGAATATAAAACCTCAAACGAAGCTGCATATGAATGCCTTAGGTATCAGCTGTAACACAAAAAAAATTGAAACATTTTCATCAAGTACATATTGAGATATAATGTTTTAAAAATGTGTTCAAAAATCATTTGAGTTTTACTAAAAGTTTTATAACTTTCAGAAAACTAATTCGATCTCGCTCCAAATTTTACTAATGGAGCTTTAATATATGGGTTATAATTGGTCAAAATTTCAGCGTTTTTTATTGACGTATAAAAAAGTTATAAACATTTGAATGAAAAAATATGTTGACCAAACAATTACTGTACGAACAATTGTTTGATACACTGTAGTTCACTTAAAAAGCTAATTGAGCTTTCCCTTGACTTCTAAAAACGTTCGACTCACTCGACAAGAACAGATTTTTTAGATTTCTATGATTCCAACAGAAGGAAAGAAAATATGATAAACACAGAAAAAAATTGTCGTACATGTTATTTTGGAATTTCAAAAAACAAAATGAATGGAAAACTATGATCTATTCTAGACATGGTGGTGATAAACTTACAAAATATGGAACTATTTTTCGATTTGTTGACCCCTTTCAAGGTATGAACCCCTTCAATAGCTTGAAGTGAGTTTTTAAATTTTGTAAAATAATCGATTTTTTTAATATTTTATTCCAATGAGCTCCGTTTTCTGAACCACTATTTTTTCAGATTTTTAGAGATATTTTGATATTGCATAAAATCAACTTCAAAGAGGTTTTCTGATATGTATCACTTTTTGACAGCTGGGCTTGCTCCACACAGTAAAAAAAATCTACGAGGGTGATTCAACAGCACAAAACAAAATGATGAAAATGTGGATTTTAGCCCACACAAGTTCAGAATATGGAACTATCCCATCACCGCAAACAGACGTAACACACTGGCAGTTTTCCATCGACCATGCTTTTAACGCTCATTTAAAATCTTCTAAATTGTAGCATTCACAAGTAGAGACGCGCGCATCGTTTTTTCTTCGCGTTTGACGTTTCACACTAGCACCTTCTGCTGGAGATGTTACGCAATGCTGGTGCTTCGTGCATCATGTACAACACCAAGTGGTAAACTTGGCGATAGATTTCAAGGGAAATTGTTCTAAGTGTTACACCTGTTTGTCTGTGACACTGCTAAAGATGCCAATTGAATGCTGGCAATAGGGGTCTCCCGTTAGCCTAGTGGTTAAGGCTATGGATCGCCAATCCGGAGACGGCGGGTTCGATTCCCGGTCCGGTCGGGAAAATTTTCTCGACTCCCTGGGCATAGTGTATCATTGTACTTGCCTCACAATATACAAATTCATGCAATGGCAGGCAAAGAAAGCCCTTCAATTAATAACTGTGGAAGTGCTTAAAGAACACTAAGTTGAAGCGAGGCAGGCCAAGTCCCAAGCCACGAAGAAGAAGAAGATAATGAATGCTGGCAATATTTTTGTTGTCCTAATATACGAGGTTTTTAGCTTTAGTGCTGTTTTGCCTCCATTGGCAATATTCTTTTTATTTATCTTATTAATTTATAGAGGGCTTTGTCGAGTTTAACGTTTTGCAGAGCCGAGTGGCATTATCCTTGTTAAAAATGCAATAACTGGAGAGAAACACAGCTCGGCTGGGATGTCAGTTGGGAAGTCTTGTCTAATCTAATCTAATCTAATCTAGTGCTTGCACAGCCAGTATTGAAAAGCATCCTGGAAACATCAAAATTTCTTCTGATATTTTCTTGTCAGCATTAATATTTGCAGCATATCAGAGATGATGTGACACAAATATTAAAATGGCCAGGCCCACTGTGCAGACTAATGGATTGAAAGATAATTCGAAAACATAAGGCAATCAGGTTATTCACTTATGAATAACATGATTGACAAACCTTTTTGAATTGGATGAAGGAAGAAACGGGGACAACCGTACCAACCGTTTCGTTTTAGGGGAATGGTGTTTGGACATAAAATCGTTGGGAGTGGTGCTGCTAAGAATGTTAATGCACACTCCGTATAGTTGACGTCTCTTCTCCTGGGATGGGGCACAGGCATTTCTCCATGAGTCCTGGCTTCAAAGCCTAGGCTTAAGCGCCATTACTCGCTCTCTGAAACGAGAAAAAATAATAATGATCCCTTCCCCGAATGGAATGTACAGAATAATAAGCCTATATAAAAAGCAACATAAGAATAGGAAATTATGTCGAAGAAATTTTAAATGATAATTTCAAAAAGTCATAGGTATCATGATTTACAAATAAATGTCTTCCTGAACCTAGGTTGGATCTGACGATTATCACAACGAACCACAATTGCAAGACGAACCCTATTTTGGATCGCTTGTATTTTTTCTAGTTATATTTTAAGTCGACACTCTTGATGACAAATTGTACAAATTTGATGAAAGAATATGTAAAGGGTAGGTATACTTAGAGGTAAATACATTTTACCTCTGTATCAGGGTAAAGAGTGTGTTGTGCAAATATTGCAGCACCGTAACAGTCCTCATCCTTTCCGTCGACGACTGACGCTCAATACCGCGGAAGTATTGAACCGTGGTAATAAATAGACATGTATTGTATCAAATGTTACATATCCTAGCAGGCCGATATTTATCTGGTGTTGTGCTTGGCGCTTCAGGTAGATTGTCTGTCTAAAGCATAATTTCACCCCAAACCCGGTGTACGGTGCACACAAATTGGCCATATGACTCGTCAAATTCGAAAAATCCCCAACGTATGCCCAAATATATAATAATATATAATGGTTTGATCTCACCAAGTCAATGCTTTCTCCCGGAATCCATAGTTTGATTCATCTTGATCCTCTGCCTTATAAACGTCCAATTGACGGAATCCATAGCACTTTGAATCACCATTCACTTCTCATTTTTTCGCAGACCACGGCGGAAAAATTGGTCTGTCGTATCGTATGTGAATTCACTTGCCCGTCCAATGTTTATTTTTTTTTTTCAAACGCCGCACAAACTCCTCTCTATTTGCTATATTTTTTTGTTCACTTCGTGTTCACGACCTTTTCAATAACTCTATTGTTTTAGCTATTCCAAATAGGTCTTCATTAAAACTCGCGTTTTTTAACACAGATACGGCACGGGAACACTCCACCGGCAGAATCCTCAGCAGAATTTTCATTTTTTTCAGCCGAAGCGTTACGCGTGAGAAAAATGCTACCGCACACCACCACCGCTCACTCTCCTCACTTCTCTCGTGCTGATTTTGCATAAAACTAATTCACATCTTATCATCCAATTTGCTGAACGGATAATTATATGCAACTGACAACGTGTTTTTGATGATGAATATGATCGGAACCCACTCGCGAAATCCCATTTTTCGTGGCGTAGCTCCAGATATACCACAAATGGAAGAGCAAAAATTCGCGGAAGGTGGGATGTCAGTTGGGAAGTCTTGTATGGAAAAAAGATGTAATGCTTATTATGCATTGATGCCACAGAATTATGAATTTAAAAATAACCGAAAAGTGAAACAACTCAGAATTGAACAATGCATATGAAAAGCACCCCCACTTTTAAACGTCACTCCACTTCACGGTTCATTCGCTCACGTGCAAAGTTTGTTGTTATATTTTCGTCCAATTCGGAAGCAACAGGAACCATCACCACCACCTCCACTCTGCCACCTGATAGGCAAAAAAGCAACAGCTACCGATACCTCATTGCACCACCCCACCCACTCTCAAAGTGGCATGGCAGCCTTCTTCCGGGGACCCAGTCATACCGGTGTTCCCTTCCTATACCCGCACAAATTTTGGGATCGGTATAGATATAGAAAGCCCAACAGCAGCAACAATGTGTGTTCTTGTTGGCGTTGTTGTTATTCCCATGTGTTGCCGCCAACTAGAGGATATCAATATTTATTTTTCGACAGTGTTTAATTTCGATTCTCGCTCACACTCACTTGTTCGGTCTACCTAGTCCTATAGGGGATTCTGGGGTAATACGCACCACTTAAGGAAGATGCGTCCAAATGCATATAAAAAGGCAATAATTTATTGGTTTAATGCATGCATTCATTGCATATACTTTCATTCTAAGAGGAACCAAACAAAATTTCAGCCTTAATACAGTTCAGCTCTTGAAAATAACGTTTTTTGTAAAGACTAACATTACGGCTTCGTATGTTTATGCGGGGCAGTATGCACCCTTGCTCGGGGTAAAATGCACTACAACAATGGGGCAGGATGCACTCAAACAAAGGGGCAAGACGCACCACAACATTGAGGCAAGATGCACCGTCGAGTTTCCAAATATTTTTACTTCTTAGACAAATTCCATGTTTTATAAGGTTTTAAGACAAACAATAGCTCAATTTTGTTTGCGATTACTTACAGAGCACTCATAGATATGATTACAGCTTGTTTTCTATAGGTGCGTTTTGCCCCAACCAATGGAGTGCATATTGCCCCAATCAATAGCAAAGAATAAAATAGTTTATATATAACATATAATTTACGTAGATTACTGTTTAAGTTATTTTTCCTATGCTTAGCATTGCCCTCAATGAACTGAATAAACACAACAGCATTAGATGTTTGGTCGATTTTCACCATCAAATCATTCGACAAACGATCGGGAAAATTACATCAGAATCGTACTTTTCAATTTTATTCATTTTTCTCACTAATTACGTAACGCAGATATGTTAAATTTTGCAGATGCTCATTTATTAAGACGTTCTATCAGACTGATAAGGTTTCAAATCTCTAAAACCGATAATCCCTGAAAAACAAAGGGGGTGCGTTTTGCCTCGACAGTGCGTATTACCCCAGATGCCCCTAGTACGACGAACGACCGACGTGCGTTGTATGTTTAGAGAAAATGAGTGGAAGAATGACGATGAGGACGGAAAAGGTACTCTATGCTACACAGCAAACCAATATAGCACGCAAGCACAGCCCCTGATGTGTCGACGAAGTGCGCGGGATTCAACTGGTGGCAGATCAATTTTGGGAACACACATTTTCCAATTCCGGTTGCCTGATTGACGGACGTTGGTCAGTGAATGTGACTGACCGACCGACCGACCGTGCCAGGTATACATCAGGAATCGAACCTCGTTGGACGGAAATTTGTTGCAAGTTTCATACTTTTCCTCACTATGTTTTATTATCGAGGAGTTTTTTTCTGGCCATTTTTCGGGTCGGTTACCGATCATTTTTCTCCGGACAGCAGCAGCCGGAGCAGCGATTCCAGTTGTACAGGTGGTACTATGCAATTATTAACATATTTATGGTTTCACATTGGCGACGGACGACCACGACGACGATGATGGTGCTGCTGCTGCTGCTGTTGATGATGATGATGTTGGTGTGGTGATGTTGTTATTGTTGATTGGGACCGGTCCTTGAGCGAACTGCGATGGCACTATGGGAAAGCAACGGGAATTTATGGTGCCTGTTGGGCAAATTTTGAGAAGATTGACAACATTGTAACGAACATTATCGTTGTTGGGGATTTTGGGAACAAAAGTAATTGCTCAATTTATGTCAAAAAGAGATGCCTGCACACTTTTCAATGAGTTACTCGGTTTTCTTGAACTAGTCATCAAAAGTAACTGCTATTACTTTGTGCTTTGAGGGAACAATATTGCAATATGACACAGATTGCAGGTGCTATCACATAGCTGAGATTAATAAAAACATGTTTTATTATTTGCAATGTAAAGCCAAAAATTCACTTTAGCAATCTGGAAACCTAATGAATGCCTTGGTGGTTGATGTTCACTAACTGCTTGGTGCAATATTATTGACCACATAGTTGCTTGAGGATAAGACTTTGGATTGCCAACCTGGAAACGGTGGGTTCTCTGAGCATTGTGTATCATGTATTATTGTACTTGCATCACACAATATACAAATTTATGCAATGGCAGGCAAAGAAAGCCCTCCAATTAATAGTCGTAGAAGTGCTCAAAGAAAACCAAGTTGAAGAGAGGCAGGTCATGTTTCAGAGCGAACATAGAGTCCCAAATAAGAAGAAGAACAGTCCAACTTATCAAAAGGCTCATGCAAATATGAATGTAAAGTGAAAAATTAAGTAGAAGTTTGAGTTATTGCTTTTTATAGAGATCTACAGACGACGCGGTAAACGCGCGGGAGTTCAGCAATACAGTGCTGAGGGTTCGTTTCTCGTCTTTTCACAATGGAAATTCCCCAGATTGTTTGCTTTTTAGCTGTTGGAACTAAGTACCAGGACAGAAAACAAAGCACCAGGTCTCCCAAGTAACATTTATTAGTCAAATAGAGTAAAAGAGGTGCCTAGAACCAGCATAAAACCAAAATAAAATATATTAAGTTTTATGACGGTTTTCAAAACCTCTACAAGATTAATTGGTCATCAAAATGCTACTTGGGCTATATTTTGAATGAAACTGTTTGAGTTTAATTTGGTAGAGATTTAGGTAAGATACAGTGATTTTATTGGAGTAAAACTCTATCGAAACTATAAAATGTTATAATTAAACATATTTCTCCGCGTTCAACATGAGGTCAAAAATCGAAATCATGAAATTAGATGAATTTAAAAGTTGCATTTTTTTTTTTCTACTTTCGATCTGCTTTCGGCCATTGTACGCCGTCATTCGATGGGTGGAAAGTGGAAAAGAATTATACAGTTTGCGGGGTTCGGCCATCTTCATGGCAGTTGACGAGACTGTTCGCACCGTCTCGAGTATTGTGTTTTTGTCTGGAATGCTTATACAGTTTTATAAGGGTGGATGTAAATTGGTCTTTGTGGAGATGCTAAGGCAAATACGGCAACCGAACAGCACCGGCTGCCTGATGACATTCCTTCCTCGTTTCCAAGAGATTGCAAGGACGTGACCAGCATCTTCTTGCAATTCCTCGACATCTTCATTACATATTTTTTTGAGAATTATTTTGGCGATTATTTATGAAATTTCTTAGAAATCTGTAAATTCCGTCGACAAGCTAAGCAGTTCCTATGGGAATTCATTTGACAACTCCATCGGCAGTCAGTATTGGGAATATTTGTAATAAGGTATATCACTTGCTACTACCTCAGTTCAGACACATGCTTAGCTAACTGCTCATATCTGTGCTCGTTGTGTTTGTGAAATTGTATGAAAATTTCTTTTGGAATTTCTTTACGGTTTTATTCAAAAATTCTCGAATGAATTTCGTCAACCATTTTTTTGTGTGTATTATCCAGAAAAATATTTAGCGTTAGCCCTAGACATGATCAGATTCAGCGGGGGGCTAGGGGGAGTCATGGCCCCGGGCCCCCAAAAAATCTGACTTGATGAATAAGAATATGAATTACAAAAAATAAAGATTACAAGAAACATATCGTAATTTAATTTTAACGATATGAATTTATTATATTGATATGTTGCGTTTCTGGTTCGAAAGACCTCAGTCACAGACAAACAGACGTAACACCTTGAACGATTTTCATGGAAATCCATCGCCCAGTTCACACTACCATCACCTGGTGGAAAAGTTGCACGAATCACTGTGTTGTGCAATATCGTCAACAGAAGGCGCTAGTGTGAAACGTCAAACGCATAGAAAAACGATGCGCGCGCCTCTGGTTGTGAAAGCCACAACTATGAAAATTTAAAATGATCGTTAAAAGCGTGGCCGATGGAAATTTCACAAGTGTTACGCCTGTTTGTCTGTGCTTCAGTTATCTAAAAAAATCAAACTACCTCCAAAACTTGTTAACATTTGTTTTATTTTAATATAAGTCTGAACAAGATAGCACAATATAATTTAACGGAAATACTAGACAAAGCAAAGGGCCCATATAGCCGAGGCGGTAAACGCACGGGTATTCAGCATGACCATGCTGAGGGTGACGGGTTCGATTCCCGGTCGGTCCAGGATCTTTTCGTAAAGGAAATTTCCTTGACTTCCTTGGGCATAGAGTATCTTCGTGCCTGCCACACGATATACACATGCAAAATGGTCATTGGCAGAGGAAGCTCTCAGTTAAAAACTGTGGAAGTGCTCATTGAACACTAAGCTGAGAAGCAGGCTTTGTCCCAGTGAGGACGTTACGCCAACAAGAGGAGGACTAGACAAAGCCTGGATGATTTCGAATGTTTAAACTTCTGCAAAATGGAGAGTCAAATAGTTGCATATTTATGTTTATTTCGGTTGAAAATTCTTGAATTCTCTTGGGCGTTCTTAGTAAAATTGTTGGTATATTCTTGTTTGTCACAGCCGAATGTTTTTGAAGATAATTTTAAGAATTTCACGCGGAATTTTTCCATTTTCAGAAATGTCTGTCGTCGGAATTCAGAAGAATTTTTGAATTTCTGGAGTTTCATTTTTCCACAAAGTCAAATCGAAAGTCACATCTGTTGGAACATTTCTAGAGAAACTCTAGCAAGATTTACTTGAGGCGAATATGGCAAACTCCTGATAAAATCCAAAGAAAAACTCTGAGGAAAATACAGAAGATCCAATTCCTAATTTTTCTAGCAAAAGTTTAAAAAGTTTTGCAAAGATTTTCTCAACAAATCGACAGATATCTCGGACGAATTTTAAGTCCGGAGTTTCTGCCAAAACTTTTTTTTATAAATTTCTGAATAAACAATATTGCAAATGATAGAAGAAATTCCAGCAGGAATCCATCGTA
Source organism: Aedes albopictus (assembly GCF_035046485.1). Lineage (NCBI taxonomy): Eukaryota > Metazoa > Arthropoda > Insecta > Diptera > Culicidae > Aedes > Aedes albopictus. The sequence goes on from NC_085137.1 coordinate 71,368,078, forward strand.
GATCACTGCTAACATCTTTTAAACAATTTCTATTAGAATTTCCAGATCCATGAAGTTTCACTAGATGTTTTGTAGAAATTTTTTTGAGGCAATACAGAAACTTGGTTTCCACCAGCTATTTTAAAAATTTGTACCAGGGACTAGCAGGGACTAACCCAGTGATTGCGCTACCGTGAGGTCGCCATGGCCCTGGGCTGGTTCATCTCGGAACTTAGTGAGATTCGTTTCCAAATCCTTGGCGTGAAAGGCATGCACTTCTTCAGTATTTCTTTCAGAAATTTATTTGGTAACTATTTTAGAAATTTCTTTTTTAATTTACTTGGCAACTCTTGTGGTAATTCCATAGAAAATTTTCCAATGATTTCTTTGAAAATTTCTTCTGTATATGTTTTAGCCATTCCTCCTGATTTTTTATTCGGCAATTTCTTTAGATTTTTTTTATTCTTAGTTTTTTTAAACTTACAGTAGATATTTCAGCAGTTATTGTAAAGATGTTTTCGGATTTTTTTTAAATTGCTACTGAAATTTCTTTTGAAATTCTTTGGCAGTTCCTTTTGAAATTGCTTATGCAATATCATGAACAGTTCATTTGTAATTATTTGAGCAATTTCGTTTGGAAATTTCTTCGGAAGAAGCTAAAGCATTTTTTCTGAACTTCTGATTTTTTTTTGGAATTTTTTATGAGAATTTTCTAAAAGTCTCATTAAAATATCTCTAAAAAAATATCCAACAATGTATTTCAACATTCAATCTCTTAGGCATTTTTAGGATTTTTTTCGCCAACTCCGATGGAAGTTCCTTCAGCAAATCTTGCTCCTGCAATTTCTTAGGAATTGATTCGACAATGCCTTTTGAAACTGCTTATGTAATTTTATCGAAAACTACTTCTGCAATTTCTTCTATACTTCGTTTGGAAATTTCTTCGGAAATTGGTTAAGTAGTTTTGTTTTAGAAGATTTTCTGAAAGCTCCCAAAAAAGTATCTTTAAACAATTCCGGAAATAACTTCTTCTGGATTTTTTTTTTGGCTTTCTTCTTTCCTTTCATGGAAATAACTTTGAAAATTTTTGCGACAATTAATTTGAAAATTACATTGATATTTTTTCCGAGGTTTCTTGCGAAAATGCAAAAATGGGGGGGTTCATCAATTTGAGTAGCCAATGCATTTTCCTTACTTTTTTGGAGAGGACTTTCAGAAAATCGCCACCTTAAACATTTTTAAAGACAAGGTGCAAACAGTGGACCGGTCTCAGCGAGAGTTACTCATTGTAAAGATGCCTTCGGTATTTTTTTAATAGTTGCTACAGAAATTCCTTTGCACAGAAGTTTGCCTGGTGGCAATTTAACTCGCGGAGTTATCTGGTAAGCGTTTGGCTTACGTAATTTAGTTAGTCTGGTGACACCGAATAGAATGATCATCGCTGCCATCAACCAACCACTTGAAACGATGGTAAATAGGAGTGTTTTAGAATTTTTCAAGAATCGCGATTTCGATTCTTGAAAAATTCTTCCACTGTTGCTGGTGGTGTGCTACGTTTGTAATATAGTTGATACGTTGTAAAGTAGATTAAGGAATTTTCCATGAATTGCATTCTCCAATTCATGGAAAATTCTTCGATTGTTGCATGGAGTGTGTTACGTTTGTAAATTGTTGTGGACATTTTGTCAGTTTATTTTGTATGTTATACTAAGGTTTGTACATCTGTCCCTGAATTTTAATGTACATTTGTAGTGCTAGGATTAGAAATTCCTAGACCAAAACAAGCTATGAATGCAGCAACAAATGCTGCAAACTAAAAGGCGAACTGCCAAACAAAATACAATTCTAGGATGGCTGATGGACCAAGAACAATAATGAAACCTCGTCATCCTAGGATTGGACTTCGTTATCTATTTAGATAACTGGGCACAATTAATGTTATCTGTTGCATGTTTGTGTTTTGTGCATTTGTAATGTTCTATTTTACTTTTCGTATCCCACTAGTTTCAAAACGTGGGGCCCGATGTGGAAAATAAAATTAACATTTATAGGGTTCAATTTATTTGTTACATTGGCGCCCAACGTGGGGCGTTGTGCATTTATAAGGTTCCAATGTAGTATTTGTTACATACTATCTGATTTGTCTGTCTGATTAGAGTGACATTTGATTTCGATTTCATACATTTTTTCAAGCAGTCACTCAAATCAGACCGACAAATCCGATAGTCTAAACAGGCCTTTAGCTGAGTGGTAATTGAAATTTAACAGATCAACCAATTTCAGCCAATTTATCAACCATTTTCCCACTGTGCAATGTGCTCCGAAAAAATCACTCCTCCAACCAGCAACAATCGTCCACTTTACCCAGCCGACCGATCGACCGCTTCGATTCCCGCCGGCGCGGCCAATGAGCTTCTAGAGCCAGAGCCTTGTTGGCGCGGCGCGGCGGTGGCGGCTGCTATTCCTGGCAGTCATCAGACCTTTGCTGCTTTGGGTCGCTCGACGATGATGTTGCTAGTGGGTCTGGGTAGGTAGGTAGTTGGGTAGGTACCCTTCGGAAAGGATGGCTGTATTTGGGTTCTTTTTTTAACATTTTCGATGCGTATCATCATCATCAACGACGACGACGACCACGACGAGTGAGCAGATGGCTTTTTTCGAGGCTTTCCACCAATCGTACCTACCCACAGAATAGAGAAAAGAGAATTGATTTTTTAAATCGCCTTGGATGATGTGTGATCATGTGTGTGCGAGTGCGTCGTGTGCGAGAGAGGAACCGAGCCGAGGGGATATGCAAAAGGTGTTTCTTGTGATATTTTCGAAATGATTTTAATTTCTTTCTCCTTGTCCTTTTTTTTGTGTCCATTTCCAGAAAAAGCAGGCTATCAGTCTCCATATGGCGGCATGGACAATGGCGTGGTAAGTTTCGTTCTTTTATTAGCCCTTTTTTATCTTTTCTCCCCCTCTCTAGATGTAGAGATGAAACTGTTTATTAGTGAGTGGGGCCCCCCTTTTTGGAGGTTGTTGGTATCCTGCTACAAGTTTGCAACTGCTGTTATCCTGTGTCGTTTGATGGCTGGCGCTGCGCAGAGCGTGCAATCAACTTTGTAGGTTAAGTATAGGTTCACGCGCACTGGCAGAAGGAATGATTCTTTTGGGGTCCCAACCAGCCAGCCAGCCAGTCAGCCAGCGTAGGCAGAGGGAAGGTGGAAACACGCCGAAAAAGGAGGCAGTTGTTAGCCCCCTTTTTATGTACGCGTTTCACGAGAAGAACTCAATTGTCCGAGAATGCAGCGCCGGGTGCAATGAACCAGGTTGGGGCGCGTTGATATGGACGATTCGGATTTTATTGGTTTTCGATGGGAGTTTTGATGGTCCAGCGGCGGGCCAATGAACCCCGAATCCCGATGTGATCATTGAAGGGTATCGATTATCAAATCTTGGGAGTTTTATGGACTTGCTTCAATTGGTCATCAGAAACCAGTTTTTACTTTGATGCTTACATAAATTCGTAAAATTTAAATATCACTATATTTCGGTATCACAATTATTATTAAATTTTAACTATGGGCAATTGGAAACTGTTGAATAATCTTATCAAACACCATTCATATAGCTTGATGACACGCAGACAAACTTTGAACTTGTTACCCAACTGTTCAAAGTGGCAAACTAATCAGGATATCACAATATCACGGGAGTTTCACCAAATCTCCATCCCAAAGATTCTACTGCTACAGGGGATAGACAAAATGATCGGGACAGGCAAAATTTTCACTTTCCAAAAAATGTTCAACTAGCTGTAACTTTTCGAAAAGTGCATCAAATATTGAGAATATTTTCACTGTAAGTTCATCATTTTTGTGTATCAGTGGTCAAAATTTGGAAAAGATCGGACTATTCTCCATAAAGTTATAAAGATTCTTAAAAAAGGTATAATTATCCGATAGTCAACTTTGAGCTGTTTTATCTCCGGATTCAATAAACTGAATGCAATGAAATTTTGACCATTTATGACTTATATAATGAGCTATGAAAAACCTTTGATTTAACCATTTTTAGCACGGAAGAAAATTATAACGATTAGATTATTTTTTTCTAATATAACACCAAATTATCCAAAACTTCAACATTGATTCAAAATTCAAGATGCAAATTATAGTTCATTTAATTTCCCTCTAATTGATTTATATTTGAATGTGCTTTGAAGGAACGTAACAACATAGCCGCAAATAAATTGAAAAGGTTATGGGATGCATAATAAAAATAGACCAATTTACTGAAAAAACGTGAAATAAATGAAATCGTTATAACTTTTTCTTTTGTTAAAAATTGAATGTTATGTCAAACGTTTTTCAGAGTTCATTATGTAAGTCATAAATGGTCAAAATTTCATTGCATTTGGTTCATTGAATCCGGAGATAAAGCAGCTCAAAGTTAGCTTTAGGATAAATATACCTTTTTCTAGAATCTTTATAACTTCGTGCAGAATAGCCCGATCTTTTCCAAATTTTGTCCACTGATACACAACTAGTTGATCTACTTACAGTAAAAATTTGAGAATATTTAATGCACTTTTCGAAAAGTTACAGCTAGTTGAACATTTTTTGATAAGTGAAAATTTTGTCTATCCCTTGTATGTCTCCCAGGCAGGGATGCCATATACAGGGTGTTAGGTTCCTGAGTGCAAACTTTTTAAAGGGTGATAGAGGACCATAAATGGTGAAAAAAATTGTTCAACGCATATGGTCAAATCTCAACCGTTACGTAGTTATTGAACTCCCATGTTTTTTACTCTTATTGCCTTAACTGGCTATAACTTTAAAATGGTCAAACTTATCGCAGTTTTTTTACCCTTATTCGAAAGATTATTGAATTGTCTATCAAATGGCATCTTTGAATCGATTGGTTTAGTGAAATAACTAAGTTTTCTAGAGCAAAATAGCTTAAAATAGTGTGTTTTAATTTGTTTATGTCGATTATCTTTGAAACATGCGTAATGAATTAAAATTCTTTCTTTGCAAAGTTTATCCCCTGTTCCACTCTACAATTCGTTCTTTTACGCCAAACTTCTAACTCTTATTGTTTTCTTGCAATATTCATTTAAATGTTCTGCACAGTGCGCAAAAAAGTGTTTACCATGACGATTGCTAATTGATGATCTGAAATGCGACGTTTATATCGAAATTGCAAGAAAACGATAAGAGATAGAAGTTTGATGTCAAAGAACGAATTGTAGAGTAGAACAGGGGTCACAACTTTGCCAAAGAAATAAATTTAAATTATTACGCATTTTTCACAGATAATTGACAAAAACAAATTAAAACACACTACTTTTGAGCTATTTGCTCTAGACACTTAGTTATTTAACTAAACCAGTCGGTTCAAAGATGCCATTTGATAGAAAATTCAATAATCTTTCGAATAAGGGTTAAAAAACTGCGATAAGTTTGACCATTTTAAAGTTATAGCCAGTTAAGGCAATAAGAGTAAAAAACATGGGGAGTTCAATAACTACGTAATGGTTGAGATTTGACCATATGCGTAGAACATTTTTTTTATCCTTTATGGTCCTCTATCACCCTTTAAAGAGTTTGCACTCAGGAACCTAACACCCTGTATACAGAATTATCTGTATTATACAGATTTTTTAGCATCTGTACAGATTTTGTTTTATATGAAATAATACCTCTCCAAATTTTTGGCAGTACGTTCACCTATAGTATTGCTTCGTATTTGCTGAAAATATGAAGTTGCGATTTTTTGCGCTTTGTGAGATATTACTATTCACACTATTTCACACATACGCATTAGGAAAAAAAAATAAGCTCACATGGTTTCTGGTAAAAATGTCAAAATTAGCTTAAAAACTGTTTTATTATTGATTGTTTTTTATTTATTCAATAACTCGAAAACAGTACGCTGTGGAATTTTGACGTCTGAGAAAGAGTTGTTTATTTTGCCAAAATAAATAACTTTGCCGAAAACGCCAAGTCTCTAGGACGTAAAACAAAGAAGTTAGATGGTGGCGCCACCTATGCGGACGAGTTGCGAACTACTACGTTCTAAGCAATAGATGCCCTTGCTGATGTCAAACAACTTTGTCGAAGACAGCATGTGTCGGAAATGCTTCGTTTTGGAATAATTAATTTAGTTTCGCTAGATTGTGATTCTGGCTCTTAGCGGAATGGGGCACATATGGCATTTCACTATCCTGGAGCCATCTCTTTGGGTGTATATGTTCTATTTAATTCTGATGAACTGTAGAAATTTCCAGATATTTCGACAAGAACAAAAACTGATATCATATCACTATATCACTTCCCGGGTAGAGCTTAATGGCAAAATAAAGGCAAATTTTACCATTAAAACAGAATGTTTGAATGGCAAAATGTGTTATTTGTTTGTTTGAAATAAGAGTTAAAATAACAAAAATAATAACACAATTTTGGTAGCAGAAAAACATAAAAATAACTTATTTTGCCATTGTAATAACAAAGTAATGGTAAAGCATGCGGATTAAATTGAAGAACAAAATAAGTTATTATTGAGATATTGATAACAAAATAAGACCGAAATTAACTGTTATCGGTGAATAACAAAATATGACATTCTTGAGTTATTGATAACAGAATAAGAACAAATTTAGCTGTTTATGTGGCGATCAATATAATGGTAGGTTTAGTTGTTCAAATTCAATTTTAAAATAATGGTAGATTCAGTTATTATTTCAAAGTAGCAGATGAAAGGTAAAATGAGCTATTTCTTTTTTTTTTCAATAAAATTTAAGTTCATCAATCAATGTAAAAACAGTTTATTTTGTGGAAATTAAAAACTCAAAACGAAACGAACTTAACCACCGTTATGCTTGAAATATACAATATAATAGTTAATGGTATATTAAGAGTAAAATATGTAATGGTGCCTAATCCCGGGCAGAAAAGAATTACAAAACAATTGCAAGTTTTACCATTCTAAAAGAATTACTGAATGGTAAAATTTGTCATTGGTTTGTTTGAAATAAGTGACAAAAGGGCTAAAATAATAACTGACATTGTTCGATAAAATAACTAAAGAATGTCAAATTTTAACATTACAATGGCAAACCAAGAACAAAAAAATTAAGATACAGAATTGCAAAATATATTATTGTTGAGTTATTGAAAATAGAACAATATCAAAATTAGTTATTCCCTTGTCATCCAAAAGAAGGGTATATTAAGTTGGTTATTCCAATAACAAAATGAAAGCTTATAAGTTTTTTGGATGGAAAGTAAGTGCAAACAAATATCAAAATTTACCATTAGAATAACCAAAATTCAAATTTTGTCATTATGTTGTTCTTGATAAGCGCCAAAACTGCGAGTTCATCAAACTCGCAAAAGGTCAATAATATCTCACCAATTGCAAAATTTGTTATGATAGCAAAATAAGACATTATGTAGTTATTCTTCCAAATTTTAAAATGACAAGCGAATGGAATATTTTGATATGATATCATATTATGCTATTCACATGTTGTTTTAAGCTCTTTATGAAGAACTCATGAATGACAAAATAAGTTATGACAATAAAATTTGTTATTCTTTTGTTTTTGGTTTGCCATTCACCTTTACCCGGGTTTGAGTTATTCGTGCAATTTTGATTAAATTTTTGAAAAGCACATCAAAATCACATCAAGGCATGCCATCAAAAATGGTTAGATTTAAGCAGGCCCGGATTAAGGATTGTGGGGGCCCGAGGCCCGAGCAGTTGTGGTATAGAAGTCACTGTAACTTACTGCGCAACCCTTACATGTGCTACCGTAACTGTTTTGTAACCATGTGTATTGCTTGGTTACCACTAGCAGCATTGTAAAATTTAGGGGTTCCCAATCTTGAGTGACGGGCCACGCAAACTTCGCAAGATCTGAAGCAGATGAGATTTAAAATAAAAAATAAAACAGTGCGTCTCAAGGAGCATGTTCATTACATGTATTACAATAAAGTGGTGTTGCACAGATCAGTGGTTCCCAAGCAGAGGCCACGGACCATGCTAATTTCTCAAGTTTTCTAAGTGCGATTAGAAAGTGAAAAAGGTTTTCAGATTCTACGTCTCAAGAGGCATTCATCACAGTATAATGGCGTTGCAAAATGCAAATTTTAGTGGTTCCCCAGCTGGGGTCACGGGCCATTCCAATTTCTCAAGAATCTAGTGAGCAAACCACTGAGTTTAGCAACACAACCATATTGTAATTTCTGAATTTATTTTTAGACTAAAACGACACCCGAAAACAATTGTAATCAATGCTCCGTAAGGCGTGAATAAAAAAAAACATTTTCACTTTATCCTCAAATTTATAGTTTTTGAGAAATTCGTGTGGCCCGTGACTATGAATTGGAAACCACTGATTTTTGATATGCATCTGTATTAAAGATACTGCCCCTTGTGGAGATGAACAATCGCTCCCTGGTGAGATGTACAATCGCAAATCATTTACAATACTCTCTAGCACTTCTGATGCTTCAGAAATTCCCGTGGAATGTGACGTCATATTGGGAATCACTGGGCTTTATTCAAGTAAGTTGATCCAAAGGCGTAGAATTCGAAAAACATTTTCATTTCGCCGTCACATTTGCGGTTCTTGAGATATTCACGTGGCTCGTGACCAGAGATTGGAATCTACTGATTTTTCGACATATCTACATCAGTGTTGGTAAAATCACACTCAAAGCGCACTCATGAACCACTCATGCATGAGCAAACTCGCGCGCGATTCTGAATCATTTTCTCACGCGCGAGATTTTTATGCAAAATCTCGCTCTCACGAGTCAAGCGCCGAAATCTCATTCGCTTCTAAAACGAACCCAAATCAATTTGAACGGCATTCAATGTTATTATACACTAGATTTGCTTTTGTTCTATCATATAATCCTAAAAGCTTCGATGTAAATAATAAGAATACCAAGAAATAAAGCAATGAGTGAAAACATGAGTCAACTCATGCATGATTTTTTCGGCGGTGAGTTTGGTGAGTCAAGAATCGCGCGTGAAACAACTCAACCATGAGATTTGAAGATTTGAGTTTTTACCAACACTGATCTACATTAGAGATACTGATCCTCACATTTTTGGTTCTTGAGAAATTCTCATGGTTCATGACCATGGGTTAGGAACCACTTAACTTAGCAAAACTGCTAAATTATTGATTGTAAATAAATATCTTCACAGGTTAGAAACTTTGTAATTTCTGAACATATCCTGAAACTGAAAAAACGCTCCCCAATTTATGCACTAATTACCAAATAGTGTCCCCCTCCCCCCCAACTTACGCTCCCAAGTTACGCCCCCAATTTAGTTACCCCCCGTTTTGAGCGTAAATTGGGATTTTAGTGTACCATGAAAAAAAAACGCAAATTCCAGCAGGACTTTTCTTAGAGAATTTCTAGAGAAGCATGTTAACAGATTTTCTTAAGCAATTCCATGCGAAGTAACGAGAGCTGTTGGCTTAATTTCTAAAAAAAAAACATCCAATTTTTAAATTATTTTTATGGGAAAATGTTAGAGAAAATTTTATGTGATTCCTTGAATAATTGTTGACGGAATGTTTAAAATATTTTTCGGAATTTGAAGAAAAGTGAAAAATCGGTTTCCAATAAACTCTGAAAGAAAGAAAGCGTTCAGAAACTCAGCAAGAATACGATCCAGGATTTTTAATAGTAAATATTTCAAGAATTCTGAAGTAAATTTTTAGAAATATAATTTGACGAACACCACGAGGTAGGAGAATTTAAAAAGTACTAAATAACATTATTCAGAAATCTCAGAATGACAAGGCTTAATAACTGTCTTCAATCAACTCACGAACTCACGAGAGAAACCCGTTCCGGGTATCGGACCATTTTCAAGGGGGGATAACCAGGAGTTCTATGCCAAACTAGTCAACTGTTTCAATCATATAGACTGAGATAGCCACCCAAAGTAACGATTTTTTTTTGTATTTACTTGTATTTTAACATGCTAATTCTACACTTATAAAGTAACGATGAATGCTGAGCAGTGAGAGTATTAGCTGAACATTGGCTGGTTGAGTGTGTCAGTGGCTGATTACAATGACAGCTGGATGTTGGTCTGAAGTATGGCTTGTTCAACCTCTTCAATCAGCAATACATAGATCAAGTTGAATAGAATATTTATCATATGTGTAACCAGCTTTAAAACATACACCATCTTCTTCTTCTTCTTCTTTATGGCTCTACGTCTTCACTGAGACTTGGCCTGCCTCACTTCAACTTAGTCAACTTTTTCTGAGCCACTATGATTTTTTTTCAGACTTTTAGAACTTTATTTTGGTACCTAAAATCAATTTCAAAGAGATTTTTCAAAATCACCTTTTGACAGCTGGGCAACTGCTTGACAGCTCCGCCCAGTACAAAATGCGACGAGAAGTGATTCGACAAATCTCTCCCATACAAACTTCAAATTGATTTTTAAATAGGTTCCCAGGCACCAACATTCATGAAAATCAAATCAGTGATCAGTGAGCAATAAACTGCGAAGCCTAGTTGACAAAGTGTAGATAAAATGTGGCTTCGTGGTTGTGCGGCTAGTGTCACCAAGCACTTAGTCGCATCGTGCTGAGAAGCGTGGGTTCGATTCCCGCCGCAGCTGTCAGGAAAAGTTTTCGGCTGTGCCACTGAGCGTTGGATGCTAGTCCGTTGTCTAGTGTCGTGCTTCCTTCAAAGAGCGAATAGCTCATTAATAGGCATTAAACGTGTCCGTGTCTTTTTAAAAAGACTTATGCACAAATAGAGAAAAAAAAAATCACAAATGAGATTTGAACTCATCACCCTTGAATGCCAGTCTTTTAAATGTACGTAAAGTGTTGGTCCAAGTATCGAAAATGTATATGAGAAATAACATAGGGGAACTTACGTATTTTCGGCAGTTTTGTTCTCTTCGTCATGGGGGATTTTTGAAACCTGTAGGTCTCACAGTTGGCCTTACATCCTTCTCAGCCAAGCTGAGTCATATGCCTAAATTTCAGGCAATTCGGCCCTCAAAAAAACCCCCATGACGAAGAGAATAAACCTGCCGGTAATACCCTTCGTCACCCTGTATCTCACAATTATTCGCAACAACCCAAGAATTTCCAAGAAACATTGAGGAAAACTGCACGTCATAGCTGTGCTTCAAGACAAGCACCGCTCTATCCTGCTCGACGCCATCACCATCTGTTCACAATCAGACCAGAAGCAACCTTGAACTTCTTTTCACAAGTCTGACAAAAAACAAACCTTAGCGTGTGCCAAAAATCCCGTCTACAAAGCGACAAAACTAAGCTAAAGTTACCATAAAATAAGCCCGATCAGCATCAGCGAAGGAAATCGCACAAAATTACAAAACAACAAAAATACCTACATAAAAAACCATCTGGGTTCGCTAGACTCATCCTCTTCATTGGGAGGAACCAGAAAAAAAAACGAAGGAAAATCCGGTAGAAACGGACCAAGGAAACCCGACCATTAAATGCACAAATTATTTCGTGCTGAGCTGAGCTGAAGGAGCAGCACCAATACCTAGAAAGCTAGCACATGAAAGAAAAATGAACGGAATCCTTCTTGGTGTGTTGTTCATCCTGATGGCAGCATCCTACGCACAGCAACCGTCAAGAATAAGAATCCAACAACACCACCACCGAGAGAAGAACAAAGAAGCAATAGCCAAACGAACGAAAAAATAAAAGGACACGGACAGCGGACCGAGCCAACTTGTTGGAGGGCACGAGCTCTCCGGGGACTGCATAAAACATAGCGCAGATGAAACTACTCCTATGGACGGAATGCGAATAGATTCAGTTCGTTGAAGAGTTCGTTCCAATTGGAAGTCGTAGCTTCTTTGAAATGCGGGCACAAGCCAAAAGAAATAATCGATTCATCTAAGGTGGTTTGGTGGCCTTCTTGAAAACTGAAGGTCATCATTAATCAATTTATTGCAATCGTGATTTCAAAGAAGGCACTCAGGATGAGTTGATTTTAAATGATGAAAAGAAGAAAATTCATCAATACCTGCAATCACAATTTCATACCTCTCCATTTGCCAAGAACAGTAAGAAAGGATGAGCATCAGTCTTCGGGTGTGATGGAAAAAGGATTTCTTTCCGTAAAAAAAGAAACCTGAAAACAAGAACGAAAGAAAAAGTTTATCCGGACCGACCGAGGCAGACGGACCCCAGGCGCAGTCTGTAATATACACACATAAAGCAAACTGCTAGGGGAGACTGGATTGATCGTATTCCTGGGGATAAATGATCCCCTGATTAAAGAGAAACTAGGAAGTCAGTGGAAGCCTAACCTACCCTCACATCTCCGTGATTATCATAAAAAGTGTTATTCATAGGACATACAAAACACTCCAGATAAAAGTTGTTATTCATACAACTTTTATAGTTTTTAGACAATTCAAAACAATTAAAAATGCAGTGAAAAAAGACACGTTACATGCTCATAGTTTAGCAGGTCCCGCCAAAATTTTTCAAGTAATAGTATGGAACGAGCTCACCAACGTATAGCATAGTATAATCACACCTACAAAATTCGTGAACCTTTTAAAATTACCGCTCTTTCACTCTTTCTTGCTGAATAAGAGCGTACTTTTCCGCTTCCACAGTTGTTACCTAAAGCAGAAGGGTCGAGTGAGTGCTTCAAAACTGTCCACATTTTCCCCATTTTACTTTACTGTGTGTTCCGAGTACCCCAAGGGGAGATTGAACCGATTTTACCGGCTGATGACTGACTGATGAATAATAATGAATTAAATCCTTTCTGGGGAAGCCGTAACCAGTAGCAGACGCAGAGAGAGGAACCCGACTCAAAGTCCACGGCTGGAGTGTAAACGGTTTTTCTAGTTGTGCCGGAGACGAACGCCGACAAACGGTGACTGACGACAACCAGCGACCGACCAGTACAGTGAGAAGTTTCGAAATAGAGAAGAGAGTTAGTAACGAATGTATACCCTCCTAACCTATCTGCTGCGCCGTCTGTGACACGGAAGGAAGGGACCTGTAGCTAAGAGGAGTGACGCTAGCAAAAGGCGGAGAGATGTAATTACTGATGCTACTTCAATTTCCTCCGAATCTCTTTAAGATCTTCTTCGTTCTGAGCTATAGTACTGCGCGCCGGAATAATAAAGTCTTTTTCTCGGCTTCGCATTCACATACATACAGCTAACGCAATTTGACCCACCCGAGCGGCACCGAGTAGGGACGGAAGGGGGAAAGGTTATTGTATTCCGGAACAATAAAAAAACGAACTGAAATATGAAGAAAGGATTCGCGAGCGTTACTTCTGTTGCTCGGGATCAGTTAATGGTTATTTAAATCTAGATTTAAAAAGTAGGACGGTACTTCCGGAAGGGGTGATCTACTGAACTGAACTGAAGACTGAAGAGACTGGAGTACGCCAAGACGTTTGAAGTGGTGCATAATACGTCGTCGTTGGAACCTGTTTTAGAAGGTGCAACGGATTTGTACTTGTTTTTTTTTTCTTCTGTGTAATTCGGGGCAAGGTTGCAACCATTCATTTGCAAAAATTTACATTCATTTGCTATTATCTCAGTTCAGAAGCATGCTATCGAAAAACAATGTATGGATGAATTCAACCTTGTAGTTTTATCTGAAAGTTTCTCGAATAACATTGGGGTCACAAACGTATGCCAAAGTCGTGAGCGAGCTGTGAAGGCAACTCTCCACAGCGTGAATGAAATTTATATTCACCGCGTGGAGAGTTGCCTTCACAGCTCGCTCACGACTTTGGTATACGTTTGTGACCCCAATGTTATTCGAGAAACTTTCAGATAAAACTACAAGGTTAAATTCATCCATACATTGTTTTTCGATAGCATGCTTCTGAACTGAGATAATAGCAAATGAATGTAAATCTTTGCAAATGAATGGTCGCAACCTTGATTCGGGGGAAAAAGTATGAAGACCTGAACCAATCTGGTAGTGTCTCCTCAGAACAAGGCCTTTAATTTAACGAGCAAGTAAATACCCCATTGTCCTGTTTGACAATGACAGGTAGTATCCTCTTGAAATGTGAAATGTAATTAGGATAGGCAATATACGGATAACGGATTTTTAACTAGATCTATCTTTTTGAAGAACAACAAAAAAAAACGAGACTGTCTCTATAATTTGTATGCACTTCTATTCTCGTAACAAAGTAGGGTAAGACTAGTGTGACTAATGTTAAAAGTTCAGTATAAATTTAAAAAGCTTTCCGCAGAATTTCGAAGAACTCCTCAATCTGAATCTTGGTCATAAAGCATTTACTATGCTGATACATCTTTCATTTGTAAGATTGATGGATAATAGTTATTTATGCAACGAGTTGTAAAAACCTGTGACGAAATGTCTTAAAATTAGTAAGGGTAAAAATTTACTTCGTCCCATGCGCTAATTCCCGTCACATCAATTACAGATTTTCCGACTTACCTTTGCCAATGCCTTATTGGATGGAAGCAAAAAGATGTAGACTATCAATAATCAACCTCTTTGGCATTGGAAATCGAACACGGACAGAAAAGCGTTCACATTGAAACTAAAATAACGTTTGTTGAATATAAACATTGAAATTCTTTTGAAAATATGTGAATTCTTATAGTTTCAAACAGATTTGCTAATTTAAAATCCATATGAAATTATGTTTGATTTAAAAATCCAGTGTTTTGTGGCGACTCTTGTGGAAACTAACATATTTCTACTTTGTTTCTAAGTCAATTTAACTGAGCAATCCCTCGGCATCGAATAGGATTGTAAAAACCACAATATTAACATAAAATCAAGCAGAGTATTTTGATGCAAATGTTTTACTGATGAATCCCTTGGTCACTTCTGTCAAACCAAGCAGAATGTTTTGTTTTAAAAAGCATTTACAACTTTTCGAATGCTGGAAAATGGATAGCTTTCAAGTTATGCAAAGCTGTTGTACATGAAAAGCATAATTGAAAATTAATTTAAATTAGTGCGGCATGCGTTAGACAAGGTAAGACCTTTGTGAAAAGTTGTAAATTTGATTAATCAGGAGATTTCCTGATTTTTCTGTAAGAACATTTTTTTTTTCTCTTGTTTAATATAACTAATAACAACCCAGAGAAAAAAAAAACAAGCATGTTGTTTTCTAATGAATATATTATTGAAAGTAAAAGAAAACTATTTTTGAAAGTACCATAATATCGTAGATGTTAAGCTTGACATCCTCGTCAAAAGCCTGAAACTATTGTTATTTCAGTCAGATTTCCGATTGAGGAACAATAATACAGGATTGTAAAAACAATCATACATTCTCATTGTGGCCAAAACAATGTCAAATTTCTTTTGAATCTACGTCGAATATGGTTATTTTTACCGTAGATTTTTCTGCGTGAATAGTTACACTAAATTTCACGTTTCAATTTCTTCAATTTCAATTGAGTTGACTGTTTTTTCTCGTTTTGTGTACGACGAAGGAAACCGCACCAAAGTAGCAGCTAGCCGAATTGTTCTTCATCACCGTTCAATTTTCACTTCGCCACTTGTTGAACCAACCTTCAATTCACACCCCACAAAAGCTCTGTCACACTTCAAAGTTGGATTTTACTGCTATCGAATGCTGCAAAACCTGATCAATTAATCAAATAACTTACTTTTATCGTCGACAAAAATGTAAACAATCCAGTTTTCTTCATCCACGGGAAGATGCCAGCGAATGTTTATTGTGAATGTAAACGACAACAAAGCGTCCTCAATAAGGTTTGATGCTGATTTACTGTGTTGTACATATGGACGGAAGCTTCTATGCAAGCCCTATACCAATAAATCTGGCGAACTTAAGGTGAAACGGGATGCCGTGTTGTTTTTCCTATCTTCCCTCTCTTTCTACCAATTTGTCTCGCGATTTTGAAGATGGTAATCTGAACTTCTATCGCACAGACGAGGCTGAAAAACAATCAGCATATGCGCTGCAAGTGAGCATACACAATGATAAGTTTTTGTTACATAATATGAAGTAAAATCTGAGATTATAATCTTAGTAGCAACAGAGCAATGGCGGATATTTCTCCGACCGTCCCGTTCGCCCCTAATCCATATGTATATGCTGTGCGAGTAGCTTCTATGCCACCAAGTCATAGCTCTTTTCTTCCCAACTAACATTTTCAGCGCTATAAGCTTCAGTCATTTGCTTTCTGTTGTATAACTATAGAATTGAAGCAATCAACGCTGAATAAAAGGGAAGCTGGTCAAATATAAACCATAAACTATGCTCCTATGTAAACACTAACTGAATAACATCTTGAGAAGGCGCTTTTACAGCCTTTTCAAAGTTGTTAAATAATAGTTATACGGCATCCCCAAATTAATCGATTATACATAACTAGGTAATGGATACCGTGATGCAATACATGTGGAACTGGAATTATCGCTTTTAAAATTGAATAATTAAAGTACCCTCAGTGTACGGGTAGCCGTTCGTGTTCCAATAGCCTCTCACGAGCGTAGAAATGAAGTTAACCTGTGAAAATACAATGTTTTTATCGCGGATATTCAAAATATGCGTGCCGAATTACATTTAAATGTGTAGGATTGCACATACTTATGTCAATAAACATCATTTTCATTACGGTGAGCGTCTATTGGAACACGAGTGGCTATTGATACATTGACGGTACTTGAAATCGAACTCCCGATATCCGTATCCACTGCTCCCGATGATGTCCTCGCTGCCTCTTTGCTATATTTATTATTCTTCTTAATCACTTAACCTAATTTACAGCTCTATTGTCCACTGGGGCACTACGTGAGCAATTTCAATTGACAACTGCACTTACATTTTGTACAGCGCCTAGATTCTTATTCTACTTTATCGAACTGGTGCCTTTCTGCTGCTTTCACTTTTTCTACTTTATACCTAGTAGAATGATGAGCACAAGGATGATGATGGATGGCCGTTGTTCCTTTCCAGTCCGATTGGGGGGTCCATTATGAGTAGCAGTTCGCCGATGTCCAGGTATCCGGGTCCGTTTGAGCCATGGGGCTCAGAAGAGGGTCAGTGTCAGTTGCTCTCGGGGGAAAAGCAACTGACGAAAAATTGCAAGTGCCGGGGCTGGGAATCAAACCCATGACCATCCGCATATGAAGCGAACGTGTGACCAACTACGCCACGGGCCCCGGCTGCTATATTTATTATCAGCATAGAAAATATCCCGTTTTATTTTACTCCAAACAAGGCTTCATAATTGTGCCACAAGAAACCTTACCCAACTTCATCTTGCTGCAAAAGCTTGTGAAACGTCAAACGCAATAATGTTTACATTAAACAAGAAGCTGTGTGGTTGCGCAAACAGGTTCATCGTCACAGCTTCTAGCTGAAAGAATGGTCTTTAAACAGCTACGAAGTGCTGCTGTTTTGTGTATTTGGCAACACTACAAAACGTACTGTATAAAAGCAGCTGTTTTATTGGCTGGGACTCTTATTCGATTTGCACATCTTCCGGCAAATCTTCAGGAGATGGATTAAAGTGCAATAAAAGCAATCCAAATAATGTCACAGCACAGAGATCGATGTTTACATCCGACAAGCCGTGATGGAATACCAACAGTTTCTTTATTACAGCTTCTAGCTGTAATGATATCGCATAACGGCCTTAAAAGTGCTGCTAGTTTGTGGATTTGTCTGTATTACAAATTGTACTGTATAGTAGCAGCTGTTTTGTTAGTGGGGACTCCTATTCGATTTGTTCAAGTTTTCACTACTTCCGGGAAATCTCCCGGAGTTTGAATAGAGTGCAGTAAAGGCAGCCCCAGTTACAAGTGATTTATTTCTGAAAACCGAGTTTGGTAGCTGTATGGTGCTTGTTTTGCAGCCGTGTATTAGCTTATGGTTTGTATTTGACTAGCTTTCCTTTTATTCAGCGTTGACTGCTTCAATTCGATGGTTATACAACAGAAAGCAGTTGACTGAAGTCTATAGCGCTGGAAATATTAGTTGTTACAAAACATCGTATTTCACAACTACAAAGAAAGATTCCTTCGTTGCACTGTGATGACGTATCTTGTGGGTAAAAATATTAACGAAACTACGGTTGAATCATGCTTTTTTGCCATCCTATGTACCATAGTGTCACGTAGAAGCTATGACGGAAATTGAATTGATTTTGCGACCAAATCAGACGGAAGTAGAATTTGGCAAACAACCTTTTTTTCATGATATGAAACCTTATTTATGAATTAGTAATCAAATTGGTCATGGGACGAGGTGCAAGAATAAACTTGATTGTTATCAGCGTTCGGAATTTTCGCTCATTCTCACGAAAATAGAATTCACCCTCACGCCAATTTTCAGCGAAAATCTGGCTTGAGAAAACTCCCGCACAAAGAGGAGAGTGAAAATATTTTTTCACTCACTTCCCAAGCTGCGAGAATTTGGTTTGCCCTTTGTCGGCCGATCATGTTGTCTTGTCTTAACTCCTATGACGCTGACCATGATTGGTTTGGTGCAGTAAATTTTCTACTCCCTCTGTGTGGTTGGCGTGGTGGTGTGGATAGAGTGCGCGTGTCGCGGATGTTTTTAGTAATGTTTCAGGTTCAAATCCCGTCGCGTGCACAATTTTTGTTAATTTGCTTTGAAAAGATTTTCGTGAGAATTTTGTGAGTGAAAATTTAACAGAACGAAAAGAAATTATCTGCAGGTTGAAGCGATTTTCAGTTATTATTATTCGCTACACTTGAAAGAAGTGCTGCAGGGAAAAAGTGGTTCTCAAGAAAAATTATGAAAATAAACTCTCCCGCCGCCGTGAGAATAACATATTTCGTGTCGTTGAAACGAAAATCACGAACCCTGATTGTTATTGTTCGATGCTCAGTATGGTGGGAATCAGATTGAAACCCTATCCAAGTAATTCTTTATTTCTATTCACTACTTTTCACGATACATTCCAGTTTTCAAACAATCCTCGTAATTTTCCATGAATTCCGACACTTTTGGACTACTAAACAGCTTACGATGAAAGTTTCGGAAAGTTGACATCAGACAGTATCACATACACTACCCGTCATAAGTACGGACTCACAAATAGTATTGCAACAATATTGCATCACCCTGACTCACCTCGATATCTCTAAAACCAGAACACCTACATTAATGCCGTCTTCAGAAAAGTTGTTGCTTTTGGTCTTCTTAATAACTTTCCTGAAGACAGCATCTTTGTAAGTCCTCAGGTTTTGGAGATATCGAGGTGAGTCAGGGTGATGCAATATTGTTGCAATACTTTTTGTGAGTCCGTACTTATGACGGGTAGTGTATGATGGACTGAGTATTGTGTTGCCGCCGTGCTGTCAGCAGCAGTAAGAAATTACTTTATTGAGATTCATGTACTCGAAGTCAAGGCCCGCCAACACGTCTCTTCCAATGTGTTTATGTTGTATTCCACGACATCGAAGAATTTCGTACATCTCAGATCTAACCTCGGTGCTCATCGCATCGCACCCCTGCACGACATGTTCGATATCTTGGTAAGTCACGTCGCAGACACAGAGATTGCTCTCCGAAAGCCTAAATCGTGATCTAAATCCAACCCTTTGAGCTATGTTCTTTTCGATACTTGTGGGATGATAGAGTGCAGCCCTCTGATCAAGATCCTCTGCAGGGACAATGCAAAGGTCTAACGCTCGCAAACAACGCCTTCTTTAACGCACACCTTAGCCAAAGAGTCCGCTTTCTCATTGCCCGGAATCAAGCAATGTGAAGAGAACCAAGAGTATTGTGATTATGTATGTATGAGCTTTTTGACTTGGCATATTCCATTCAGACAGGAGGTACGCTGAGTGCTTCATCGGTTACATTCATTGACCGAACAGCCTCCAGAGAGCTCAGACTGTCAGTAAAAACGAAGTCGTGCTCAGGTGGAAGAATTCCAATATACTCTAAGGTGTAAATTAGAGTCGTTAAGAGTTTCATCTTGCCTTATTTGGGTAGTGGCTACGGTTAGGATAGCTCAGATCAATCTTCAGCAAAAAAGAACAACAACAATAAATCTTTGCAGACTAATGTAAAATGGTACAGCCCAAGTGGCGTTAGTCCAAGAACCTTACTTTCGTAAGGGGAATTTCTATCTAGGAAACTGTGTGAACCCGTGTTTGCTACTTTCAGTAAAAACGAACGAGTCATGCCTCGACCATGTGTGCTTGTCAACAACGCAATCATTGCTACACTCATCTCTGAACTAACCATTAAACTGCCGTAATTCTGCAAAGTGACGTAAGCGACATTGATAGTTTTGGCGCATTTTTTGGTTATTATGCATAAAACTCTTGCTCATCCTCTAAGTTTCTTTCCATAGATGATAGATTGCGACTAGATCTTGCATTCTAATACAGCAGGCATACCACAGTGTTATTTTTACACCAGATATTGAATATAATGTACCAAAAATATCGACATTTTGAATGGCGCTTACGTCACTGCAGAATTACGGCAGTAAAGATGTATGTGCTATCACAATCGATGTATCTGTTGAAAACCTCAACAGGAAATACGTTTATTGTTTGGTTTATTTACTGCATGATGAACCATCCCCTACGGATGCTTACAAGCAAGTCATCGCATATTGCACTTCAAAAGGCCTTCCGGTAATTGTTGGCAGTGATGATAATGCTCACCAGATCATCTGAGGAAGTTCAGATATTAATTTGAGAGGCTCCAGTATGATGGAATACTTACAGTAGTACAGATCTTGGATTACTTAACATAGGCAACCGCCCAACCTTCATGGTATCTGCTAGAGAGAGAGTGTTAGACATAACGCTTTGCTCTAGCAGAATTAGTCACGAGCTGACCAATTGGCATGTGTTAGATTAAGAATCTTTATCTGACCATCGCTACATCTTTTTTGAACATGTGAATGTTACTTCGCAAACTTTGCGTTTCAGGAACGCCCGGTCAACCAACTGGGATCTCTTTACCGATTTGGTTGCAGCCAAATTTCTTGGATACTCACTATCCATTGACACTCCAGGTGATTAAGATGATGCCGTTGCTACTACAACGGCCTTCATCGTGGAAGCTTTTGAAGAAGCTTGTCCTCCGCAGACCACAAGAGGAACCCCTTGGGGAAACTCTGATCTGGCGAAGCCCAGGAAACAATGTAGAAAAAGTTGGAACAGACGACGTTCGGCTGGATCGGAGGCTTTCAGGTCGGCTCGTAAGGCCTACCAGAAAGCTCTTCGGATTGCTGAACAATTCGGCTGAAAAACCTTTGTACAAATGCTTCCAGTTTAAGTGAAGTTAGTCGGTTGAACAAAATCTAAGAATTTTCAAGTGAACGAACTTCACTTGCTAAATGGTGATTTCACTTTTTCTGATAAGGAAGTTTTTGAATGTTTATTCAGTACACACTTCCCCGGATGTGTGGATATTACATCATCGGATGAACCTGATGTCTTTTCTTGCAGTAGCTCGGAGTATCATAACTTTAGAATCGATTGAGCTTTGCTCCTTTCAAATCTCTTGGGGCAGATGGGATTTATCTTGTTTTGCTTCAGAAGGGATTTGATTATTTCAAACATGTTTTGAAAAAACTACTTGTTTGCAGTTTTTCTACAAGGTATGTATATTCCCAAATCCTGGCGGGATATTACTGTAAAGTTTATTCCGATAGTGAGTCGAGCGTCGTATGAAGTAGCAAAAAGTTTCTGGCCTATCAGTTTGACCTCTTTTCTTCTGAAATGCTTAGAACGCATTGTCGATCATCACATCCGTGAAGTTCGTCTGGCCAACGTGCCTCTTCATGTGAACCAACATGCTTACCAATCTGGAAAGTCCACTGTGACTCTTTTACGATATCGAGAAGGCATTCGCTCGAAAGCAATCCTGCTTGGGTGTTTTCTTAGATATCGAGGGTGCCTTTGACAACGTGCCTTTCGATGCCATAGTGGAAGCCGCACGGGGTCATGGTATATCTCCAATGATTTCCAATTTGATTCACCAAATGCTCAAAATCCGACATCTCTTCTCGACATTGCGTCAAGCGGCGATTAGGTAATTGAGCAAGGGGCCTGCAACTCTAAACTTTCTAGTAATACTACTTTTTGTCTCACGATAGTATTGCTTAGTATTTCTAGTATCGACAATAGATTTAGATCCAAGCAGCTGTTGCTATCGTGGTTGTTAAGCACATCCTACTAGCTCTGCTTCCCAAAACAAACTGTCAGCAACTTCGTTACCACTCGGTCAATTGGGTCAGTTTGTTCAACGCTACTTTTTATATGTTTCGGTTTGAATTTAGTAACAGGCATTATGGTAAGTAACAGGCATACCCACAATGTGAAGTTGATGTAATAATTTATATCAATAATAATATAATTCTTCTCTCTAGCCGCTGATCTTTCACTCTGGGAGCCGAAACGATACATTTGGAGGATGGATTTCTTTCAGTTGTGTGCCCAAACGGAACCAATAATCCAACTACGTTCCGTTACTGTGCGTGCATTTGTTATCCAGTGGCTAGAAATATCTAAAATGCATATTCCCCCGGCGTGGTTCCCTGATCAATGCTTGGAGGAACCATGATGCCGATAACAAAACTGCGTGACGAAATTGATCCAGAAGTTGTTGAAGTGAACCTATCAACTACGGATGCACGGAGAAGGCTTTTTGTGGAATGTGGAGGAAAATAAACTACCAAACTGCTCAAGTCAGCTTTTTTCTTAATTGTCACTCAAATAGAATTATGCAAAATAAAACCACCGAAAATATGACTAGTTTATCATGATGTGTTTATGGCTCAAGCTAAGATTTTATTGATAAAACCTCACTTAAATGTATCCTTGTCCATCCTGTACAGTGGACATTCGTTAACCTAGAATCAGGCTTATTCTGCGCGGCGTGTGAGGTGAGACGAGTCGAATGAGGTGACAAAAGTCGACTCGCCCCATTTGATTTACATTAGTCGTCTCACGTCACGTGAGACGAAACCGTCCGTCTCACCTCACACGCCGCGCAGAATAAGCCTGAATGTGGCAATCATCGTGAGAAGAAAGCGTATTAGTGAATCCGCCGCTCAATACCGTATAGACAGCTGCAACGGACAAAATCTATGTTACAATCGCTATTATAAGCGGAAGTTTTTCGATTGATCATCAGCAGCTATCAATGAAAACAATCAGTTGGCTTTCAAGATGTAATCTCTATTACACGAGAGATGATGCCTGGAACCCATAAGATTCCTCGCCCAGGCACAATTTATTCTCCTATGAAAATAGTTCTTTGGGCACAATTAAATTTTTATGTTCCAAACACGGTGACGTTCGTTTCACTTTGAACTTCATCCCAGCAAGCTGCTTGCTTGGATGCAGATTTTAGGATAGTATTTTCTAGTATTTTCTAGTATTAAAGTATACCAGCCGAAGTTTAGAGTTGCAGGCCCCTTGTAATTGAGTGTTTGTGGATGTCCCCAAGGGGGAGTCTTATCACCACTTTTGTGGAATCTCGTAGCGATACGCTATTGAGGCAACTCAATAATAGCGATTTTCCTACTTATGGTTTTGCTGACGACTACCTAACATTGTTAGTCGGTATATGCATTTGCATCCTTTTCGGCGTGATGCGAAGCGCTCTTCAGATAGTTGAGGGTTGGTGTCGCCAATATGGCCTGTGACTGATCAGGTAAAGAACGTTGGAGTCATTCTTGATTCCAAGCTTTCTTGGACACCTCATATTGAGTTCAGAATCAAGAGGGCTTGTATGGTCAATGCCGGCGAACCTTTGGTAAAATTTTGTTTCTAAAATCCAAGTCTATCAAATGAATGTACACAACTGTTGGTAATCTTGTGTGGTGGCGAAAGGGCGAAGTGAGAACAATCCAATCAAAATTAGGCCATCTCCATAGGATGTGCTTAATGGCGATGTCTGGAGTGTTCTTTTCAACTTCCACGGCAGCAAAATTAACAAACATATGTGTTGCCAAAATCGGTAAGTATTTTTGAAGTAAAAGCAAGCAAAAAGGAAGAAGATCTTAGTGAAATTTCTGATACAATTCCTGGAACGATTACAGAAAACTTGGTTTACGACAAAATTTCAGAAATGTTCTGAAGATAAGCTCCCAGCACTATCCGTAAAAGAATCCTTCAACGTATTTTAAAGAGGCTTTCCTCTAAAGCTCTGAATACCGAGGACCTGGGATCGAATCCCACTCCCGATAAACTCGCAAAATGTGAGTTCTTCCTTCGGAAGGGAAGTAAAGTGTGGGTCCCGAGATGAACTAGCCTAGGGCTAAAAATCTCGTTAATACAGATAAAAAAAATAAAAATGAAGCTCTGAAAATTTTCCATGAGAATTTGAAAAGTAATCCATAGATGAATTTTGAAAGGATTTTCTGGAAAAATCTCCTCAAGGAAGAAGAATCCAGGAGAAATACCGACAGGAATGTGCAACATGACATACAGTTCATGTTCCCCACATGATGTATCTACTGGTCCCAGTGCTTGAAAAATGAAGCGTTTCTCTCCAGACGAAGCAAAATTTGCGTCTCTTTGATCGGCGCTTCTCAACACAGAGCGGTAGCTATTTGCCTTCATTTATCCCGTTATTACAGTTCAAATGACATAAACTCAAATTAAGTCGATTATAATAGTTATGCACAACATTCCCATAGCAACAAAATGCAAAATGATTTACGAAAGTGCAGATAACTTTTCATAGGAAAAAAAAATCATTTCTAATTTAGCTTGAAAAGGACTGTTCTACAAATAGGACACAGGATGGATATGGGTTAACGTTTTGGGCTTTAAATGGTCAACAAAAGATAAAAATTTACGATACGAAGGGAACATAACAACAGGAACATCCCGTCAATTGACAATTCAGCATTAATCTTGTATGTCCAAGAAGTGGGACTCTCACTTTCTTACTCGGCGGCCAAGTTGTCGCCAACGTGAAAGGGAAATCCCGTTTCGAGAAAGGAACCCCTCGAACATCATCGTCGTAACCACTACCGACGACCGTGATCCGCCCGACACAGCATCCACACACTTTTTATAAGTTCAGAGTGAGAGCCAATCCTACATACTTAGGAACGAGCGGTGCAACATGGGTGCATATTAGACAACCAGTAGGTTCCACCGTGCATTGCATCAACCGGCCTCGTCGGTCGTCCCCTTCGTCTTGCTTACCCTCTAGTTCTAGTATGATCATCATCACCCTTCAGAGAGAGAGGGGCGGACAAAGGCGCATATTTAATTCAATAGCGGAAAAATCTTCCTCACACTTTGTACGTTGTTATTTGCTGCTGCTGCTGCTGGTGCAGCAGCTATCATCCCCTTCGTCGCTCACCTACACTCACTCTCGTCTTGCCTAACTTGCCAAAACCTCTGAACTCTGCACCTTGGACGAACGAACGAACTAGCCAGCCTATTTTGTGGGTCGTTAGCGTAGAAATATAGGCAAGCGAGAGTCGTCGGTTATTCAGACAAGCAAAAAAGATAGAAGTAGCGGCAACGGCGGCAGCAGTAGTAGGAAAAAATTAAGCACATCTCCGACCTCGCATCCGCGTGGTCTTGCGCCCCGGTTGCCGACTGTCGATGTCCCATTTATTATTCCTATAATGGGTGCAATCCAGGACGAGCGGCCGTACGTACCACCGCCGGAGGTTGGATGGATGGGGTGTTCTACAGCGTGAAAGATGCGGCGGTAGAATACGGGATTTTTGCCAACGCAACAACGGCGGTGGTGGTGTGGTAACCTTTGTGAAGAGGGGGAGGAATATACAACACCATCAGAGAGCACAACGCAACAGCACCGACCGAATCGAACTCCTCTACCAGCCGAAATCCATAAATTTCCGTCGGTTTATGATTCATTTACATATTAGCAATTTATACTTGTTCGGGAGCGCGGTAAAAATATATTAAATAGCTTATTATCATAATAAAAATATGAGAGTACAAGGAGCTCCGGAGGTGCGGAGCGTGCGGCATTCGAGTTGGTGATCTTGCTGGCTGGTGCGTAAGTGTGTTTTTTCGGGGTGTCTGCCTGTGCCTGCAGAAGCTACCACATGTAGGAGGTGTAATTTCACGGAATGAACTATGAATCAAGTTTTCATTTTCGTAGCTTCCCGTTATAGGATTTGATTTAGTGGAATGTCTTGAGCAACCTTCCCTACTTACTTTCATTCCGGAGCACCCATGGTGTGCAGAGGGCCGAATTCAAAGATCTCCATCCTGGGTGATTGCCAGCCATCGCCTTGATCTGTAGCCAGGTCAAATGTCTGTCGATTTGCTTGATTTCGTCGTTGAGGCTGCACCGCTATGAGCCCTTTGGGTCTGCCTCTGCTGCGATGTCCTGCTGGGCCTCAATCTAACGCTTGCTTGCAGATTTCGTTTCCGCCCTTGCGTAGAGCCTGGCCGACCCACCTCCACTTTCGCTCCCGAATTTCTGTCGCTATCGGTTTTTAATGGCATCGACGTCGGAGCTCCACGTTGGAGATCCAATTGTGAGGCCACCATGCTCGAATTATATACCGCAGGCATCTATTGATGAAGACCTGCAGCCGTTGAGTGTTCTCCACTGATACACACCAGGTTTCACTGGCGTATAGCTACACAGATTTCACGTTCGAGTTGAAAATTCGGATTTCGGTGCGTCGACTAATCTGGTTGTTTTTCCGTACGTTTCTTTCTTAAACTCGCAAAAGCAGCCCTCGCTATCTTGATCCGTGCACCTACATATGTCGATCTTGGTGCCGCCATCGGCCGCCATTTGACTAGCAAGATATTGTAAGCTTTCAACATTCTCCACTGATTGCCCAGCTGACCGTGTTTACATCCAACGATTTGGTCTTGTTGACGTTGATGGTAAGACCTGCCGCTGAGGAGCGATTGGCAAGATCATCGAGCTTGCTCTGCATATCAGAGCGCCGTTCAGCTAGGAGAGCAACGTCATCAGCCAATTCGAAGTCATTCAGGTGCTCCATGGTGATGGGCTGCCACAGCAATCCACGATTTGGTCCACGGTCAATCGCACCTACCAGGATCTCGTCGGTTACGATGAGGAACAGTAGCGGTGATAGTATACATCGTTGCCTCACTCCAGCAACGGCCTGGATGGGATCGGACAAAACACCGTTGTGCAGTACTCAGCACGAAAATGCCCTGTACTGTGCTTCAATGAGGCTGATGAGTTTCTCAGGGACATCCTTGCCTTTTAGGCTTTCACGTGTTTTCGTGATTGAGACGGTCGAAATTTTTTTCGTAATCAATGAACACCAGGTAGAGAGACTCTTGGAATTCATTGATTTCTAGACCAACATGTGAAAAGGGCGGAACAACCATTGCACGTCTCAGCTTCTTCCGTCTCTCCTACACGCAAAACAAGAAAAGCTACCAAAAATTGAGATATGTCTTTTCTACCAATTTATGTATTAAAAACGTACAGAAAATGTGATAAATCATAATCCATTCGTTGTATTAAGATGCGTTACACGGTTCCATAGCTTCCATACCACTACACACAAACACCTCCATTCAAACCCGAGAAGTTCAACCGCGTTGCGTCTAAAAATAACTTTCGCTTCGCTGCTGAGCTTCGCGTCCTATTGTCTACATGGAATTTTCCACTTGCAAACAGCACACTACAGGATGCGGGCTTTTCAGTGCACAATGGGTCTAGAGTCGTATTTACGAAGACAAAAATGTTTCTGCCAAGTTCTGTCATATTTTTTTTTTAATTATTGTGAAATGAGTACGGTCAATCAAGTGTGGCTCATCCAAAAATCTGCTGATTAATTATTCTCCATCAAATATCAAAATGTTTTACAAAGTTATAGCAAATTTTCAAAAATAAATCATTGAATGATTAGAACTTTTCGAAAAGTTTTCAATAAATTGCAACTTTTTTGCCTTTGGTCATATTTTAGTCGAGTCCAACGGTACATGAAGACCAATACATTAGTCATAAACTTTCAAAATTTAATTTAATTCGGTTCGCTTAGTTCTAAGGTACAGTAATTTGATAAACGGAAATCGGGGTTATTCAATCAAGCCCAAATTTGCACAAATTATATCAAACACGTTGAGGAACAAGTAATCAAAATTTGAATAGTTTTGGTAGACTTTATAAAAGGATACAATTTGCTAAAAATGTTTTAGGCAATTTTTAAAACTTAGCATGCTTTTGTATATACCACTAGGCGGCGCTAGAGGTCAAACAAATTTTAAATTTAATATATCTCAGAACTCTGGTCACTTACAAAGCTGGTGTCTTCGACCATGTTGTTTGGTAGGTCAAGGGCTTACATTTAATGGTCCACTTCTTTCGAAATTTCGCCACAAGGAAGCGCTAGTTACACATTTACAGAATTATGGAAATGAGTGATTTTTTTCGTAAAGCAATCAAAAAGCTGTAATTTAGTTTTCTTTGAACGTATTTAAGTCAAGTTAAGGGTTTTTCAAAAAGCTATGTATTAGTCATAAATGTGCAAAAATTAATTTCATTCGGTTCACTTAACTCAGAGATATAGCAGTTTAACGAAGAACACTCAAATATGAAACATTTTACAAGAGTCGCTCCAACTTCATGTAAAACTATCTAGCTCAAATTTGTACCATTTATAGCTAATTAGTTGTGCAACTAGCAGATAAAATTTGAGAATATTCCCTACACATTATAGAAAGTTACAGGTTGCTGAATATATTCGAGATAATAAGTAAAAGTTGCATGCTTCTACTAATTTGCAACTCACGCCGTCTACTGGCAGACGAACCAATCAGCTCATCAACTGAAAGGCCTTAATAAACCAAACAACATTGCCGAAGAAACCAACTTTCTAAGTAATCAGAGTTCTGAGCTATATGGAATATAAAAATTGATTTATCGTCAGCGCTACCTAGTGGTGTAATTTTGAATCAAGCGGCCTATCACCAGTAAGGCCTTGGCTGGCTTAACACCTTTGCCAAGTATACCGAATATTTAAGTAATCATGGTGCTAAGATATACGGTATGGAAATTTCGCCAATGCTACGTTTTGCTGTCTGTGATAACTGTCATGCCAGAGACAAACAGACGCAACACTGATGAAATGTTTATACCAAATATCTCATGATCCTGATTACTTAGAGAGTTGGTGTCTTCGGCAATATTATTTAGCTGGTCAAGAACTAATAAATGATGAGCCGTTTGATTCAAAATTCCACCACTAGGCGGCGCTAGTGAGCAAACAAATTTTATATTCCATATATCTCAGGACTCAGATTACTTAGAAAGTTGATGTCTTCGACGATGTTGTTAGGTTGGTTAAGGCCGTTCAGTTGATTAGCTGATTGGTTCAAGGTTCTGCCAGTGATTACAAATTAATTGAAGCATGCAACTTTTATTTATTATTTCAAATATATTCAGCAAGCTGTAACTTTTTCAAAAATACATCAAATATTCTCAAATTTTTCCTGCTAGTTGCACAACTAGTTAGCTATAAACGGTAAAAATTTGGGCTCATGGATAACTTTACATAAAGTTAGAGCGACTCTAATAAAGTAGTTCATATTTGAGTATTCTTCGTTTAATTGCTATATCTCTGGATCAAGTGAACCGAATGAAATGAAATGTCGCACATTTATGACTAATACATAGCTCTTTGAAAAACCTTGGACTTGACATAGACACGTTCAAAGAAAACAAACTTACAGCTTGTTGATTACTTCACGAAATAAATTCAATCATTTGAATGATTTTGCCAATGTGTAACTAGCGTCGCCTAGTGGCGAAATTTCAAAACAAGTGGATCATTAACTGTAAGCCCTTGACTCACTTAACATCGTTGTCGAAGACACCAACTTTCTAAGTGGTGAGAGTCCTGAGATATATAAAAATTAAAATTTGCTTGACCTCTGGCGCCTTATTGGTGGAATTTCTATTTAAACGATCCATCACCATCCATCATGAAATCGCAAATAAAATTATTAAAAAGCAGATTTTTGAATCAGTTTAACCATACGAACCACCCTAACGTAACAATAATGGGGAATAGGGTCAACAATTGAAAATAAACTTGCTAAAACACAATATGTGTCTAAAAACTTAAACAGCTTTGCCTTCGCAAATACGGCTCTGGGCCCATTGTGCAGTGTGGCGGTTGTATCACTTCCATCACCAAACCACGTTTGTGTTGATCATGATGGCTTTAAGCCTCTCGTCTCTTCATGTGCAGTTGTAGCCGTGCTGGTTAGAGCGCAGCATACTGTGTATCACCATGATTGTGTCTCGGTTCGATTCCCGCCGCCGCGTGTATTTCTTTTTAAACATGTATTGGTATTTGATGCCGCCGCTGCTGGTCATGGCAAGTCTAAAAATAGAACAAGTAATGAGAAACCAGTGCGACAGAGCACAACGCACGCACACATGCGAAATTTTCCTTTTCCAGATTCTAGGAAGCCAATACAATTTTTGGTATACTGCCACCTACCAATGTTTGTATTTGCAAGGCCCTAATACCATATTTGTATATGTTTCATACCGCATTGTATTAGAATCTGCCAATCTCTGGTTGCGTGTAGGCGTATTTTAATTTATTTATGCAAACTTTTCCCGTTATCAGAAAGAGGGGAGTCTGCTCTACCTGTTACTGCTCAGAGATTTTATGAATAATGGGAAATACGCTCAGAAGGACCTGGAGAAGCAGGAATTCAAAATGGTTGTTACGCCCTTTTCAAGATTTGCTCCAGGATGATACGGAGCCTGACAATATGGTCCACACATGATCGTCCGACACGGAATCCTGCTTGCTGCCGTCGGAGAGTTGCGTCAATCTTCTCCTGTATCCGGTTAAGGATCACTTTGCAGAGAACTTTGAGAACAATACACCCGCCAATTATCGCATACGGTCAGGTCACCCTTTTTGGGTACCTTTACTAAGACGCCTTGCATCCAGTCGGCCGGAAATGTCGCGGTTTCCCATATATTGCGGAATAATTGATGCAGTAGTTGTGCGAATACTACGGGGTCAGCTTTGAGCATCTCAGATGATATGCGATCGACCCCTGAGGCCTTGTTCGATTTCATGTTACGGATGGCTGTTTCTATCTCCTGCACTGATGGAGCTTCGGTGTTGACACGGGTAATGCGTCGAACCCTTGGCGAATCATGCTGAGGTGTTGATGGCGCGACCGGTTCACGTGGTCAACCGGGTCGGTCCAGACGGGTCTTTCGCGGGCATCGTAGCATTTATCTTGGTCCCATTAAGGCGACGTGAGACATCGTAGAGGAGACGGATGTTGCCTGTGTTTGCAGCTTTCTCGCCTTCGTCGGCTATGGAGTCCGCCCACGCTCCTTTGTCCCGTTAACATGAGCGTTTCACCTCCTTCTCGAGAGCCGAATAGCACTGACGGGCTACGGCTTTGGCTCCCCGTGTTTTCGCTCGCTCTATCGCGATTTTGGCGTTGCTTTGCTCCTCTATCTTCCTCCAGGTATCATCTGTGATCCACTGTTTTCTCCGGATGCGTAGCTCACCCAAATAATTCTCGCCGGTGACGATGAAGAAGTCCTTGCTGGCACTCCGTTGATCTTCTGCGCTCCAACCTGCTGGAATATCCGCAGCACGGTTCTCTAGCTCCTCGACGAAGGACCTTTTCACCGCAGCGTCTTCTAGTCGGCGTGTGTTGAATCGGCGCCCGTGTGTTGATGATCGGACGCAATGTCGGCGCTACGTTTGTTCCGCACATCAAGAAGGCTCCGTCTCCATTTCCGACTGATGCAGATATGGTCGATTTGATTTTCCGTGACGCCATCACGGGAAAAACATGTCACTTTGTGCACTGGTCGATGGGGAAAGAGCGATCCCCCAATCACCATGTCTTTGTTGCCACAAAACTCTGCAAACATCTTATTGTTCTCGCTCATTTCTTCGAGACCATGGCATTCCATAACGGTTCCGGGTCATTTGGCCGAACGCCATTTGGCCGAATGCCGTTTTGTCGAACGCCATTTGCCCGAAAGGGTCGTTTGGCCGAATGCCATTTGGCCGAATGCCGTTTGGCCGAAAATAAATGATGAACTTAAGTGACCATGTCACTATTCCTCGCATAAGTATAACTCGAAAGAACAGCCTATGATTCAAAGAAGGTGAAATCTTTGATAAAATAATGACAGGTTCAACGCCAACTCATCCCTGAATGTCAAAACTAGAAAGAATAGCCTATGATTAAAAGAAGGAAATATTTCTGATGATCATATTGGTAGTTGGAATGCCAAAAACTTCCTCTGAATTCTTTTGAACATAATTCGGCCAAACGGCATTCGGCCAAACGACCATTCGGCCAGGTGGCATTCGGCCAAATGGCGTTCGGCCAAACGGCATTCGGCCAAACGGCGTTCGGCCAAATGGCCGGACTCCCATTCGATCATGGTAAGGTTTCGAACCCGTGTTCTAAATCTGGCTACAATTATCCTCTCATTAATAGGTTCCCACTTCATGAGCGCTGCGTGGGCGTGAGCGCTGAGCAGGAAAGCAACTCCACGGTGGCGAGGAGCGTATTCGCCTCGTAGGGCAGTGTATTGCAGAATTTGGCCCGACGCCAATCTGTGTTCTCCAAAGTTCGGCCAAGGGACTTCGCTCAGTCCTAGAATCTCAAGCGTATGAAGGCATGCCTCATTGGCTAGTTGTGCCAGTTTACCCTGCTGGGCTAGGGTTAATATATTCCAAGTTCCAATTCTTGTCCGTTGTTTCGCGCTAAAAGTCGTTGCCGTTGAATCAGTTCGTAATTTTTCATTTTCGGTTTCTGTAACGGTTTTGTGGGTTTCGGAGACAATAGGTTGTTGGCCTAGGGTCCCCTATCCACCGTGGTGGGGCTGCCATTTTTGGTATAGCTGCCGGTGGAAGAGCATTTCATACTCAGCCGCTGGATGCCAGAACAGACGCTGTTTGAGCCGCACCTCCTTGGTGAACAGACGCTCGGATCGTACCTCCTCAATTTAGCTGAAGTCAGAAGGACAACAGTGCCCAGGCTGCACTAGCTAAGTACACAACTCTTAGTTGGCGGTCTTTGTCATATGATATCGCTTGACCTGTGCAATCATGAAGTAGGAACTTGTGAGGACCAGAGCTAAGTTGGACGCACTCCTTATCGACTCACCGTTTTGCAGCCCATAACCTTCCCTACGGATAAAGATATATCCGCTCACGTCCTGAAAACTTCGGAGCAAACAAACTGTTCGCTTAATTTCCAATACAATTAGTATTCTCTTGTTGAGCTATCGATCCCCCAGCAAATTTAAACTGATTGTAAACTGATTACGGATCATGGCGTTAGTTTACCGTCACACAGTAGATCCAAGTCATTCACATAGTTAGTCATAATCGTTGGACGAAGCCAGTCAATGATGTTGATGATGTCGTCACACAGTTTGCTCGAGCCGTTCGTTACTTTGAAGGCTCTCCTCAGGCATGAAACAGCCACTGTTATTGGCTCCGATAGCCCTCTGTAGATAGATAAATGTACTAGCGGTATGCACGTAGAGTCTATCAGGGATAGAGAAGGTCGACTGTCGAGCAACCGGCGGCGGCCCGCCACACGTTACAGCCTTTAGCTGCTGCTGCAGCGCAAATGATGAATTGTGGTGGCCATTGGTTGATGCACTAATGTGTGCAGTGCAGTGTATATGTACACTGTATACAGAGAGTAGGCAAGCGGAGAGGAGCATTCCACTGCTGATTCCAAAAGGGAAAAATAACGTATAAAATGCTTTTTATAGCCCAGTTTTTATTTTGCGGAGTGTGCCAGGCCAGCCAGCAGCCTCCAAGCGCTAACAATAACAACAACAGCAACAATAACAGCGGCAACATAATCGCCAAACAGCAATAACACACTGCACTGGGACCCGGTTCTCTCTCTACTTTTAAGCAGCAGAGAGGTAATGCGGCACCAAAGACCAGTCGAAGAAAAAGCGCGCACTCGGATAAGCGTAATGGGAAAGCAAGTAGCCGGTTGTCCCCGGGCATCTTCCTCCACGAGGTACCCCTTTATTCGGGATAGGGTTGTAGGACATGATGCAACCTTCTCGGATACCCAACTTCATTCTACGTAGGAGTTCCTATCTACAGGGGATAGACAAAATGATCGGGACAGGCAAAATTTTCACTTTTCAAAAAATGTTCAACTAGCTGTAACTTTTCGTAAAGTTCATCAAATATTCTAAAATTTTTACTGTAAGTTCATCAACTAGTTGTGTATCAGTGGTCAAAATTTGGGAAAGATCGGACCATTCTCCACGAAGTTATAACAATTCTTGGAAAAGGTTAAATTATCCGATAGCCAAATTTGAGCTGTTATATCTTCGGATTCAATGAACCGAACGCAATGAAATTTTGACCATTTATGACTTATATAATGACCTCTAGAAAACTTTTGACTAAACTTGAAATTTTCAACAAGAGAAAAAATTGTAGCGATTTTATTTTTTTCACGATTTTTTAGCAAAAATTTGAGAATATATGATGCACTTTACGGAAAGTTACAGCTAGTTGAACATTTTTTTAAAAGTGAAAATTTTGCCTGTCCCGATCATTTTGTCTATCCCCTGTATATGAGATTAATCCTATTATCTGATGCACTAGTGTAGTAATTTTGTCCCGTTGTCCTGCTCTTCCTGTTCTACCGTACTTCAGACCGTTCAGGTGTTCGTCGAAGTATTGCTACTACCTTTCGATAACTTTACGCCTGTTATTATCGCTGCACATTTGGCTCGATGCTCGAAGCACGAATCAGTCGAACAATATCATTTGAAGCTGTAACATCCTTGGTAACCCTAACCAGAAGAAACTGCAGCAGTAATACTACTTACCCACCCGGGATGGATGGTGGTTATACTAACAAATTTCGAATGGACCCTGCCGCAGCAGGATGGATAAAGTGGAACCACCGCTCTGGCGCGCGCCACTACCATTGCATATCTCGGGGCCACCACCGCAGAGGGCCTGGTGTTCCACTCAGTGCAGTGGCAGTGTAGGAACTGCAAAGGGAACTGGCGCGGCGGTGAGAAAACAAAGATCGAAACCGGGCAACCCGAGAGCAGCCAAAGAATGAAACAGCAACAACACACATATATGAGGGTTTCTCTACATGCCGTAGCATACCTACAGGGGATAGACAAAATGATCGGGACAGGCAAAATTTTCACTTTCCAAAAAATGTTCAACTAGCTGTAACTTTTCGAAAAGTGCATCAAATATTCTCAAATTTTTACTGTAAGTTCTTCAACTAGTTGTATATCAGTGGACAAAGTTTGGAAAAGATCGGACAATTTTTCACGAAGTTATAAAGATTTTTGGAAAAGATAAAATTATCCGATAGCCAACTTTAAGCTGTTATATCTCCGGATTCAATGAACCGATTGCAATGAAATTTTGACCATTCATGACTCTGGAAAACATTTAACTTAACTTGAAATTTTTAACAAGCGAAAAAGTTATAGCGATTTTATTTTTTTCACGATTTTTTAATAAATTGGTCTATTTTTAATATGCATCTTATTACTTTTTCAATTTATTGACGGCTATGTTGTTACTTTCCTTCAAAACACATGTATATATAAGTCATTTGGAGGGAATTTAAATGAACTATAATTTGCATCTTGAATTTTGAAACGATGTTGAAGTTTTGGATAATTTAGTGTTTTATAAGGAAAATAATCTAACCGTTGTAATTTTCTTTCGTGTTAAGAATTTTAAGTTGAGTCAAAAGTTTTTTGAAGCTTATTATGTAAGTCATAATTGGTCAAAATTTCATTTCATTCGGTTCATTGAATCCGGAGATATAACAGCTCAAAGTTGGCTATCGGATAAATGTACCTTTTTCTTAGAATCTTTATAACTTCGTGAAGAATTGTCCGATCTTTTCCAAATTTTGTCCACTGATACACAACTAGTTGAGGAACTTACAGTAAAAATTTGAAAATATTTGATGCACTTTTCGAAAAGTTACAGCTAATTGAACATTTTTTGAAAAGTGAAAATTTTGCCTGTCCCGATCATTTTGTCTATCCCCTGTACATGCGGTGCGGTGGAATAGCCAAACACTCCGCGCGGGTCTCCGGTCTCCGTAGCCGACTGGAGGTTAATGCGCACACGACACCGACGACGGAGTACTACACAAAACAACCCGAAAGTCAGGGGTACGACAACCGAGACGGTCGGGGAAGGCGTTGAAAGGACAAGAAATTGGGTGTAGGTGAGGTTTAGGTAAAATACGCTGGGTTGGATACTAAGGGGTATTTAATTCCGAGGGATCCTGTGCATCTTCATAAGTGTCACAGGAATACTAAAGGGTCGGATTCCAGAAACCGCATAAACTTCTGAGGGAAGACAAGGGAGATATACGGCCAAAGTCTACATCTCCAAGTTTCATTTTTTTGTATGGATGGAAGTCTATGATGAGAAGGATTGTCTGGGATGACCGAAAGGTTACTCACGAGGTTTATGGACGACCCCTTATCAGATAGATAAGATCACCTTACCCCAATCAACTGGGCATTTTATCCGAATTCCCGTCCCACAAACGCTAAGGATCGTCCGTCGGTGCTGATGCGGGGGAGGCTCGGGTCGGGTCGGGTCCGCAGCGGAAAACGAGTGTATGCATTATTCCGTACGGTAAAGCTACGGCAGCAGCGTGGCGCAGGACGGGGAAAGAAGGAATTGGCTAAAAAAGAAACGAAAATAATAAAATAAAGTGGAGGAAAAGTTGAAGGGCCCGCATTTTAGGTTAACAGATGTTTTCTTATAGAAAGCCAACAAACCAGAGGCACCAGCTCAGCTCAGCTCAGCGAGCCAGCCAGCCAACCAGCCCAGCAGCAGCAGCAATCATATATAAACACTGACTCAACTCGTACGCACACACACACACACACACACACACACACACACACTCCCAAGCTCATATGCGCGGGAGAGGTGGTGGCTCAGGGAACACCGACTAGGCAGAGCCGCTGCACCACACCGTTGTCGGTCGTGGTACTGCTCACACTAAGCACTTATTCGTCTCGGGGGTCATGAAAAGGAAACGGACGAAAAAACAACCTCATGATTGAACCCCTAACCGACGACTGCGACGACGAAGGAACCGTTCGACGTCGATTGAACCAGAGGAGAAAAAAAAAACTTGAGGAACTTTGGAATTAAGGGGTCCCCTTACTTGTGGCAGCACTGTTTGTTGGAATCGTTTTCGGATTAATTTACAAATCGTGATTTGAATTTTGATTAGATTTTGATTTATTAATGATGTTTGACTATCGAGATGAATCGAGGGAAGAAGTTTGGACTAGTTCGACTATCTAGCCAATCAAGATAACAAGGATACTCTGTGGACCTACAATGCAACATTGCACAATGGTCCACGAAACAGATTTACGAGAAAAGATGCATTCAGCGCCTTCAAATGATTTTCTAGATTAATATGGTATTCTACAAAGTTGTTCCTAAAAATAAGGCCCTCTTTTCAATGTACATGAAAATTAGGGTGGTCCATGTTTTCAAAGAAATTGGGAACCAAATTTTTTTATTTGAAAGAATAACTATATACATTCTTCGGGAAAGTTGTAGATCTATCAATTTTGAGCAAGTTTTCTGAAGACACTTTTTATGTAGCTTTAAAATTGACCGACCTAGGGGTATTTTTCTGAATAAGCTTAGGGTGGTTCAAGAAAAACCGGTTTTCTGGCGTTAACTTTTTCAGTTTCGATTTTTCATCAAAGTCGCCCAAGAAACACTTGTAGAGCATTTAAAGACGCGTCGTTTCGTGCGCTGGTCGTTATCTCTTTTGGTTCAAAAGCTACAGGCATTTTTCTCAAAAAATCATAGTATTTTAAAACGGTGTTATGACGGGTTGGGGCAAACATAAAAAATATCTTTTGCCCGCATTCGAAAGAAGAAATGTTGTTATAAAACACATCAAAAAATTAGAGGGGTATTATTTTTGTAACTCAAGTGAAAAATACTTGAAAAGTGCCTATTTTTTCTAGAAAATCATCAATTTCTTTTAAACGGAATGACGCAGCAACATTCTCAGCGCACAAAAATGCGCGTTTTTGGAAGCTCTAAAAGTGGTTCTTAGACGGCTTTGACGATAAATTTGAAACAAAAAAGATAAAGCAATAAAACGATTTGTTCTAGCGTCACCCTATGAAAACTATGGGAAAAGTTCCAAATTTGGTCAAAACAGTTTAAACGCTTTATCTTTTCAGAAGATCTTGTGTTCAGTCAGAACCGTCTCTTTTCTCTTGAATCTCACTATAATTGACAACTGGCAATCCGCTAACCAAAACAAACCTATACTGCTGCAACCCTTTCCTCTATAGCACACATCCGCATGAAATCACCCAGATACAGTGCGGGATATCAAAACGTTCCATGGGCGAGTGAATGCATAATCACTTCCTCTTTCCACCATTGCTGCATTCTGGCGTAGCAGACGCCATTGCTGTCTAACAATGGCCGTCTGGAGGCTCAGAAATATCCTTAAGTGAACAAATAGCGCTTTCTCGGGGCATTGAATAAGGGTCATTACTCACACAGTCACATGCATCTGCGTTTTATCATGTTGTAATTTCAACAACTCTCTAAGAGTCTTCATCAACTTCCTAAAATATAGATAATCGAATCGATAAGCCTGAATATAAAGCTCTCGGAGCATCAGGAATCAGGTTTACACTCATACAGTCTTACTCATCTTGTTTCTTGTTTTTGCATCTTAGGCTCTTGAGATTTTATAACTAACAGCAACTAAAGGTAGATAGAGCCGACCCCCACCATCAGTTTTTACAAACGAAATGTGAGACAAGAAAAAAAAATAGAAAACAAATGGAATAAAATCTAACCATTCATTGAAATTTTAAAGTGGCTATGTTCTGATTCTAATTGGAAATACTACAGCCAAGGGTCCGCATATTCGCCTCATCCCAATATATTCACTCCTCTTTGCTGAAGCGAGTCCAAAAAGACGCAACAAACAGATTGTCGTGAACAAACACTCAACCCCATCGCCAGTGACATGCGATGCGGCATTGGTTAAAATCCAGGGGGCCAGCAAAAGGTAAAATCCCCGTAGCTCATAACCAAAACACGTTCAAAACTGTTTGTGCTGAAAATTGATGCATTACACAATTTTTTACTGATTTATTTGTTATCTCCGCTTTGTCGTGTAATTTCGAACGATTGCACGCTAAAATTTTGATAACCTTTTGCTAGTTTTACACGTTTTACTTAAGTAATAACTTGTGGTAATGACTAATTCGCAAATGTCGTGCACAACCCAAATCTGTCAGAGTGCCCAAAAGTGTCAATTTCCCAAACATGTCAAATTCATGTGGACTACGGCACATCTATTCGTGGTTGACGTCCGTGCTGCCCCGCTGTTAAAATTACTGTGACGGTCAAAACTCACGTTGGTTTGTGGGAGCCCGAGAAGTAGCTCATGCGTTCTCGCTCATGCATGCGGCTTCAATACATCTGTCTCTGCAGTTGATAATGGTTAGTTGGGTCGGATCTGGTGTTATGGTTAAAGCTCTTGACTATCACGCCGAGGACCTGGGATCCAATCCACTCCCGATAAACTCACAAAATGTGAGTTCTTCCTTCGGAAGGGAAGTATATCGTGCCAGCCCCGCCGAGTGATGAATATCCACTTTTCGGGCTGTTCGCGAATACACTTGAGCAAGGGGCACTTGTATCCACCGATGAATGTGAATGTTGTTTACTTGCCTCTTTCGTTCTTCGTGAGACATGCTCTGTGTGATGGTGTTCCACCGCGGAGAGCTAACAAAAAACTTGTTTCACAGAACCTCGAAAACTGCTAGTTTGTTCATTTTTTAATGAACTTTGCAAGAAATGGTGAATGGTGAATAACGATAGGGAATGATCAAAGCGGTTATCACCATAATTAGACGAATTAATTAGAATTTTCTGCATATAATACAAATATTTTAAGTATATTGTTATTGACATGCAGGATTAGCAAAGTAATTAATGAGTATTTTTCGAAAAAATGAAAAAAGAATATGTACAGTCACTCATTAATCGCATCGTCGGTCGACCGCTGATCGATGCGAATAATGACGAATGAATACCTTGGAAGTAGTAACTTTTAAACTTCCTGTAAGGTTTGTAAACATATTTTGTCCGAACAAGTCAGTTTTATGAAGTTGCTCAAAGTATTTAACTGGGAATTGTTTGGCGGATTTTCGCCTGAATGAGATCACAATGGAATTCAAAACTTTGTAGAATGAAAAGTCCTAAAGTTCCTACTAAATATTCTTGTTTATTTTTTCCGGAAATTTTTGAAGATATTTCGCAGATTTTTTTACAGAGTTCCGGAGTTCCGAAATAGGAAATTTCTTGTGGGATTTGAAAGATATTTTTTGAAGAATGTCGTCTCAAAATAACGAGTTCTAGAAGTATTCCCAAATTAAAAGTAGAATTGCAAGCAACATTTGTGGATAATTCCTAATAAATCTTGAGCAAATTTCTAGATTTTACATTTGAAAAAATGCTGCATAAATCGGCCCTAGTTTCAGTTCTATCAAAAAGCTCTAGAAATTCAGCGGCAAATTCGGTCACAATTGAAGTCATTAGGAGTACTTAATGAATATCTTCAGAGTGGATCAAAACACGAAATAATAGATGAATCTGATAGAGCAGGAGAAATAGTTGAATTAGTCCAGATTTTTAGAACTAGGCGCCGGAGTAGTTTGATTGGTCTGGAGTACTCCAAAACATTTATGTAATAATGCGTAAAAATCCAAGGGCATCATAAATTATATTTGGATGTACTATGTAACAGTACACAGCAAAATTACGTATGGTAATGTCTGTTGATTTCAATAATTAATCTCCAAATTTACAAATCCCCGAATCTAGTAGGTCAATATATCCACAATTAGGGATCGCTGGACTGTGCCTTTTCTTGTTTTCTTGTAGATTAAGAATATGAAGCCATACAGTCAGCAAAATAAATGGCCATTCGTCGTCCTCCCATTCCGTTGTTAAGAATCTTGTACCGAGCATAAAATATCCGAATATCGTTCCGATCCATGCTTCCCTATGCCTCAAAAAACTGTTGAGCATCTCGTTCCTCTCTCGTTGACATTCCACCAGTGCTTGAATCTGAGTGAATATGAAAAATACGATCAGTTGTCAGCACCACCACTACGAAGGAACAGGCAAAGGGAGCAAAAAAAACCCGAGCCAACTGTGACCGCTGTCACTCATCGGTCGGTTGGCTTGTGAAGCAAACTGACTGGTGATCATTCGTTCTCACTGGCCGCGGCGAGTGTGAAGTCGTGGAAATGATTCAATGGATTTATTTGTTGCTCAAAACTTGTAAAAACAACAATTTTTACTGGTGGGACCGTGCACAAATTACGTCACGCTTTTTTTTTGCAGAACGTGACAACCCATACAAAAAATATTGAGGTCCCATACGATTTTTGCGTGACATAATTTGTGCATCACCCCTAAGGGAATGCTGTACGTGACTATTTTAATCGATTTAACTTGAGTTTATGTCGTTTGCACTGTAACAACGGAATAAAAAAACAAGTATATTCATTGTCATATACAGGGTGCGTGCGGTAATTTTGCACTAACCTTCAAACAGGAATATTTCATCAAAGGGTTGCAATAAAAATATAAATCCCACATTATCAAATGCACCATATTTCTAGTGAACTGTGAAAAATATAAAACCATTAATAATCAAAAACGTGGTGGTGTGAGAAAATATTTTCAGATCCTATGTTTTACACTAGCGCGCCCAATAACATTTCGAGTTCTACTATTTGTTGTGTAAATAAGACGAAATCAGTAAAATGTAATGTGTAAAAGCCCGATAATGATACACGAGATGTAATGATACAGATATGCTTCAAAAATTATAATTTAAATAATTTTGACGTGGTGATTTTAACACATTATCGAATAGCATCAATAAAAACTGGTTGTTTTTTCGATACACTAAGTCTAGGGTACAACTTTTTTTTAGCAAGCATCGGATCACTTAGCGGTCTTCAACAAAGATGTTCCGCATAGAATTCCCTATAGTAATACTAAAAATAAGGGTTTTTGAACGCTTCCAGTGCCATCTAGTGGCAGAAAACTAAAACTATGCCATTCCTGCACTTATTTGTACCAGTTTTACCATATAAACTTCAGACTAGTCGAGCGATACCTAAGACCCTATCAATTCAGCTCAAATTTGTGCTGTAGCTTATGGGAGTATAAAACAGCAAATTGAGGTGGTCAGACTTAGGATATTTTAGTTTTAAATTTTCTCAAAAATGTTTGAGCAGCCCTAGTAAAATACACTCTGTCCAACTTCTATACGACCACCCCCAAATTGTTTTAAGTCAACTATAATAATAACAATTTCGGGTCAATGTGCGTATAATTGTATAATGCATTACAAGTTATTTTTTGTCCTAAATTTATTTTGATTGAAAGTTCCTTCTATTACTTTAGTAATAAGACTTTATATTTTCGAGGTGTCCAGTTTCTATAAGACCATCTCAAATATTATACATTTTCATTAAGTAAAACTTATAAAAATCAACATATTGTAAGTTCAATAAGCCGTAGCTTTGCCATTTAGATTTATGACTTGTAAAATTCGATTTGGCATACTGTTTACTAAATTCAGTAGAACAGATTTCTCAATTTTGTCCCATTCTGTTGTTATAGCGGATTTCAATTCATCATACTGTTTTCCTTCAGTATAAATCCTACGAACCAAAATCCCCCAAATGTTTTCGATTCCATTTAAGTCAGGTTAACACGCCGGCCAGTCGAGTTAATCGATTTTTTGGTTCCTGAACTATTGCTTCGTTTCGTTGCTGGCATGAATGGCGGATAATGCCTTGTGTGAACCGTAGCAACCTTGGATGAATGTCCGGCTTCAATAGCAAACATTTGTCATAATAACAAACAGTCCGGTCTCAACAAGCAAGTA
The DNA here is from genome assembly GCF_035046485.1 of Aedes albopictus. Lineage (NCBI taxonomy): Eukaryota > Metazoa > Arthropoda > Insecta > Diptera > Culicidae > Aedes > Aedes albopictus. Next base: position 71,411,045 of record NC_085137.1, read on the forward strand.
TCTCGCTGATCCTGAAGGGTACAAAAAAAACGATAGAGCTCCATTGAAATCAAATGTATCTGACCGCGAGAAGAGGGCGGGTAGAATAGCTTAGAACTCCATTGAATCCTTGATGCAAAATAAGCAAACTTTGAATTTAAAGGTTTGCCAGGAGACAGTTTCAAAAGTTTTGATAAAAAAAACCCGCATATTAAAAGGGCAAAAAGGATTGAAGCTCCTAACCTTACAGCTTCTAATGTTGAAAAATAGCTGAATTTTACACATACTCACATGAATAGGCAGTGGAATTTGGTAAACTTTTGTTAAATGTTATTTTTCGAACTCATTTTAATATTCCAATGTAACTCTGAAACTTGTAAAATATTCTAGATTGTTTGAAAAAAAATTAGACTATTTTCAGCGACGAAAAGAAGTTCAACTTAGATGGTCCAGGTGGCTTCAATGGATACTGGCGGATTTAGGGAAGGAAGATTTTTTTTCAACTCGTAACTTCAGTGGTGGCTCATGCATGGTGTGGCCATGCTTTTTTGTAATAGAAGAGCTGGTTCACGTCTTTCAAAACGAATAGTAAGGACTGCATCAGGATTTTTGAAGGACTTCTCTGCCGTGTGCATCATAGTTGTCCCATATTAATAGGGATTCCAATAGAACATGGGACAACTATGCTGCACACGGCAGTTCTTCTCCCTTTCTTGCGCAAATATTATTGGAAGAAGTTTACATTCCAATAGGCATTATCCGCCATTCATGCCAGCAACGAAACGAAGCAATAGTTCAGGGACCAAAAAATCGATTAACTCGACTGGCCGGCGTGTTAACCTGACTTAAATGCAATCGAAAACATTTGGGGGATTTTGGTTCGTAGGATTTATACTGAAGGAAAACAGTATGATGAGTTGAAATCCGCTATAACAACAGAATGGGACAAAATTGAGAAATCTGTTCTACTGAATTTAGTAAACAGTATGCCAAATCGAATTTTACAAGTCATAAATCTAAATGGCAAAGCTACGGCTTATTGAACTTACAATATGTTGATTTTTATAAGTTTTACTTAATGAAAATGTATAATATTTGAGATGGTCTTATAGAAACTGGACACCTCGAAAATATAAAGTCTTATTGCTAAAGTAATAGAAGGAACTTTCAATCAAAATAAATTTAGGACAAAAAATAACTTGTAATGCATTATACAATTATACGCACATTGACCCAAAATTGTTATTATTATAGTTGACTTAAAACAATTTGGTGGTGGTCTTATAGAAGTTGGACAGAGTGTACTATTGCTCAAATTAGAATTTCCGACTTCTTCCAGTTATTTCTCCGCTATCTTCCATTCCAGCGATGTAGTTTTTGTAGGCAACAAGCCTATGGAATCCCCCAACTACACTGAAAAATCAGCTTCATAGCGTTCTTGACAGCTGAGAAAATGCAGATAGTATGCAGCTGCTCCATATATTTATACTCAAGTTGTTCACATTTTCATCTTCTAGAAACGTCTTTTTCAAATTTATGGGATATTTTTTGAACGGCACACATAACGATGATACCATTGGAGCTCCTCGTACAAAAAAATATTCTAGTTTTACCTAAAATAACACAATTGTTGACCAAAATATGTATAGAGAACAACACTAAAACGGACTTGCAGCGGTTCTCAGGATCGTTCAAAAAAGGTTATCGATATTAGGGCCACTTTTTTCTTCCTAAATTATTGAAATTATCACAATTGTTCGCCAAAAAATTATTTAGTATAGATCTATTGTCGAATTATTTTTAAAACGTGTTTTATGATTACGATATGATTTAGTGCAAAAATATCGCACGCACCCTGTACACCTGCGAAGAGAAATACCCCATCGTTTATGACTCTCATTAATAAATTTGATTGCTAATGCTCCCACTTGCTTCTGAAGCATGTTAGCCAATGAAGACAAATAGCTACCGCTCTAAGCGCTGGTCAGAGAGGAACAAATTTTGCATCGTTTGAAGAAAAACGCTTCATTTTTCAAGCACTGCATTCCACGATAATGTCTGTTATCTGTTATTATATAATATCTCTGTTATCGATAATTTTAGGTGTTTGGTGTCTTCAGAGAAGTTGTTTGCATTTGCTTGCTGCATCTTTTCAAGCAAAAAAAATGATTAGGGTGATCCTCGTTTTAACTCAAATCTGGGATAGAACCTTTTAATTTTAAGCCATATGCGATCGAGTTCTTCAGCAAAGTTGAAGGCAATGCTATTTCGAGCAACTTTACCAAAGACATCTTTTAACTAGCTCTTAATTTGAACGTAGAAGGACAATTTTAAGTTTTAACTTAGGGTGATCCCTCCAAACACGATTTTTTCACAATTACTTTTTTATTTGATTTTTTTTTCGAAGATATCAGTTTCGTAGCATTTGAAGGGCAAGTAATGACGCATATTTGTTCTGAACATTGCATGTTGCTAGGTCTTGTTATTCAAATGGTATGGATAATTTTGACTTAAAAACAACGATGTCTGGAAATGCCTATATCTCATGGAGTTGGTACGATAAAAAAGTTCTTTAGGCGGGATTTGGAAGGTCACATATAAAGCCAAATTTGGAGCAAATATTACGGGAACGACTCCAAATATCCCCTTAAAAAATCGATAATTTATATAACTCATACAAATTTAATGATAGAGTCAAACTGTCCTCGGTAAAATGTAGTTTTTTTACCATACCTACAAGTTCTCATACACCAGTTTTTTTGCAAAACGTGAAACAATAGCTTGAAATTTATAATTTGTTTCAACACACAAATTCGATCGCTTATCTACTTCCACCGTATAACTCGCTTCATCTGCTTCCCGCTCATTGTGATGCTAACTCTAAGTTCCGTCTTATGGCCGCTATAGTAAATGTGATACTTGAATAAAGGATTGGCGATGGGATCTACTGTCCGGAATTTGTGTTCTCCAGTTTTGGACCAGCGAATCTCCTGGATAGCTACCCCATTCATGCTGACCTTCTGCATTTCACAAACCAGTCATCAGGAGCCCTACGCTACACGTACGGGTTCATTCATAGTTCTCTGTGTAGATTAGGAGTGATCATTAGTCAACGATATAATGCTGACCGATGAATAATCATTTGCCCGACAGAAAAAGCATGTGTGTTGATGTGGTTTAACTGATTTATTGTGTCTTCGATCTTTTGCTTTTCATGCAGCAATGACTCAAAGTCTGAGAATTCAACGTATCAATCAATAACTTTTGAAGATATCCGATATTCTTATGTGCTCGGCATTACTTGGACAAAGATTTTCGCTCAATGATCGACCAAATACCAGTTTCCTCGATTATGTCCCTATAGACCGAAAGTCACATACACGGTCTGCTCAGTTCCCGGCAGTCCTCCGTAGTTCGACCCAAACCAGCAAAACTCTCTGACTAAACCATGTTCTCCCTGTGAAATCTAATTATCGAAACGGTTACATTTCCATTAGTAAGGGGTACTGTGCGGCACGAGGGAAAAAAAACCCGCCCCGAAAAGGGACCCTTCCAAGCAGCAGCAGCAACAGCAAGTTACTCGCACCAGCAACTGAATCCGCTGGGCGCGGTTGGTTGCGCTCGCAATGATGGTAGTCGGTCGGTCGGTTTGCGGGTAGGGTGGCAGGTCCAAAAACCGCACAACCACGCGACACACTTCAGTGTATAGTGCGCTAAAATGGAATACAGTGACGAGGGGTGGCGGTTGGTCGGACGTTCAAAGTACTTTACTCGGTGCTCGTTACCGTAATTTCAAGTGGGATTGATCAAAGAAAAATCAAATCTCAAGTATTTAAAATCTAACGTTTTCTAAAATCTTAAGATTGTATTTTATGTCCAAAAAGGATACGCCTGACGCGTGAAATAATGTTTCATATTTTCTAAAATGATATTTGTTGACAATTTCCTTCCTCCATGATCGTTCCCAAAATGATTGATGCATACCATTTCTGATGGTATGAATACCTGCAGTCGATGATTATGCTAACATATAAGCCCTATAAAAACACCGTCAAACAAATTGCAATTAGCTTTTGTGCATATTTTTTTGAACAATCGGGCACGTTCGGTGTAGTACTAGATTTGTAGTAATGAGCTGAATTTTAGTATGGTAAGAAGGTCATTCTCCGTTTCTGCAATGAAATGGTGCAAAAAGCGTGGGTATTATGATTCCTTGCCTAATTTGATGCGGTTTGAGCAAAACTTTGGGTAACAGTGTTGTTGTTTTCTCCATTTCTTGCAACATAAACAACATAGTTATCCAAAGTTTTGCTCAAACAGCATCAATTTAGGCAAGAAATCATAATACCCACGCTTTTTGCACCATTTCATTGCAGAAACGGAGAATTGACCTTCTCACCATACTAAAATTCAGCTCATTACTACAAATCTAGTACTACACCGAACGTGCCCCATTGTAATGGTCAAGCTCTCCCCAAACTACGGTGCCGCAAGTGTGCCCGTCGCGTTGTCTTCGTCTTCTGGGCTGTTCTCTCCATCCATGCGACATTCCACTCGGACGGAGCACCCCGCGCACTCCTCTCGGGCGGACGGTCGTCGTCTGTGTTGACTATAAACACTTTCATTTGTTGGAAATATAAGGAATAATAAAATCAGTAATAATAAAAATAGCGAAAATAGGCAAAAACACATTCTCGTTTCGATGTTGCTTATACTGCTGACCGTTTGTTGGTTGGTGGCCAAAGCGGCCTATCGCGGTTAGTCTCCTACTTACTTATGTAGGAAGGTGGTTGGCGAAAGGGTGTAAGGGTTGGGATAGCTATTCGGTAGGTACGTGGAGTCTGCTCTGGGTCTGGGACGATCGCATGAGGCAGGGGAGCAGCAAGAGCAATGGTGCTTTAGTGTGTCAGCGTGCCTGTTTTCAGTTTCGAACCGATCGATTCTGTATATCTCTAACAACTAGTGTTTGCGGAATGTACGGATAGAAGTATTAGGTTATTAATTATGCTTACTTTGTAGTACAAGATTTGAGTTTGTTTCAATTTTTCATGCATGCTACTTCTATATACGCAGAAATATTGTCATCCATTCTTCAGAACGAGTCCATCTCATATTTTTTAGATTATTTATTTTAATTAGTTTTACTCCACGCACATAATTGAATAATGACAACAATAAAATTAGCAGAAATGACAATAATAAAATATCTCTATTAATTGGCTTCTTTAGCGGTGTTGAGATAATTCCGTATTCTGAATTTGCATGCCAAACTGAGCCGAAATCCAAATTTTCATGAATGTTGGTGCCCGGGAACCTATTTAAAAATCAATTTGAAGTTTGTATGGGAGCGATTTGTCGAATCACCCCTCGTCGCATTTTGTACTGGGTGGAGCTGTCAAACAGTTACCCAGCTGTCAAAAGGTGATTTCAAAAAATCTCTTTGAAATTGATTTTAGGTACCAAAATAAAGTTCTAAAAATCTGTAAAAAATCACAGTGGCTCAGAAAAAGGTGCTCTTTCGTATAAAATCAAAAAATCGATACATTTTTCTTAATTTAAAAACCCAATTAGTGTATTCAGTGCAAACGTAAGAACAAACACGACATTGAAAACGAAAATATCTATCTAAAACCCTTAAAATTTCGTATCAAATAATAGTAAATTGTGTACGATGGAGCATTTGTAGGGTTCCAATGCAGTTGTTACACCTATTTTATAGCTCCATTGTCCACTGGGGGACTACGTAAGCGATTACAGCTGACAGAAGCACTTTCAGCGTCACTTGTACAGCGCTTAAATGTATTCTATTCTACTATATCGAGCTGGTCTTTGTGCTGCTTTCACTTTTTTACTTTGTCCATGATGAGCGGGAGGGGGGGGGGGGTCCGTTAGAGCTATGAGCTCAGAAGCGGAGGAAGAGCAACTGACGAAAAATTGCAAGTGCCGGGGCTGAGATCGAATCCATGACCATCGCATGAACCTGTATAGCCCGGCTCGCTGTAAAACATCTTCCAGGGTGGTATTGAAAAGTTGTGAGGAAAGTCCTCACCTTGTCGCAGTCCCCGTCGAGATTCGCATGAACTGGATAGTTCACCTGAAATCCTTACGCTCAGAAGTTCTCGTCCATGTTTGCTTTGTGAGGTCGATGCTGTCGTAAGTAGATGAACAGGTGGTGTCTTGGGACCTGGTATTGACGGCCTTTCTGGAGGATTTGCCGTATGGTGAAGATCCGACCCGTTGTCGATCGGCCGTCGATGGAACTGGCTCGGTAATTTCTACGAACTTATTTGCTTTAAGTGGAAGGCGACGGAAAATGATGATTTGGGATAGCACTTTGTAAGCGGTATTCAAAATGATGATCGCTCTGAAGATCTCACATTACAAACGGTCGCCTTTCTTGTGAAGGAGGCAGATTATCCCTTCCTTCAATCTCCGGTAGCTGTTCGGCTTTCCAAATCCTGACTACCAACCGGTGCAGACAGGTGGCCAACTTTTCTGGGCCCATCATGATGAGTTTACCATCCTTACCAGCTGCTTTGTTAGTTTTGAGCTGGTGAATGGCATGCTTAACTTCCCTCAGCGTGAGAGATGGCTCATTTGCATCCTCCGCTGCACTGGCGTCGTCGTTTCCTCCGTTGACATGGTCTCCAGTGCCTACGTTCTCCACGCCATTCAGGTACTGATCGAAGTGCTGCTTCTACCTTTCAATCACCACAAGTCCGTCCGTCCTTATCCTTGCATATTTTGGCTCGCGGCACGAAGCCGTTGCGGGATGCGTTGAGCTTCTGGTAGAACTTCCGTGTTTCTTGAGAACGGCACAACAGTTCCATTTCTTCGCACTCTGCTTCCGCCAGGCGGCGCTTTTTCTCCCGAAAGAGGCGGATCTGCTGTTGCCGCTTCTGTTTGTAACGTTCCACGTCCTGCCGGGTTCCTTGCTGCAGCAATACCGCCCGCGCTACGTTCTTCTCCTCCAAAACCGTTCTGCACTCTTCGTCTAACCATTCGTTCCGTCGATTCCGTTCCACGTACCCGATGGTGCTCTCGGCTGCCTCGTTGATAGCAGCTTCCACTGTACTCCAGCAATCCTCTAGAGGGGCCTCATCGAGCTCACCCTCGTTTGGCAACGCGGCCTCAAGATTCTGCGCGTATGCTGCGGCGACATCGGGTTATTTTAGTCACTCTCTCTAGGGTGCCGTACATTGTTGATGACGGAAAGTTTTGGGCGCAGTTTGACCATCACTAGATAGTGGTCGGAATCGATGTTAGCGCCACGATAGGTCCTGACGTCGATAATGTCGGAGAAGTACCGTCCGTCAATTAGAACGTGGTCGATTTGAGATTCCGTCTGTTGTGGTGATCTCCAGGTGTGACGATATGGGAGGCTGCGTTGGAAATAGGTGCTACGTATGGCCATGTTTTTGGAGGCGGTGAAATCGATGAGTCGTAGGCCGTTTTCGTTCGTCAGCTGTTGGGCGCTAAACTTTCTAATCATCGGACTGAATTCCTCCTCCTGGCCTACCTGAGCTTTTAAATCTCCTATGATGATCTTGACACCGTGGCTTGTACAGCGGTCGTACGCGCATTCGAACTGCGCGTAAAATGCGTCCTTGTCATCATCAGTGCTTCCGGAGTAAGGGCTGTGCACGTTCATTATGCTGAAGTTGAAGAATCGGCCCTTGATCCTCAACCTGCACATTCTTTCATCGATCGACCACAAACCGATCACGCGCCTCTGCATATCACCCATCACGATGAAAGCTGTTCCCAGCTCGCGTGTTTGCCGCAGCTCTGGTAAATGGTATGATTACCTCTAAACGTTCGCATCATGGATCCTGTCCAACACATCTCCTGCAGCGCTACGATGCCGAACCCGCAGTCCTTCAGGCGAGTATGCGGGTGCTCCCAATGAAGTTGAGAGATCGGCAGTTCCACGTACCGAGTTTCCAATTGCAAATCCTTTTTGTTCGCTGGAGTCGTTGCCGTTGGTCTCGGTTCGTATTATTCTGCTGCTGATTTTCCGTTACCATGTTTTTTTTTTTACGGCTAGGTCATAAGGCCGGACACCAACCCCTAATTTCCGGAGGACCATAGTGCACAGTTGAGCTTAGAGTCCTTCCCTGACACTCGGACGTCGATCAGCTGCCTCTAACATGACGCTGTTGTGAGCCGCTCCTCCTGGAGAACACGCTTACAGTAGAACCCCCGTCCCCTTATCTGTCAGACAACAACCAAAGTTCCCACCGGGGTTGGTTACCCGATCTCCAGGCCGGTTACTGGGCAGAGGCTAGTGATCTCAATGGGATCTTTATTGCGCAAATTACCCAGCCTTTACCGAACCCTCACTAATTCATATGTGTCTATTTAATGTTCGCCCAATGTCCGAATGTATATTATCACTAAACGAAAGGAAGTGAAATGAAACCGATAATCTATCGTCTTATCGTTTTACAAAGTGTTTAAGATATAGAATTTAGTAATATGTTCATATTCGTAGTGCTATCTATTGTTAAAATTGGGATGTGTTATAAACGATTCTGAAGTTCTCTTGAAGTGAAACTTGTAACTCGTACTCTCGTATACTTTCTTCTCCGTCTTCCGAAAATGCTCTGAATGCCAGATCTAGATTTTAGACCCGCAAAAAACTGCCATGTTTCGCGTCTATCTAACGCTTCAAGTTTTTGAGGGGGTGGTGTTGAAATGCCCGAAACAACGTTTTGCTTCTGCTATTGCTGCTTTTCCTTCGAAAGCAGGAAGTCACCATCGAATAAATTTGACAGTGTCTTGCCTCCAGTTGCCGGGTACTCTGCATCAACCCAGGAGTACGCACAAAGTTCGGAATAGAGTATAGAGAGGGGACCACTCCTTTGAGCCGATTAAGATAATCGATGACGACGACGACGAGTAAGTGGAATGGTGGTGGAAGAACACACCATAAAGAAGAACCTCCAAGAACAACCGTGTTGATGTTTTCTCTGAGATCATATTTTTTCTTCCAGTAGGTCTTTTTTTCATTCTCGGCTCGAGATTATGATTAATATCGGAAATTTGTCAAGTATGAAAATTAGTTTCAGTTCATCGTGTGACGACGGGTGACAAAGAAGGGATCTCCCCCGAATGAACGCAACGGTTGGCGGTTTTGGACCTGGTTCGAAGCGAGATAACCGGGCGTGTAGCACGCCCTTTTCGTTTCTATCTGCTACTTAGCTTATGATTTTTTTTTCGTCCGAGACTAAGCCAGAAATGGGACCGGGCCGGCCGGCGACAGAAAAAATAAAAACCTCTCCGGTTGTTAATTTAATGCCATTTTTCACAGCCTCTTCATTCGCACTCACACACCACCATAGCGCACCACGCAAGCGAGCTGCTGTGCATTAGTAAGTGCTCGAGATCCGACTACTAGAGGATCAGGACAGCAGCGGAGACCAAGACGACACGCTTTCCGTCCGAATCGATGCGATTGGGTGCTTTATGGTTCCATCCAAGGTTTACCACCACCAGAGGGGTTTTGTGTTTGGTTTGTTTGGTTCTGGGGTGTGCTGCTGCGCGCTTTGTGATGTTTATCACACCCCGCCTGGCTGCTGCCCCGCGGTTCTATCGAACCACCCAGTCTGGGATCGGATTTATTGGCGCGATGATCTTTTCGCGAAGTTTGATTCTTTGTGTTTCTGAGCGTGAGTCGCGACGCGACTCGCCAGCTTCTCGGGAGAGGGGGCTGTTGTCTAACTAACTAATGATGATATGCTGTTGGTGCTTGATTGAATCTCTATGGAAGTTACACCCAACATTCTCCGTCAATGGCGGCGGCGGCGGCGGCGGCGCGGTTGGCTTCAAAGGGTTCAGTTTCGTTTGGATCAACAGCAGTGCTCGGAGAGGTATCTTCTAAAATAGTTCATCAATCACAAGGTTTTAGCGTTTTTGAATAAATTTGGGGGCCTTGTAATAGGGGAGATTAGAATGATTTAATGGAATTGGGAGTCATTGATCATCGAGCGAGGCTAACAGGATGTGGATAGTATCGATGAATTGGTAAATGTGCTCATTTGGAGAATGAGACAAACGATTGACCTTTCCCAGACAATCACATTGCATGTACAACGAAATTAGCTATTCCGTTATACGTACCACTAGCTGTAAAAGTTACATAGTGCTGCAAATTATTAGTTAACACGCAACTAAAGCTGTGCGAAGTCTTTGCGGAATGCGTTGAGCTTCTGGTAGAATTGTCCTGGTTCCATTTCCTTACACTCTGCTTCTTCCAGGCCGGGCATTTGCTCCCGTAAGAGTTAGATCGCCTGTTGCACATAGCTCCACGTTCTGCCGGGTCCCATGCTGCAGTATGATCACCCTTGCCACATTTTTCTCTTCCAAAAACTCTCTACACCCGCATCGTCGTACCAATCGTTCCTTCGACTCCGTCCCACATAGGTACCCAGCGTTGATCTCAGCTGCGGAAGATAGACGCAAAACATGGCAGTTTTTTGCGCGCCAAAAATCTAGATCTGGCGTTTAGAATATTTTCGGAAGACGGGGAAGAAAGTATACGAGAATACGATTTTAAAGTTTCACTTTACACAGATAAAAATAATTAGATTTACACGTCATGTAAACTTCAGTTTAGTCATATAAGTTAATGTTATGATGGTTTACATGATATATCATGTAAATTTGTGTTATATGTCATTTAAACACACAGTCATGCTGAGTTACATGACATATAATGGAAGTTTACATGATATTTTATGACTTTTACATGATATGTCATGTAAACTTCTGTGATATCCCACGCTCCAATCATGTGCATCATATGTCACATAATATTACATTCTTTTTTCGATCTGCGTAAGATAACATCAGATTTTAACATTAGATACACAGATCGAAAAAAGAGTAAAATTCTGTGACATATGATGCACATGATTGGAGCGTGGGATACCACAGAAGTTTACATGACATATCATGTAAAAGTCATAAAATATCATGTAAACTTCCATTATATGTCATGTAATTCAGCATGACTCTGTGTGGTTACATGACATATAACACAAATTTACATGATATATCATGTAAACCATCATAACACTAAGTTTACACGACTGAACTGAAGTTTACATGACGTGTAAATGTCATTATTTTTATCTGTGTAGCATTATGTTTTATAAAATTCTGCTGCAAACTTTTGGTGAATCTATTAACTGTTTATGGTGACATAACACATAATTTCTGGTGGAATTGTTGATGAATTTTACATTTAAAAAATACTTCAATATACATAGATCGAAAAAAGAGTGTAAAATTCTGTGGCATATGATGCACATGATTGGAGCGTGGGATATCACAGAAGTTTACATGACATATCATGTAAAAGTCATAAAATATCATGTAAACTTTCATTATATGTCATGTAATTCAGCAAGACTCTGAGTGTTTACATGACATATAACACAAATTTGCATGATATATCATGTAAACCATCAAAACACTAAGTTTACATGACGAAAATGAAGTTTACATGACGTGTAAATATCATTTTTATCTGTGTATGAATTTCAGAAAATACCTAACTAAAAACTTCAGGGAAAATTTCTACCATCCTGAGCATTTTTGGTCGTTTGCAGTGGAAAGTCACACAATCCATCTATCTGTTTTACCGAACAATGTAGAGATGGTATTAATTCTTAAAAGACTTGTAAGTCATACACATTCCTCAAAAGCTTTCTTCTCAAAACGGTCGCAAACAATGGGAAATCGTCAAATATTCATCCATTGAAAATGGGATTCAGAAATTCCTCCATTGAATATGATAATAACGTATTACTTAAATTTCCAAGTAAAACTGTTGAAAATTAGGATAGGAGTTTTATAAGATATACTACCTGACCCGACAAGTGCTGTGTTACCTACAACGAATTTAGGGCCAGACCACCACAAAATTTCACTTTACAAAATAAGATGAAACAAAAAAAAAACGAGAAAGAAACATCTTTTGACTTTATTTATTTCTTGCTTTGAGATATTGTCAGTTACGACTCAAACCTGCGTAAATCCATCCTGCTATGGTTTGATTTCATCATAGCACGTCGTCTTGTGTACTGGTTAAATATATGGTTTGGTTCTTATTGAAAAGACTGCATCTAACTGTCTAGTTTCTCATAAACTTTTGAACTTTTTCAAAATTAGGTAACATTTTTTGCATTTGAACAAATCAGTTTTGTGCAATTGCACACAATATTTTATCCCAAAAAGATAAACCTTCTCATCTGGAGAAATTCCTGAAAAAAATTACCACTAAATCTAAAGCTCTGGAAAATGAAAGTTTGAAGAGTTCTTCTTCTTCTTTTTCGGGAATTCCTCTAGGAGTTCCTTCAAGAATTTCTCCAGGAATTCCTTAAAAGGCTTTTCCCCGAAAATTCTGCAGAAACCGTTTGGTGAAATTCGCAGAAATTGTCCATGATACTTTCGTAAGAATCACGCAATCTGTCTAGGAAAAACTGGGAAAATTTTCGAAGAAAATTATGAAGTTAATAGATAAGAAACTCCTGGAGGTACTTTGCCACGGGCTGGTTTTGGAGTCCAAGAAATTTTGTCAAGAACTCCTCTTAGAGTGATTTCTGAAGTTTCTCCATAAGTATTTTAGGTAATTGTTTGAGTTTTTTTTTTCAGAAAATTCATCAGGAATTTCTTCCTGATTTTCCTAAGAAGATTCTAAGGAAAACGCATCCAGGAACCTCTTTAAAAATATACCTTCTTGAGGAATTCATCCAGGAATATCTTCAGAAATTTTGTTGGACTTTTTTAGGAAGCCTCCCAGGAATTCCTCCAAAAAATACTTTACAAATTATTCCAGGAATTTTCATAGAATTTTGATCAAGAAATCTTCTTGAATTTCCCTGGGACTTTCTTCAGAAATTTCTTCAAGAATTCCTCTAGCCCATTTTTTTTAGGAACTCCTCTAGGAATTTCTTCAGGAATTCCTTTACGAATTTCTTCAGAAGTTTCTCGATGATATTTTTTAAGGAATTCTTCTAGAAATGTATTCAGAAATTATTCCAGGAATTTATTTTGAATTTATTTTAAGAAATTCCGAAAAAATGCATCAAAAATATCTTATGGAATTTAATCCAAGAATTTGTTCAGGATATACTCCAGAAGTTTATTCAGAAATCCCTCCAGAAATGCTTTAGTGATTCCCCCAGCAATTTTTCCAGGAATATCACCTGGAATTCTTCAATATGCTTCTTCAGAAATGTCTTCCAAAATTTCCCAAAAGTATCGTCAAGATTTCCAGATCCTCCAGGTTTTCCTTCTGATATTTATGAAAATAAACCTTCAAACATTCATCTAGGATTTCTTTCAGGATTTGTTTTCCAGAAACGTGTTCCGAAATTGTTCCTGGAACTTCTTCAGGAATTCCTCTCGGTATTTCTTTTTTCTTCTTCATTTTTTTTTCAGAAATTCTCCTGAATTTTTTTCGGAGTTTGTTCAAGAATTCTTCAGGAATTTCTTCAGAAATGGTTAAATATTCTTCCAGAAATTTGTTCAGAAATACTTCCAGGAATTTCTTCAAGAATCCATCCAGGAATGTGTTCTGGAATTCCTCAGGAAATTTCTTCACATATTTCTTCAGGGGTTTCGCCAAGATTTTTTTCAGGAATTTCACCAGAATTTTGTTCAGGATTTCTTCCAGAAATTACTTTAGAATTTCCTCAAAAGTTTCTTTAGGATTTCATCCAGGAAATTCATGGTTTTCTACAGGAATAAATTCAGAATTTCTCCTAGGATTGCTTCAGAAATTTCTCACGCAATTTAATCCGAGAATTCGTTTAGAAATTCTTCCAGCATTTTTTTCAGAAATACCTCCAGGAATTCTTCATGAACTCGTCCAGGAGTTCATTCAAGAACTCTTCCAGGAATATTTTTTGGAACTCCTCAGGGGGTTTCTTCACAAATTTCTTCAGAATTTTTTTCAAGGATTTTGCCAAGATTTTTTTCAGGTATTTCACCGGAATTTTGTTCAGGATTTCTTCTAGAAATTACTCCAAAAGTTGCCTTAAAAATTCATTTAGGAATTTCTCCAGGAACTTCAAGGATTTCTACTGGAATAAATTTCAAAATTTATCCTGGTATTACTTCAGAAATTCGTCACGCAATTTAATCCAAGAATTCGTTCAGAAACTCTTCCAGTAATTTGTTCAGGAATATCTCCACAAATTCTTCAGGAATTCTCCCAGGAAATTCTACAGGAATTTTCCCAGGAATATGCTCTAGAATTCCTCGAGAGATTTCGTCATAAATTTCTGCAGAAATGTCTTCAAGAATTTCGCCAATTTTTTTTTTAGGAATTTCACCTGGTGTTTTTCAAGAACTTTCTCCAGAAATGACTTTATAAATTACTCCAGGAGTTTCCTCTGGAATTTCTTTAGGAAATTCTACATGAGCTTCAAGAATTTATCCAGAAATATCTTCAGAAATTGCTCCAGAATGTCTTCAGGAATCCCCCAATGATATTTTTCAGTAATTGTACAGGAAATCTTCGTGGAGTTTCTTGAGAAATTTTTCCAGGAATTTCTTTAGGGATAACGATAGATTTTTCAGGAATTACTCTAGAAATTTGTTCATCAATTATTCCAAAAAAAAACTTCAGATTTTTTCCAGGAATTTCATCAGGAATTTCTTCAGGAATTCCCCCAGGAGTTTCTGCAGGAATTTCTATGGAATTCCGCTTGCCCATTTTTCAGGGCCTCCTCCAGGAGTTTCTTCAGGAATTCTTCCAGGAACTCTTCAGGAATTCTTCTAGTATTTTATAGTCATTATCCCGGGATGTTTTCAGGAATTCTTTCTGGAGTTTCTTCAGAAATTCCTTCAGGATTTTCATCATGTGTTCCTCTAAAATGTTTTTTGTCAGAACTTCTCCTGGCATTTATTTCAGATATCCGCAGGAATTTCTTACTAAATTTCCTCCAGAAATTTGTTCAGATATATTTCTTGTGATGCTGCAGAATGTTTTCTGGAATTTTTTAGTAATCTTTTTCAGAAATTTCTTCAGGAATATCACCAAGATTTTTTTTCAGAAATGCTACCGGGCATTCGTTCAAGATTTCTTGCATTAACCACTTTCAGGAATTCCTCCAGGAATTTCTCCAGGAATCTCTCAGGGATGTTTTTCAGTAATTTGTTCAGAAATTTTTCCAGGGCCTCTGAATTTCCTTCCAGAGAACAAAGTTTAGTTAATCCTCTTCTTCTGCTTGTTCGTGGCTTAACGTTCCAACTGGGACAAAGCCTGATTCTCAGCACTACACTGTTATTGCATAAGAGAATTCAGAATGAAAAAAGTAATAGTCGTGAAGAAAATATTCATCATTCTTACGAAAAAGTACTGGCGTTGTATAATAAGTTGAAATTATCACAATTATAGCAAAAAAAAACGATGATACGGAAAATATGTATAGTGAGAAAGCTTTGACAAGTGTGACCATAGCATTAAAACCCAGAAATTAGTTGGACAGAGATTCCAGAAAAAGTTTAAGACAAATTCATACCAGAAATCATCAAAAAATGTTAATCTCTAACACAATCGCTGATTTCTGTTGAAAGTTTTTTTGAGAAACATAAATTCTTTCGTGATATTGCTAGCAGAAATTATAAAGTAAATTGTTGATAAAATTTAGGCGGAAACCTAACCTGGCCGAATGAGTTCTCTAGTTTTTTTTGACGCAAACAAATTTATAGTCGATTTTTAAAGAATTTCTTTCTAAAAAAAAAACTTCCTTGATATCTTTAAGAATTTCTCTACAATTTTCTTCTGCAATATTCTGAAGCAATCTTTGAATTTTTCTATGCTTAACTGAAAAATGTACTTTACTATATGATTTCGCAAAAAAACCTTGCAATCGTTCTTCTAGAAAATACTTCAACATTTAGACATCATTTAAAAAAATCAAAACTAGACATTATTGCTCCAATTCTTCCTGGTACTCCGGAAAACGTTTCAGAAATTTCAAGAATTTCTGAAAAAAATATTTAGCAAGCATTTTAGAAATTTACATTCTACAGAGTTTTGGATTCCATAGTAAATTCTTCCTTGGAGATGAACCAGCCTCGGGCAGAAAATCCCCCTAACAGAGCTAATAATAATAAATTCTTCCAGGAATTCTTCTGGAGTTCAAGCGAAGATTTATCCTTCAGTATAAAATATTTTGAGTAATTTCATAAAACTGAATGGTTTAAATTCAGAATAAAATGTTACCAAGTATTTAAAAAGTTCATAAGAAGCTGGGTATTTATCAATAATCTTTCCAATAGCCCGGAATCATGCCAAACCCCCTCCCCCTGATTCCGGCCCTGGTAGACTCCCTCTCTATCTCTCCTCCACGTACAGGGGATGGCCAAAATGTTTGGGATAGGCAACTTTTTTTTCTCTCACAAAAAAGTTCAACATGCTATAACTTTTCATAGAGCGCATAAAAAAATCTCAAATTTTGACTGTTTGTCAACCTATTATATGTGCATCATTGGTACAAATTTAGGCTCGATTGATTAATCTTTCGCAAAGTTAGAACCGTTCGGGTAAAACACTATTTTTCAGACAACTCATTTTTGAGCTGTCATATCTCGGAAACCAGTGAACCGAATTGAATGAAATTTTGAACGTACACTAACAATATGTAAATGCTTTACAAACTATTAAAACATAGGCACTTTTTAAACGTTGAAAAAAGTTATCATGGATTGAAACATTTTGAATTTTTCTCGAAAAATGTAATTTTTTTACATCAATGTTAAAAAAATTGAGTGTTGATATCCAAAGATTTTCCACTTCTGTTCTCAAATTATCTCTAGTCAGATATATTAGAGCCTATTTAGATTGAAGGAGGAACACATTTGATAATTTTTGTGTGTTATTGTAAATTTGACTTGTTTTTCTCTATATGGGTAAACATTTCAACCCGGTATAACTTAATTCGCCGTGAGGAAATATTACATTTTATAACGTAGTATAAAGTATCAATATATTGTTGATAAACGTTAAAAAAATCGTTCACTTCGGTACACTGGTTTCCGAGATATGACAGTTCAAAAATTAGTTGTCTAAAAAATAGTGTTTTACCCGAACGGTTCTAACTTTGCGAAATATTGATCAATCAAGCCCAAATTTGTACCAATGATGCACATATAATAGGTTGACAAACAGTCAAAATTTGAGATTTTTTGATGTACTCTATGAAAAGATACAGCATGTTGATTTTTTTGTGGGAGAAAAAAAGTTGCCTATCCCAAACATTTAGGCCATCCCCTGTATATGGAAAATTTCGATATATTTTTTTATAAACAATTATTTAAAGCTTGAAAGCTTCACAATCTGACCTATGGCGAGACGTGCCGTTTCCTCCCTGAATGCATTGCCTGCAAAACTGAAAATGATTCGCTTTCAACTTTATTGTGAGAAATTGAAAAAAAAGATATTGCTACTAAAATCGGGAAGGCACTGTATTTAGAACTCTAATGCACATAACGTGCAACAGCTCCATGTGAGTGAACCAACCCACATAATTTACAAAACAGGGGCACGAAAGAGAACAGAGAAAAGGGTTGAAGGACCTCCGGTCGAAAAAGTTCATGTACCATCTCTTCCATCCACTATCCTTACGTTCGTTGCTGCAGCAGTCATTAGGAAAATGCACTATGGCAGACACATCAGCACACCCCGAAACCGAAGGAGCTAGCAGACAACCCGAAAAAAAAGCCTCACTCGATCATGTACCTAAGTCGAAGATGTTCCTTTTTGTTCGTAAGGCAATCCCAGGTCCAGGTCGCATTTCAGACGTCTGGGAGCAACGACGAGACGTTCACATGGGATGGAAGTGGTTGAGCCGCGGGCGGGTTCTAAATATAATCGAAAACCCGATAAAGTGTGTATCGAATTACGAATCCCTCCACCAGCAGCTCCAGACGATCCCGTAACAGCGTGTACGCCAGCCAGCGCCAATCAATGGGATCTGTGAGTTCGTTCGTGATTTGATACTCTTGCGCGCTGTCATCGTCTCACAGCTGATCGCTGACCACCCTCAATGTTCCGCGCACACACACACCCACCGAATCGCTAACTAATTCAGGAATCTGGTTTCTTTCCCGTCTCTTTTTCTTTACAGTACACGCCGGAGGAATATACTCACGAGAGCCCGGTTTCGGGTGGGCAGCGATACACGTCACCCAAGGCGGGCGGCGGTCTGTACCAACCGGATGCGTACTATGACGCGCCCGGTGGTTCCTGGTATCCCTCATCGTCCGGCGGTGCGTACGCGCCCCACTCGGCAGGTTCCGCATATCACAACGTGGGTCACGGCGGCGCGCACCTCGGTGGACCCCAGCACAGCCATGAACAGTACGCAATGTCGCCGGTCGGCGTTCCGCACATGGATGGACATCTAAACCAAGTGAGTGTTGTTGTAGGGCATAGGTGATTTTTTCAGGGTGTCTAACAAGCTGAAATTATTATAAAATTACAAAAACTTGTAAAACTTCTGGAACTTATATGGATATTGATGTGTCTTAGTGCGTTCGGAAAATTAACTCTAGTAACGTTTTGAGTTACGATAATCACTATTATCAAGCGAAAAAAACTGGATTTCGAGTGTTTTTGAAACCGTTATTATCCCTTTCAATATTCATTTTTTTTTATTTTGATCTCAGTATCATTTTTTGTCATCTAAAATCGATTAATGCATGTTGAAAGGTGATATTTTATAACACTAATTTACAAAATAAAACGAAAGTCGTGAACTTCTGTCAACGACCAAAATTTTTGAAGTACAATTTAGTGCTGATTTCGAAACCGCGCTTCAAAAAATTTTAAGTAGAGTAGTTTTTGAGTTTTAGCTCAATATCGAGTTTTACATTTTTTTTAAATATGGAATTTACTAAATTTCAAATATCTTGCGTTTTGTTCAACTAATTTCAAATCTTTTTCCATAAATAAAAAGCTGAATACAATACCATTCGATCATCTGAAAGCAGGTTTTGCGTCAGATTGATGAAATTCAAGATATTGACGAGTTTTTGGGACGATCTCCTTAAATTTTGGCAAAATTTCAAAAAATATATGAAGAAATGTATTATTTTTTCAATAAGAAAAAACAATCTAAATAATCTTTCTCCACGTTTATTTGACATATCATATGTAGGCGAGTTACAGCAAAAAATTCAGCTCAATCGGAGCATTGAATACGGAGAATGAGATGTGTGAAGTGAGCGACTTTGTATAAAAATAGAACAAATATCGATTTCAAATCATCAACCTTGTATGGAAAGTCGAAAAAATTTCCGCTCTACTATAATTTTTTTCCTTCACGTTTTTGAACTCAGGGCATGATTCTACACCAAAAATGATCATCAGCTTACCGAGTTCAAAAATGCTGTAAACTAGTGTAATTAGCGATTTTGTGAATTTTGATTTTTGTTCGTTCTTATTTTGATTTTTGATCATCCCTACACTTTTATATTTTTCCTTGAAGCCAAATAGGGATACCGATTTTTTTAAATTAAAACATCTTGAGATTTTATGATTATTGTAAACATTTTAATTTTTATTTTTTTAAGGAAAAAATATTTTCTGTGTAATTTTAGGAAAAATAATTTTAGAGTGTATTTAACTTTAATTGGAGATTTTTTTAAATATATCAATTGTTGCGATTCAATACAAAAGAAATAATGACATCTGAAAGGTAACATCAGCTTTTCAATGTTTCAAAAAATGAAAATACGCTATAATAGACAACAAAAACTTTTTTGAGATGTACAAAACAGCCCTAAATATCAGCGAAAAATATAAAAGTTTTGATTTGCCCGGAAAGAAAAAAAAATACAAATTGCTCAAACCATACTCCGTCTAAAGGCGGGGTTGGGTATTAGAGAGTTAAGCTAAGAATGTCACTTGGGTATGTTCATAATTCTAAAAAAAAAATAAAAATAATTTATTTACGGTTTTATTTAAATTGAACATTGACGTAATGGGTTTCTCAAACGAGTAGAGGGTCTTGTCCGGGACCGGGAACTCCCGGGATCTGAAAAAATCTCGAATACTCGGAAATTTTTCGAATTTTACGAGATTTTTTAAAAAATTAGGGGAACTTATGTATTTTCGGCAGTTTTGTTCTCTTCGTCATGGGGGGTTTTTTGAAACCCATTGAACTCAGATTTGGTCTCAAATCCTTCCCAAGCAAGCTGAGTTATATGCCCAAATTTCAAGCAATTTGGCCCACAAAAACCCCCCATGACGAAGAGAACAAACCTGCCGATAATACCCTTCGTCACCCTATATAAACAATGTAATAGTGTGTTCTACTAAAACTTAACTACTACTTCTTCTTCTTCTTTGCGTGATGTCCTCACTGGGACAAAACCTGCTTCTAAGCAGGAAGTGTTCTAAGCGCACTTCCAAGTTATAAAAAACTAAGAGCTTACTCTGCCTCTGAAAGGTCCAGTGGTCGTGTTTTTCTACACTGTGGTGCATAATTGATCGGACAAACGCCGATTTTCATACAAAATGGCCAAGTTTGAGATGCTGTAACTATAGTTTGCTTTGGTGGATTGAGCTCAATTTTTGACACGGAACTACGAATATGCTGAATTTTGTGTATACAAAGTATAAAATGTTTTCGTGAGGATCGTAGTGAGCTGTGCGAACGGGCGGATGTGTTTTTGTGTCGCTGTCACGTTTTTCCTCGTCTCTGCGTGAAATTAAATTCGGCCGGTAAAAAGTTGCTAAGAAGGAATTTACCAGTTTCCGCGAGTGATAACGAAGATCGGTGATGTATTTTTTGCTGTGATAATGATGTAGTAATCTTCTTTTTTTGTAAGAGCCGGAAGACTGGCCGGGATATTTTTGAGAAGAATCCTGCCAACAACTGACTTGTTTCGGTCGGTCGAAACGGTCGAATCGGTGGTGCTAGGCTTTACGGCAAATATAGGAGAGTGTTTTTTCGGAATTTGTTATGATTTTCATTGTGAAATTCATCCAAATAAGTGAAACTTCAGTCTGAAATTATTGTTCTAAAGGTGACTGAGAAAAAAAGAAAAAAAATGGACAAAATTAAATGAAGATTTGCAAGTGTCCGAAAAAAGCTGTGGTGAAAATTTTGTTTTGTGGGCAGAAAGATTTGCTTCTGCAAGACAGCTTACAGTTACAGTGCACGAGTTGACTGTAGGATTGATTGAAGATTTATTGTGGAAGATCAAGTGGATTCCGAAAACTCTGGCTCGTCATGATGTTGACGATTGACGTGCAGCCGTTGCAGCATGTTTTTGACGATCATCAGACAAACCGGTGAGATCTTTCTGATTTGCTTTGATTTATATTACACACTTGTAAGTAAATTTTTTTAGTTAACATCTTTCAACATGACAATTTCTCGTACGCTTTTTCGCCAAGGAAAGCACCCCATTTAACCCTATCCAATTTCCAACTCCAGATATCTATGAAGTGGGCCAAGTTCTTGGACATATTCTGAGTAGATATCTAATCAACATTTCCTCCCCATCCCCGCTGATCGTAAGGACCTGGCCAGGTGTCGAGAGTTCGTTAAATGAAAGGTTTGTCAACTCCCAGGCAACTTTTCTGGCGCATTAAACGTCTCTATCGACAGCCACCCCAGGATGTGTACGGTCGGCTATGCTATGCTATGCTATGCTACAAAGTATAAAATGTTTTCGTTCACAGGTCTGGGCGTGGCAAGGCGTTGAAAATATTGCAAAAGTGATCGGACAGCGGCACGCGTGTGAATCAAAGGGGTACCGCTGTCCGATCACTTTTTGCAATATTTTCAACGCCTTGCCACGCCCAGACCTGTGAACGAAAACATTTTATACTTTGTATACACAAAATTCAGCATATTCGTAGTTCCGTGTCAAAAATTGAGCTCAATCCACCAAAGCAAACCATAGTTACAGCATCTCAAACTTGGCCATTTTGTATGAAAATCGGCGTTTGTCCGATCAATTATGCACCACAGTGTACATAATTCATGATTTTGACAAAAGTCCTTTCAAATGCAATTTTTTTTTTAATTTTTTTATAGAGGTTTAAAACTCAATATAAAAACATGTTACTAATTTTTGGAAGGCATAACAGAATGTAGGTTCTGATGATTTAATTTAAAGCTATTACATGGATGTTCTGGCATGGCCGTATATTTAACAAAAACATAAGTAGCAGTATTTCATGAGATTTTTTTTATGAAACTTGTGAAATATTTTCAGTTTGAACTTTTGCAAAATTATCTAGGGATATCTGAAATTCTTGTATCTCTTTCTGATAGCTGCTTCAGAATATTGAGTGCTAGAGAATGCGAAATTGCTGAACAACCACATAATTTGAATAATCTAAACTCAATTCGCTCGTGGTATAACCATTTGCATAAAATTGGAATATTTTTAACGAAGCCATGAAGTTGTTTTCGATGGGATCCGTTGAAATGTTTTCTACTACAGTTCAGACATTTCTTGCGGAACTCATGGAAATATCCTTGGCAAGAAATTAAAAATTTCTCGCAAATATATCGAAGAAACGTATGAAGATATTACTAAAGGTTGTTTTTTTTTCAAAAATATTGCAAAAAAATATCAATGGAGTTTTGGGATAGAATTGTCGAAATAATTTTTAGAAAAAAAAAAATAAACTCCTGGAGGTTTAAAAGCATCTCTTATGGATTTCATCAAAGACTTTTTAAAAGAACTTTCATAAGATTCTTTAAACGCTTTTTTGAAGATGTTCGGCAATTTCACATGACTTTTTAGAAGGACCCGTACCATATTTCGCCAAAAACTCAAATCGGACATATTTCACGTAATTTGATTAAAAAATTGCATTGAAATTCTTTTTTTTTTCTTAAACAAACTGCTGACAAAAATTCTATAAAAATGACCAATAAATAGTTTCAAACTTTTCATTCTTTTCCACTCAAATTCTGAAAAAATAACATAAGAAGAGAAGAAATTCTGTTAACCCTTTATAATTTCGTTCAGTAATGTGAATTCAAATTTTGAAGACACAGTGGGTGTTTAATTGACAAATTGGAAGAGAAATTAAAAAAAAAATACCGCTCATTATGCTGGGATTTGAAGCCACGACTTCGTATCCGGTTAGCCCGGCGCTTCAACCAATTATACCACGGAACAAGCTTCGATTCTGCGTAATCTGATGTTTTTTCACTGATCTTTTTTTTCACGAATTTATATCTCAATTTGTCAATAAACCACACACTGTGTCTTCGAAATTTAATGTTTTTCGTCTTAAAATGAGTTACGAGTTTGAAATTCCGTCACGTCTTATCAGGCCTGATTTAAGGATTATAGGAACCCCGGGTCTCCAGTTAGCCTAGTGGTTAAGGCTATGGATCGCCAATCCGGAGACGGCGGGTTTGATTCCCGTTCTGGTCGGGAAAGTTTCCTCGACTCCCTGGGCATAGAGTATCATTGTACTTGCCTCACAATATACAAATTCATGCAATGGCAGGCAAAGGAAGCCCTTCAATTAATAACTGTGGAAGTGCCGAAAGAACACTAAGTTGAAGCGAGGCAGGCCAAGTCCCAGTGCGGACGTAGAGCCATAAAGAAGAAGAAGAAGGAACCCCGGGTCCAAGCGAATGTGGGTTAAAAAAAAGGAAAATGTTTTAAAACTCGTTTCATTATTTGAATATTGATAGCTCAAGGGATGAGAGAGTTTTTATGCAGTCAAAACATATATGAACATCACAGCTAAATCAAAATAAGGAAAAAATACCCAACTTGGTCTTCTGGTTACTTCGGATAATAGTGTCATTTTCAGGTAAAGCAGCTTGTTCGAACCTCATGTTCACTTCAGTTTTACTTTTTTTTTATCTGTATTAACGAGATTTTAAGCCCTAGGCCAGTTCTTTCGGGACCCATGCTATACTTCCCTTCCGAAGGAAGAACTCACATTTTGCGAGTTTGTCGGGTGTGGGATTCGATCCCAGGTCCTCGGCGTGATAGTCAAGTATTCTAACTATCATACCAGGTCCGCTCCACTATGATTTTCAACGAGTTTATCTCTCTTTGTGCATTTCGGTCATTATGGCCCAAACGGATACGCTAAGCATAATCTACGCCAGCATGGTGCCGTAATAGCTAATGTACCACGAAATTGGTGAAGGATCGTGATTGGCTAGGAGATTTTAACGTATATTGTCGTGCGTGGTTTCAGAGGGCTATTAAGCTTTAAAGAGATTTCCAGGTGAATTTCAGAGGCGTCATTAGTAGGTTTCAGAGGGCTTCAGGAGCATTTAGAGGTGCTTCAGGACCGTGTCAGAGAACTTCAAAGCGGTTTCAAAGCGATTCTGCGGG
Source organism: Aedes albopictus (assembly GCF_035046485.1). Lineage (NCBI taxonomy): Eukaryota > Metazoa > Arthropoda > Insecta > Diptera > Culicidae > Aedes > Aedes albopictus. The sequence goes on from NC_085137.1 coordinate 71,435,378, forward strand.
AGTATCAGGAGTTTCAGGAGGCTACAGGGGGTGGCAGAGAGGTTTAAGCGGCCTTTCGAGGCGTTTCAAAGCTAGCGAGATTGATGGGACTTCAAAGGCTTTCCGATGAGCTCTAGGGGGTTTCATATGCGCTTGCAGACGTTTGAAGAACATTTCAAGGGGGTTCAGGAGAGTTACGGAGCGTTTTTCTAGGTTTTAAGGGGTACATATGCTTTCAATAGAGATCCAGAGGAGTTACAGAGCGGTTTCAATGTGTTTCAAAGAGATTTCAGGATGCTACATGGGATTTCAGAAAAGTTCCGTGGAGTTTTAAAAGACTTCTCAGGCTGTTGGATCTCGCTCCAACGTCGTCGGCCGGCGTCATCACAGGCTGCTTCAAACCGACCAAGCTGCGAAGCGTGTGAGAAACGGCCCATTGATACAACGAGCTGCGCTGCCTATTGTACGATAGTTTCGTCAGCCTAACCGCACGTTGGGCTCCCTGTAGCATGCAGCGTAGCGCGTTCATTCTATTATTTTCTATCTGTTTTGTGTCATTATCCGTACTATCAGTCACCTATAAAAGGTGACTGAGCCAACTGTATCGTGTTAGTGTGTATCGTCATATCACCACTGAGTAGGAGCACTGCCTCTCAGTGGTGGGAATAAATTGTAGTCCATCGTAGTCGAGTAGTACTTCTTCTCCGCCGCCCGGGGCAATTAAATCAATCACAACGTGGGGCAAGACATCCTGGCCGAAACACAGGCTTTTAGATGAGCTTCAGCGGGTTTCAGAGGCTTCATAGATTTTCAGATGAGCCTGAGGGGCGTTAACGGGGTTTCAGAGCCATTTGTCAAAGCGTTTCATGGCGTTTCAGCCGGTTTCACAGCCGTTCCCGGGGTTTTTAGGGGGCTCTCAGATGAGCTTCACTGGATTTCAGGGTAATTTATAGGGCATTTCAGAAGGTTTCAGATTGGTTCCAGGGGAGTTTAGGAGAGTTCACAGGCATTCAGGAGAATTTCAGAGGGAGTTTCAGAGGCGTTCCGAAGTGTTTGAAGGGCTTCATAGATCATAAGAGTTTTTCATAGGGTTTCTGATGCATTTCAAAGCATTTTTCTAAATGTTCCTGGGCGTATCAACTGGTTTTACAGGGGTTTTACTAATTTATGGGATTTTAGAGAGGCTGCACAGACTTGCAGGTGAGCTTCGACGGGTTTCAGAGGAGAATTTACAGGCGTTTCAAAGGACTTTAGTTGGGGGTTTTAGGAGACTTTGCTGGCTTTCAGGTGAGGTTCAGAGGCATTTCAAGCTGTTTCAGGTGCTTCAAGCTGTTTCAAAACGTTTCATGGCTTATAAGGTTTTAAAGGGGATCTCGGGGGTTTTGCGGAACTTCAAATGCTTCTGGATATGGTTTAGGGTGGTTTCAGGAACGTTTCAGAGGCGTTTCAGGGAGTTTCGAAAGCGTTCCCGAGAGTTTGCAGGAGATTCATAGACTTTCAGATGATCTTCGGGGGAGTGTCGAGGGGCTTCAAAAGCGTTTCAAGGCGTTACGAAGCGCGTGAATGGTCGTTACAAAGGAGTTCCATGGTATTTTGAGATGTGTTTCTGTTCAGAACGTCAAGAATTTTTAGGCTGAATAGTAGTAATAAGTGACGCTTTTAGATTCTATGACCTAAACCTAATTCCAAACGATGAACCTGAAAGCACAGACAAACAGACGTAACACTTGCAAAATTTCCATCGATCACGCTTTTAACGATCATTTTAGATTTTCATAGTTGTGGCTTTCACAACCAGAGGCGCGCGCATCGTTTTTCTATGCGTTTGACGTTTCACGCTAGCGCCTTCTGTTGACAATATTGCACAACACAGTGCATCGTGCAACTTTTCCACCAGGTGATTGTAGTGTGAACTGGGCGATGGATTTCCATGAAAATCGTTCAAGGTGTTACGTCTGTTTGTCTGTGCTGAAAGGGAGTTCTCAAAGAGTAATAAAACTCAACATTTGATGGATCGTAGCTACCTGAGGCTGTTTGATTATAAACCTGGGGTGTTAACACCCAAAAGGCCAAGGTCATTTTCGCAACAAATTTTCAACTTGAAAAATTCATAACTCTGTTGATTTTTATCCAATCCTAATGAAAATTTGAGACAATATCCAGTTTTCATTCTAGTTTTGATAAAATGGGACACAAAGTCTAAAACCCGGATGGTTACGGAGTTATTCCGGATTCCCGTGGGGTACCAATGTTATGGCATTTGGGGTATTTCTACCAGAACTATTTTTTTCTCTATGGAGCAACTTTAAAACATTGGCAATAATTGAAACTTTATCGAAGCTGATTGTATTAGTACATTTTCTGAACACCTGGAGTCCTTCTGGATGTTTCTGGGTCCCCTGGAATGCCTCCGGGGGAACCGGTGCCAGGGGACATTTTCATTTTTACTCCAAAACATACCGTGCGGCAGCTCATTCTTCATGATTTTCCGTCAGTAGGATTATTTTAGCTGTAAAAATGGTCATTGACCGTTTTGGCCAATTCCGGAACATCCGGGGTGCCCTGGCGGAACCTGTAGTAGAGGACACTTGTATTTTTACTCCAAAATATACCGTGCGGCAGCTCATTCTTCATGATTTCCGGTCAATAGAATTATTTTAGCTGTAAAATGATCGTTGACCGTTTTGGCCGTTTCCGGAACATCTGGAGTGCCCTGGCGGAACCTGTAGTAGAGGACACTTGCATTTTTACTCCAGAACATACTGTGCGGCAGCTCATTCTTCACGATTTTTCATCATTTGGATTGTTTTTACTATGAAAATAATCATTGACCGTTTTGACCACTTCCGGAACATCCGGAGTGCCCTGGTGGAACCTGTAGTTAGAGGACACTTGCATTTTTACTCCATAATATACCGTGCGGCAACTCATTCTTCATGATTTCCGGTCAATAGAATTATTATAGCTGTAAAATGATCGTTGACCGTTTTGGCCGTTTCCGGAACATCCGGAGTGCCCTGGTGGAACCTGTAGTAGAGGACACTTGTATTTTTACTCCAAAATATACCGTGCGGCAGCTCATTCTTCATGATTTCCTGTAAATAGATTTATTTTAGCTGTAAAAATAGACGTTGACCGTTTTGGCCACTCCCGGTACATCCGGGGTGCCCTGGTGGAACCTGTAGTAGAGGACACTTGCATTTTCACTCCAAAATATACCGTGCGGCAATTCATTGTTCATGTTTATTCGCCAAAGGGCTTAATTTAGGCTATGAAAATGATCATTGATCATCGTGGCCACTTCTGGAACGTACAAGATGCCCTGGCGGAACCTGTAGTAGAGGACACCTGCATTTTTACTCCAAAATATACCATGCGGCAGTTCATTCTTCATGTTTATTCGTCAATAGGATTCTTGTAGCTATGAAAATGATCATTGACTATCGTGGTCACTCCCAGAACGTCCGGAGTGCCCTGGCAGAACCTGTAGTAGAGGACGATTACATATTTACTCCAAAACATGTCGTGATGCAGCTCATTCTTCATGATTTTCCATCAGTAGGATTATTTTAGCTGTAAAAATGGTCATTGGCCGTTTTGGCAACTTTCTGAACATCCGGGGTGCCCTGGCGGAACCTGTAGTAGAGGACGCTTGCATTTGTACTTGCATTTGTGGTAGCTCATTCTTCATGATTTCTCGTCAATAGGATTCTTTTAGATGTAAAGAAGGCCATTGACAATTTTGGCCACTTCCGGAACGTCCGGGGTACCCTGGCGGAACTTGTATTAGAGGACACATGCACTTTTATTCCAGAACATACAGTGTGGCAATACGATTTTTGTCAAGAGGATGCTCTGTTCTGGCATCCAGCGGCTGAGCATGGAATGGTTCTCGACGGGAAGCTGTACCTAAGATGCCAGCCCCACCACGGTGGATAGGAGACCTCAGGCTTACAACCTTACCTTACCTTACCGGTCAGGCTAAGGCCGGGGTGGCCTCTGCTGTACATAGTAGCCGCCTCCATTCCACTCGGTCCATGGCTGTTTGTCTCCAGTTCCGCACTCTGCGTAGGGTCCGCAGATCGTCCTCCACTTGGTCGACTCACCTAGCTCGCTGCGCTCCACGTCTTCTTGTACCGGTCGGATGACTCTCGAGAACCATTTTAGTCGGGTTGCTATCCGACATCCTGATGACGTGACCCGCCCACCGTAGCCTCCCGATTTTCGCGGTATGGACGATGGTTGGTTCTCCCAGCAGCTGATGCAGCTCGTGGTTCATTCGCCTTCTCCAAGTCCCGTCTTCCATCTGCACTCCGCCGTAGATGGTACGCAACACCTTCCGTTCGAAAACTCCAAGGGCGCGTTGGTCCTCTGCACGTAGGGTCCATGTTTCGTGCCCATAGAGGACGACCGGTCTAATCAACGTTTTGTAGATGGTTAACTTCGTGTTACGGCGAGCTTTATTCGATCGCAGAGTTCTTCGGAGTCCAAAGTAGGCACGATTTCCTGCCACAATGCGCCTCTGAATTTCTCTGCTGGTGTCGTTGTCGTCGGTCACCAGTGAGCCCAAGTACACGAATTCTTCAACCGCCTCAATTTCATCACCGTCGATATGAATTCGGGGTGGCGGGCGCGCTGATTCCTCCCTGGAGCCCTTTGCCATCATGTACTTTGTCTTCGACACATTGATGACTAATCCGATTCGCCTGGCTGCACTCTTTAGTCGGATGTACGTCTCCGCCATCGTCTCAAATTTACGAGCAATAATATCAATATCATCGGCGAAACCAAGCAGCTGAACGGACTTCGTGAAAATCGTCCCACTCGTGTTTATCCCCGCTCTTCTTATTACACCCTCCAAAGCAATGTTGAACAGCAAGCACGAAAGACCATCACCTTGCCGTAACCCTCTGCGAGATTCGAAGGGACTCGAGAGTGTCCCTGATACTCGAACTACGCACATCGCTCGATCCATCGTCGCCTTGATCAACCGTATCAGTTTATCCGGGAATCCGTATTCGTGCATAATCTGCCATAGCTGTTCTCGATCGATTGTATCATACGCCGATTTGAAATCGATGAACAAGTGATGTGTGGGCACGTTGTATTCGCGGCATTTCTGCAACACCTGGCGGATGGCGAACATCTGGTCCGTTGTAGCGCGTTCACCCATGAATCCAGCCTGATATTGCCCCACGAACTCTCTTGCAATCGGTGATAGACGGCGGCATAAAATTTGGGAGAGTATCTTGTAGGCAGCGCTCAGTAGTGTGATCGCGCGGTAGTTCCCACAATCCAACTTGTCACCCTTTTTGTAGATGGGACACACGATACCTTCCATCCATTCCTCCGGTAATAGTTCCTCCTCCCAAATCTTGGTAATGACCCAGTGTAGTGCTCTCACCAGTGCTTCTCCACCGTATTTTAGAAGCTCGCTTGGTAGTTGATCTGCTCCAGCGGCTTTGTTGTTTTTCAACCGGCCAACCTCCTCCTCAATCTCTTGAAGGTCAGGGGCCGGAAGTCTTTCGTCCTGTGCACATACTCCTAGATCTGTTACCACGCCACCTTCGGTACTTGCAACGTCGCCATTGAGGTGCTCATCGTAATGCTGCCGCCACCTCTCGACCACCTCACGCTCGCTCGTGAGAATATTCCCGTGATTATTTCGGCACATGTCGGCTTGTGGCACAAAGCCTCTGCGCGAGCGGTTCAGCTTCTCGTAGAACTTTCGTGTGTCCTTAGCGCGGTACAGCTCTTCCATCGCTTCGCGATCTCGTTCTTCCTGCTGGCGCTTCTTCATCCGGAAGACTGAGTTCTGCCTGTTCCGCGCCTGTTTGTAACGTGCCTCATTCGCTCTCGTACGGTGTTGCAGCATTCTCGCCCATGCTGCATTCTTCTTGTTTTTCAACTGTTCACATTCGCCGTCGTACCAGTCGTTTCTGTGATTCGGAGTCGCGAAGCCTAGTGCTGTAGCCGAGGTACTACCTATGGCGGATCGGATGTCCCTCCAGCCATCTTCAAGTGTAGCTGCGCCAAGCTGCTCTTCCGTTGGTAGGGCCACTGCTAACTGCTGCGCGTAGTCTTGAGCCACTTCTACGTTACGAAGTTGCTCGATGTTGAGCCGCGGCGTTCGACTTCGACGCGTGGTGATAACTGTCGAAAGTTTTGAGCGCATGCATACAGCGACTAAGTAGTGATCCGAATCTATATTCGCACTGCGGTATGTGCGGACGTTGGTTATATCCGAGAAGAATTCACCGTCGATTAGAACGTGGTCGATTTGGTTTTCTGTTTGGTGGTCGGGTGATCTCCAGGTGGCTTTGTGGATATCTTTGCGGGGAAAGAAGGTGCTTCGGACTACCATACCACGGGAGGCTGCAAAGTTTACGCATCGCTGGCCGTTATCATTCGATACGGCGTGCAGGCTGTTTCGCCCGATTACCGGTCTGTACATTTCCTCCCTTCCTACCTGCGCGTTCATGTCGCCGACAACGATTTTCACGTCACGCGGCGAGCAACCATCGTATGTTTGCTCTAACTGCGCGTAGAACGCTTCTTTCTCGTCATCGGGTCTCCCTTCGTGTGGGCAGTGGACGTTGATGATGCTGTAGTTGAAGAAACGGCCCTTAACTCTCAACATGCACATCCTTGCGTTGATCGGCTGCCACCCGATCACACGTTGTCGCATCTTGCCCAACACTATAAATCCTGTTCCCAGTTCATTGGTGGTGCCACAGCTTTGGTGGAAGGTAGCCGCTCGATGCCCGCTTTTCCACACTTTCTGTCCAGTCCAACAAAGTTCCTGCAACGCCACGATGTCGAAGTTGCGGGGATGTAGTTCGTCGTAGATTATCCTGTCACATCCTGCGAAACCTAGTGACTTGCAATTCCATGTTCCAAGTTTCCAATCGTAGTCCTTATTTCGTCGCGTGGGTCTTTGCCGATTGTATCGAGTCGTATTTTCTCCTATGTTATTCGCAATGGGGATTTTTACGGGTGGCTTATTGGGCCTACGCCAACACTCCTGTCTCGCCGGAGGGCCATCGTGCCAGTTCTGTTTATCGTCCCAACCAACACTGGGACGACCACGCTGATGGGGCTACCACCTTGGATCTAGCTGGGCGTAGTGCAGCGTTTCTTACTCAGCCGCTGGATACCAGAACAGACGCTGTTTGAGCCGCACCTCCTTGGTGAACAGACACTCGGATCGTACCTCCTCAATCTAGTTGAAGTCAGAAGGACAACAGTGCCCAGGCTGCGCTACCAGCTAAGCACACAACTCTTAGCTGGCGGTCTTTGTCATCGTTTGACCCGTGGAAGCATGAGGTAGGAACTTGTGAGGACCAGAGCTATATTGGACGCTCTCCTTATCGACTCACCGTTTGGCAGCCCCAGGCTTACAACCTACTGTTCACGAAACACAAAAACTAACAGAAACCGGTAAAGAATGGTAACGAAAATATTCAACGGCTGACTTTTACCATGAAAGAATGGGGAAAAATTGGTTAGGAAGCAGTCAGTGCAATACACGATTTGAAGTAGTGAGCTGGATTTTTTTAGGTGAGATGATAAATTCCTCGTTTATGCAATGAAATGGTGCAAACAGCGTGGGGATTATAAAAAAACCAGCGTACTACTTTCAATCTAGCACTTTACTGATTGCGTCCTATTGAGACCGCTTCCGAGACTTTTGGGGTGTCCTGATAGAACCTGTTGTGGTGAACACTTAAATTTTTACTAAAGAACATACTATGCAGAAGTTTGTTCTTCATTATTTTCCAAGATAGAATTTCTATAGCCATAAAAAATCGGAGCCTGGCCATAACATGCGAGCCATAATGTGTCGGTTCCGATGGCAGATTTTTTATACGAAATAACGTCCAAAAGATTTGATGTGTCATAAAATCCTAAGTACCTTCTCTTCTTGGACCTTATGACGTAGCTGCATGTTGGAAGTTATTTCACGGAAAAATGCGCCATAAATTCTTAGGATATTATGGCCAAGGACGTTATGATACTGAGCTAAAATAATCATTGACCATCACTTCTGTGGTGCCCTGGCGGAACCTGTAGAAGAGGACACGTACATTTTTACTCCAACTGTATGCGCCGCAACTCATTCGTCATGATTTGCCGTGACATTGACACTGAAGGAGGAACCAGATAAATTCATTGAGCGATTTCTGAATGCATGCCTATCGCAGTCTTCGAAGATATCCACGGTGGAATTCCTGAGAAGTTCCGGGTTTATATCAGGAGCAATTTCTGGAGGAATCCCAGCAGAAATGGCTTGAGAAATTCTAGCATGAATCGAAAGAATTTCTTGAAGCAATACAAAAAGATGTTTCCGTAAAAATTCTAAGAAGAAATTATGGAGTAAGCACAGAAAATACATAGACGAAAGCGTACAGGGAAATTTATAGGGGAATCGGGGAGAAATTAACAGAGAATTTCTTAGATAACATGTTTGAGTTGGAAAATAACTGAAGACATTCATAGAGATGGTTTTATTATGAAATTCTTAGATGGAAAAATCCTTGGACGCATCTTCATTAGAGCTTCTAAAAACCAGCAGGATTTTCTGAAGGAATCATATGAGGGAATCCTGAATGAATCCTTAGGAAATCTTCTATATAAGGTCTGTATAAATCCACGGAGTAATTCAAGGAGGAATTATAAGAGAAATCCTTCCTGAAATTGTTGAATGCATTTCTAGATAAACTTATTTGTAAGTACCAGTAAAAATTCCTGAAATACTTGCAAGAATACCTAAAGGAAATCCAAAAGAAAAACTTCCAGAGTTTTCAAAGGAATGAAAAAAATATTAGGAAAATATCAGAAGAGAATCTTATGGAAATGCATGGATGAAGTCCCAAGGGAATTCCTGGAGGAACACCAGCATAAATTCCTGGAGGAATCTCAACACTGATTCTCGAAGGGTTCCCAGGAGGAATCTATATTGGAATCTCAGAAAAAAACATAGATGAAGCTTTGGAGAAACACCTCCAAGAATCCATCGGCAATTCCTGAAAAAATCAAAGTAGAACATGAATACTAGCATAAATTCCTGCAGCAATCCCAGCAAGTATTCTTGGAGGAATCCCTGGAGGCATTGAAGGAAGAAACAGTTTTCAAATTGAGACGAGATTGAGTCAGGAGAGTAAAAAAATGATTACATGTTTGTCTTACTTATAATCACCAACCAGGCAACTTTTGACGTTGGTTTTATTCCGGAGGTAATAAAAAGGGAGGGTCTTTCATCTATTTGAAACGATAAAACTTTTTAAGTTGGATAGCGTTAGGTTTCTACATTATTTTTATTTGTTTTCATCCGAGAACTTTACCATAATGCTAATTTATCACACATTAGGTTACTACATGTAACGCAAGGGCACCATGCAAATGTCAATGATAATTTTCATGGTCAATGATAATTTTCATGGTCAATGATAATTTTCATAGCTATAAGAATCCTGAACAAAACAAATCATGAAGAATAAGCTGCTGCACAGTATATTATGGAGTAAATATGCAAGCATCCTTCACTACAGGTTCTGCCAGGGCACCCTGGATGTTCCAGAAGTGGCCAAAATGGTCAATGACCGTTTTCATAGTTATAAGAGTCGTATTGACAAAAAATCATAAAGAATAAGCAACCGCACGAGTTGTGGGGCAAAGTGCAAGGTCTGGCGAGTTGTGGGGGCAAAGTGCAAGGTCTTTTACTACAGTCACCACTAGGGAACCCCACAAATGCAGAAAATGGCCATAATTATGATTGACAATTATCATAGCTATACCAATCTTGTTCTTGGAAGATCATGAAGATTGAGCTGCCACACAGTATGTTTTGGAATAAGTGTGGAAGTATCCTTTTTTACAGGTTCCGCCAGGACACCTCGGACGTTTCGGAAGTGGATAAAACGGTCAATGATCATTTTCATAGCAAAAACAATCCTGATGACGAAAAATCATGAAGAATGAGCTGCCGCACGGTATGTTTTGGAGTAAAAATGCAAGTGTCCTCTACTACAGGTTCCACCAGGGCACAATGGTCCGAATCCACGTTTTAGCAGGAAAAAAATCCGTATCTCTGTTTTCGTTAATTTTAGGCGTTTGGTGTCTTCAGAGAAGTTGTTTGAGTTTGTTTGCTGCTTCTTTTCCAAAAATTTTTGATTAGGGTGGTCCGCGTCTTAACTCAAATCTGGAATAGAACTTTTTAATTTAAAGTCATACGCGATCGAGTTCTTCAGCAAAGTTGTAGGCAATGCTATTTCGAGCAACTTTTCCGAATTCGCCGTTTATCTAGCTCTTAATTTGAACAAAGTAGGTCAATTTTAAGTTTTGACTTAGGGTGAGCCATCCAAAAACGGTTTTTTTGCAATAACTTTTTTATTTGATTTTTTTCGAAGATGTGAGCTTCGGAGCATTTAAAGAGCAAGAAATAACGCACATTTGTTCTAAACATTGCATGTTGTTAGATCTTGTCATTCAAATGTTATGGGCAATTTTGACTTAAAAACAACGATGTTTTAAAATGCTTATACATATCTCATAGAGCTGGTAAAATAAAAAAAGTTCTTTAAGCGGCATTTGGAAGGTCACATATAAAGCCAAATTTGGAGCAAAAATTACGAGAACGTTATTTTGTAAATTGGAATAAATCGACTCCAAAAATCTCCTTAAAAATTTAAAACAACTACATATTACTCATACAATTTCAATGATAGAGTCAAACTGTCTTTGGAAAAAATGTAGGTTTTTACCATGCTCACAAGTTTTCCATACACGAGTTTTTTGCAAAACGTGAAACAAAAGCTTGAAATTGATAATTTGATTCTTAGGGGTACATGCTATGTTTTTCTAGGAAATCAGAACGATTATAATCTTTAAAAACAAATTATCAATTTCAAGCTTTTGTTTCACGTTTTACAAAAAAGTCGTGTATGGGAAACTTTTAGGTATGGTAAAAACCCACATTTTTTCCGAAGACAGTTTAACTCTATCTTTAAAATTGTATGAGTTTTATGTAGTTTTTCGATTTTTTAGGGCGATTTTTGGAGTCGATTTATTCCAATTTAAAAAATAACGTTCTTGTAATTTTTGCTCCAAATTTGGCTTTATATGTGACCTTCCAAATGCCGCTTAAAGAACTTTTTTTATTTTACCAGCTCTATGAGATATAAGCATTTTAAAACATCGTTGTTCTTAAGTCAAAATTGCCCATAACATTTGAATGATAAGACCTAGCAACATGCAATGTTCAGAACAAATATGCGTCATTACTTGCTCTTCAAATGCTCCGAAGCTCACATCTTCGAAAAAAATCAAATAAAAAAGTTATTGCGAAAAAACCGTTTTTGGGTGGCTCACCCTAAGTCAAAACTTAAAATTGACCTACTTTGTTCAAATTAAGAGCTAGGTAAATGGCGTATTCGGAAAAATTTCTCGAAATAGCATTGCCCACAACTTTGCCGAAGAACTCGAACGCGTATGACTTAAAATTTAAAAGTTCTATTCCAGATATGAGTTAAGACGAGGACCACCCTAATCAACATTTTTTGGAAAAGATGCAGCAATCAAATGCAAACAACTTCTCTGAAGACACCAAACGCCTAAAATTAACGAAAACAGAGATACGGATTTTTTTCCTGCTAAAACGTGGATTCGGACCATTGTGCAGGGCACTCAAGATGTTCCGGAAATGGCCAAAACGGTCAACGATCATTTCTACAGCTAAAATAATTATGTTGACCGGAAATCATGAAAAATGAGCTGCCGCACGGTATTTTTTGGTGTAAAAATGCAAGTCCTCTACTACAGGTTCCGTTAGGGCACTCCAGATGTTCCGGAAGTGGCTAAAACGATCAACGATCATTTTACAGCTAAAATAATTCTATTGACCGGAAATCATAAAGAATGAGTTGCCGCACGGTATATTTTGGAGTAAAAATACAAGTGTCCTCTACTACAGGTTCCACCAGGGCACTCCGGATGTTCCAGAAACGCCCAAAACGGTCAACGATCATTTTACAGCTAAAATAATTCTATTGAACGGAAATCATGAAGAATGAGTTGCCGCACGGTATATTATGGAGTAAAAATGCAAGTGTCCTCTACTACAGGTTCCGCCAGGGCACTCCGGATGTTCCGGAAGTGGCCAAAACGGTCAATGATCATTTTCATAGCAAAAACAATCCTAATGACGAAAAATCACGAAGAATGAGCTGCCGCACAGTATGTTCTGGAGTAAAAATGCAAGTGTCCTCTACTACAGGTTCCACCAGGGCACCCCGGATTTTCCGGAAGTGGCCAAAACGGACAAAGATCATTTTTACAGCTAAAATAATTCTATTGAACGGAAATCATGAAGAATGAGTTGCCGCACGGTATATTATGGAGTAAAAATGCAAGTGTCCTCTACTACAGGTTCCGCCAGGGCACTCCGGATGTTCCGGAAGTGGCCAAAACGGTCAATGATCATTTTCATAGCAAAAACAATCCATATGACGAAAAATCATGAAGAATGAGCTGCCGCACAGTATGTTCTGGAGTAAAAATGCAAGTGTCCTCTACTACAGGTTCCACCAGGGCACTCCGGATGTTCCGGAAACGGCCAAAACGGTCAACGATCATTTTACAGCTAAAATAATTCTATTGACCGGAAATCATGAAGAATGAGCTGCCGCACGGTATATTTTGGAGTAAAAATACAAGTGTCCTCTACTACAGGTTCCGCCAGGGCACCCCGGATGTTCCGGAAGTGGCCAAAACGGTCAATGACCATTTTTACAGTTAAAATAATCCTACTGACGGAAAATCATGAAGAATGAGCTGCCGCACGGTATGTTTTGGAGTAAAAATGAAAATGTCCCCTGGCACCGGTTCCCCCGGAGGCATTCCAGGGGACCCAGAAACATCCAGAAGGACTCCAGGTGTTCAGAAAATGTACTAATACAATCAGCTTCGATAAAGTTTCAATTATTGCCAATGTTTTAAAGTTGCTCCATAGAGAAAAAAATAGTTCTGGTAGAAATACCCCAAATGCCATAACGTTGGTACCCCACGGGAATCCGGAATAACTCCGGAACCATCCGGGTTTTAGACTTCGTGTCCCATTTTATCAAAACTAGAATAAAAACTGGATCTTGTCTCAAATTTTCATTAGGATTGGATAAAAATCAACAGAGTTATGAATTTTTCAAGTTGAAAATTTGTTGCGAAATTGACCTTGGCCTTTTGGGTGTTAAGAAAGAGACAATTGTTTACGTTTGTAGATTCGATGACCGATACTCAATGAATTCTTAGAGATTCTCAAATAGGTATTGAACTCACAAAGAACATAGTTGCATACGGCTGTGTAAGCATGGATTTCATTCATAATGCTCCAATACATCACTGATTGATTACGCTTGTGGATCCGATGTCCTAAGGAGTGTATCGTAAAGTAGTTGAAAATGTTTACAATAGCCTCAAAAATAGTTTAATACAACTTTTAAGTAATTTTATTTTTTTTATATAAATCCTTGAAAAAAAGAAATGGCTTTTATGATTTTCTAAAAATGTTCTTTTAACTGGATTTTTAACCTAGATTACTGAACACATGTTTTTAAATTTTTGCACACCTTCTTAAAAATTGAATTTGCGAAACGAGTTCGATAATGTTCGAACATTTTTAGCTTTTCTGTGCAAATATAATAAGCTCCAGAATCCTCATGATATAGGCAAATTATTTTTTAAAGAAATATCTCCACTGCATTTAAGCATAATTCTTAAAAATGAAAAATGAAAAATGAAAAATGAACCTCTTTTTTCTATGCTTTTCCAAATCATGTTTACGCAAATAAAAAATACATAAAATGAAAAATTCGCATTTTTTTTAAATAGCATATGTTTTTTATTTTATGGACAAGTAAGTTAGAGCAAAAAATGGACTTATATAACCTTTTAAGATATTAAAAGCAGAGCTCCAAAGTTTGACAAAAAATAGACGTTTTTTGAAATGGACCATTTTGTAGATACAGGAGATTTTTATATCAAAAATATGAATTTTGAAAGTCGATGTTGAATGATATGTTATGTGTACATAACTGTTAAAAAGCATCAATGTTTTCCAAATTTTTTATCGTACAAATTTTATTCACTACAGATTTTTGAAATATTGGAAAATCTTAACAAAATCGCATTTTGTGCAGATTTTTATTTTGTGAGGTGTATTCATTTAAACATATTTTCAATAATACTAAACATTTTCCAAATTTTTCCAAGCTGTTCTAAACTTAACTATATTGTGAAGATTTCATAGAAGAACCGAAATGAAAAGACTAACCCAGCTTCAAGATTAAGCATCCTGAACATTTTCAACTACTTTCCGATACACTCCTTATGCTCAGGGGAATTCTCGGATTCTCTTAGTACAAAATCAAATCATAATACATTGAGAGGTCACATGACTTATGCTCAAGAATTGATCTTTGGGACAACATAGTCCCCACTTTTGTACAAACTCATCCCTCATCCCTCACTCCTAAACCCACCTTCAACTACCCTTAACATACCTCGCTGCTTTTCCCGTGAACAAACCTTATCCCTAATCTTAAGCACTCCAACTGCTCTAAACACACTCAAATTCCGTTTATGTAATGCTACCTCAATGGAGGTATCTGAATAGTTTTTATCTAAATGGAGGGTCCACAGTTCACATTATCGGATATGTATTGTTCTAAGACGCTTCTGGTGGAGCTTGTGGTAAATGACCTCTGTGGCGTAGTTGAATGACGCGTTCTGTTTAGCGAATTGCAAAGCTGTGTGTTCAAATCTCACCGAAAACCGTTTTTTTTTTGTTTGTATTACAATTTTTGTTTATTCCCTACGTAGACGGGCTTGGTGGTCTAGTGACTACCGCTTCTGATCTATATGCAGAAGGTCCTGGGTTCAATCCCTGGCCCGTCCCTTTCCTCCTACTTTGTATCTCTTTATATACTTTCTCTCTGCTCAATACATATGCAACTCATGTATATTTACATGTTCATAGCCATCGCTAGAACAGAAACGGGTTGAAAAAGCCGTTTCCCTTCCTTCCAAACTTTCACAGCACAGTGCCTCAATCCTATTAGAAAACGCCTACAAGTAATGCAATCAAGCGAACTGTGCCGCACATCTTCAAAATAATGAAGACCCACAATTTTATCACCTTAGCCTGGTATCCACACACCAATGTGTGAACCTTCTGCGAACAAAGTCCCACCAACATTACGACATCCGCATGAATTTGTGCTGGCGCAGAGGTATATTCGGTCAGATGTGGATACAAACGATTGCAATCATCACTTCCTTACCCTTCCCCAAATTGACCTGCAACCTGACGTGGCAGGCGCCATTGTCGCCTAAAAATAGAAGATCACCAACGCTCACACACTGAAGATGCCTGCTAGTCCCCGGCAGATATCTCACTGGTTCCTTGTGTGAGTGTAGCTGGTCTGGTGATACTGGATTAGCATCTATGGGCGGTCAATCAAGCTCAAGCTCAATTTTTGTTTATGGACTTTTCCACCGATCAACCGAATTCATCGCGGTCCGAGAATTTTGACACTAGAGCGGGGCCGTTTCCAATCAGAATTGGACGATTCTGATTGGAACAGACCCCGCTCTAGTGTCAAAATTCTCGGACCGCGATGAATTCGGTTCATCGGTGGATAAGTCCATTCCCTACGGCACTACGTGAGCGCGGACATTTTGACAACTGTGCTGTGACTGTTTTACATATATTTTACTATGGTCATCTTTTTTCAGTTCACTGGTTCACTTGTATCATCGTATTCATGGTATCATCATAATTTTTTAAGGTTTAATTAGGGGCCGTTCATAAACCACGTAGACTTTTTGGGGGGAGGGGGTTTGGTCAAAGTCTACGCTCTATACAAATTTCAAATTTTTTGTATGAACAAAAGCCTACGGCGGGAGGGGGTGGTCTGAAATTGCCAGATTTTGGTCTACGTGGTTTATGAACAGCCCGAGCAGAAGGGCATACCTTACAAATACCATGCAAAGAGCAAGATATGCTCTAATACCTAAATTTGTTATTGTTGCGTTATTCTACGAAATGTTTTGAGAACATTACAATAACAGTTGGAGGTATTTGAGCAGAGTTTGGTATTGATGTAGTATTTGTTGGTTTAGCTTGAAAATAACCGAAGAACAAGATTTGCTATTACATCATGAAGTCATCGAACAAATGAAACATTTAATAACAATACATGTTATTAGTTTGTTATTCAATAACTTTGGAATAACAAATACAGCACTTGAAATTTTAGGTATGCATTCATTATTGAAATAACAAGACTTGTTATTTTCTAGGTGTTATTTATAAAAAGTTTTGGTATTCGTTTTTGTTATTTTGCCTCTTATTACCACCTTATGAAGGGTATATCAAGGTATGGTAGTATTTAAGATAAATACCATGATATGTTATTCACTTGTTATTTTCTTCTGCTCGGGAGTCCTCTAGAGCTCAGAGGAGGAACAGTTGTCAATCGACGATTCTATGAAATCCTGAACTCCAGTGTGAGTATGGTTGAACTAAAATATCCCTTCGAGATACCCTTCGTAAACTCCGAAAGTTTAAAGGGGAGTGTTATTTCTCATTGTTAAGAATAAATTGACATACATTTGAAGCACTGGGCTCCAGGATAGTTCAGATATTCGAAATTGATTTATCAAAAATAATCATAGAAATTTATTTTTATAAATACATACTAAATTAAATTATAAAAAGAATTTGTGGTAGACACCCTGTCACCCAAGCAAACTTCCACTCCAATTACTACTGTTAACTAACCCTTTGTTTTTTTTTTGTAGAATCAAACACAAGCACTTCCACCGATGAGCTCGTTCCGGGGTAACACCGCCCAGATACCGCCCATCGGACCCCAGGGACAGAACTCACCCGCAATCTACAACGCAATCGCCGGACATCACAATCAGCATGCACAGCATAGTCCAATTGTACAAAATGACACCCTCGTCGGCAATGCACTGAAAACGGTTAGTACTAATATGAAATGCATAGAAGTCTTCCTCCCTTGCAACTTATTCCTTCTGTCCCCGTTCGGCCTGTCTCTCTAGATGTACCCCACTGATCAGAGTATTAGCAGTTACGGGTCAAACCCGACGACACCAGTGAACTCACCTCCTCCACTAACATCACAGCAGCAAGCGGCAGCAGCCGCCGCCGCAGCCGCAGCCCTCGCCCAACAGCAGCAGTCCGCGGCCGCGAGTATACACGGTGGCCCCGGTGGGGGTGCGACGGCCGGTTCGTCCAGCGGCGGTGCAGGTTCCTCAGCCACGACGTCCTCCGCGGCAGCTGCGGCGGCGGCAGCGGCAGCAGCAGCGGCTGCAGCGGCTGCAGCCGGTGGACCCTGGCAACAAATCAACCCTGTGATCAACAACGGCGCCGGACCGGCTGGAGCGGCAGGATCCGCGGCTGCCGCGGTGGTAGCGGCCGCAGCGCTCAATGGTCTACCCAACGGTTCCTACGCCCCCGAACTAGTACACCGAGGCCTGCAGCACATGGTAATTGCGAAAATCTTTTCCTCTTTTTCTTGCAAGCAAGCGCGTGCACCCTTTCGCTACGTTCCATCCAACTGTCTCTCAGAATATTGCTATGTATATCTTGTGGTTACATGATTTCATCTGCCTTGTTTGTGGTTTGTGAATTGATCGGAACCCTATCGTTTAACAGCCTTGACCATCAATATCTGTATTCATTTTTCTCGTTCGTATGGTTCGTTTGTTCATTTGTTTTGTCTATCATTTTGTGACATTGAATTTTATTACTTGTCCATTTTCACATTTCTTTCACATATTGGTTTTGCATTGCATTGTTTGTTGAAGATAACTGATGTTTGCTCTATTACACAGTGGTTAAAATCTCTTAAAACCAGATCGTCAGCATTTCCAGTGTGATCATGCGTGTGATTATGGTATACTATGTTCTGCATAGTCGTTGCATTTTTAACGGAGCAACTTTTCTGCAACATTTACGTCTTGCCGACTTTTAAACACTGTCGCGATTTGAACCACTGTGGCATTACAGAGCAAAGTACAGTTCACATTTTTTATTTTGTATTCGGCACCATCTCTATCCATATTCATACAGAACGTACCTACATGTCACCTAATACACAAAACCTAAACATTTCGCATTGTTCTTACGGCGTGGAATTACTTTCTGACCTCAGAAGTGCATACAACCCTGTACAATATTGCATTTCTGTGTCGTCGATTCCCCACATAACCTACAACTTACAGATTTTTGCAAAAATTTACGCACTTTTACATATCTTTTGTCGTTTTTAAGTTTCAATTCTCTTTCGCAATTCGAACCCTTTTTGTTGATGCATGTTTTCTTTTTTTGTGTTTCTTTTCTTTTGGTATCTCTACTCTACAACGACAACGACAACGACCACCTACAATATCCTGGCATGTTTAGGCTAACTCGCCAGAGATCCAACCGCTGGACGATGCGATCGTGTCGCTGCTCCGGGAACACTCGGAGAATGGAACGGTAAGTAGACAGAAAGGATTATGGGCAGACAGGAGAATTTGGATGGTGAGGGACGGTGTAATGACTCACTGTCAATGTGCTATTGTTTGTGTCCTTAATGTTGTTCAGTTTCGTTGTCTTTAGTTAAATCTCTAAAATTTACATTTAGATTTAAAACATAATGAAATACAGTCATAGTACAATCATGGGTCACCCACAATGGGTCAATCCCATTTGAAAAGCATGGTGAACTGACTGATTATTAATTGTGACAGAGTGACCCATAATTGTGCAATTACTGTATGCAATGTTTGCCACTCTAAGTAAGTAATTTGTATTTCAGACTTCTTATATTAACTGTCAATATATTTTAATTTTCTACATTTTATTGGCGATACGCCCGAATTGAAACAATGCCTGCTACTCAGCTAAGTTGCTCTAAACGCAATACGTCTAATTATTTTTTACTTCATAGTTGTTCTTATTGCCATTAAAATCTCAAAAAAAGCTTTTTATTTTAGGAAAAATATACATTTTTAAAGTTTTTAAGGATTATGGGACATTATCATGATTTGGGCAACATGAAAATGTTCCTTCCTCGTTGTGGATTATCACTGCTAAAATATTGAACGTTTGATCATATAACATGGGCTTACATGGTCATTTTCGACAAAATTAGCCATAACTCAGAAAAGAAAAAAAAACTGCATTCAAAAAATTTCAGCAATTAAAGCTTATGAAATAACTTTCTCAAAAATATGTTTTGCAAATTTTCCGCGAGTTTGGACATAGTTTTTCTAGCTTATCTTTATGAATTTTGTCAACGGTGGAAAATTTTGCGTTAAACTATTCCCACTTCATATATTTTTTGGATTCTTGAGAAAATTTGCTTTCATTTTCATTAAAAAAATTTGTTTCTACGATGCTTCGTTCTTGAGTTATGATTTTTCAAAATAAGGCTTATATGGCACATTTGGACATCTTTAAACAAAATTGGCCATAACTAAAAAACGAAAAAAAGTGCATTCCAAAAATTTCAGCAATTAAAGCACCGACGAACCGATGTGACAGCTAGAACAAATAAATTCAAATTTGTTGTCCGCAACGCCATGATGAAAAATAGCCGAACACTATCGCCACCTCTATAACGGCTCGCGATGATTTGATAGCTCGACACCGAACCCCCGTGTGTACATATAGGTGTAATGAATGAACGTGTTCCTGACCGTCAGCAGCTTAAGCGCCACTCTCCACGGGGAGAGACTGCTGAGGCTGTTTGGGGGCCCGGCAGAGGCTCTTCAAATAGGGCGAGTTATTAGACTGCTCAAACACTCGAAATCATTCCGACGAATCCCAAATGCAGCCAAAAATTTGATAAACTAGAAAATTCAAGGACCAATATCAAATTTGAATAAGTACTGAAAGCTAAGAAGAACTCAAGATCCGAATTGAAGCCAAATTTAAAATATTCTAATAAAGTTCGAACAAGAACCGTTTAATTCGTCAACTTTCCTAGACGAAATTCAAGCTTGCTTCAAATTTCATTTATTAAAAAACTTCAAACATCTATTTACATAGGCCTATCAGCAAGCTATTAGGAAGGTGACGTCACGCAAACTAGTCCTATTTCTGCTTAACCACTACGATATTCTTAAAACTAGAAATACAAAATGGATCTGACCTTGTTGCGTTGATTTCCGCCGGGAACAACCATCCGACAAAAACCTACGAAGCAGACTCCTCGGTGGGGATGCTCTAATCCCTCGGCGGGCGCATGGAAGGGTGCTCGCGATCTCTCTCTTATGCTCGGTTATGCTTGTGTCGTACACGAGAAATACTCACAGCACCACCGCAATTACAAATTGGATAGCCGGGGCAGCCACCTGGTTCGTGTCGCCGCACAACGGTGTAATGCCGGTGGTGTAGCCGCTTATTTTGGCTCTCGGAGAACGATGACGATGTCACGCAGTGGCTGTGTTGTCGCACCACCAGAACTGGGTACGGACCGTGTGACGCGTGGCGGTGGGTGGTGGGCTGGAGGAGGCGTCCTCGTTTTCCGTGAGTGCTCTCTCACCGAGCGAGTACTAGGGTGATACCTCCAGTACCGGAAGCTGGGTTTCCTAAACCAAGGAAAATACCCGCATTGATCAGCGAGTATTCGTTTCTGGTCCACGATTCAGCTACTGGACCGTTCCAACAGAGCTTTTCTAGTGTACAGTTTTCTTCTTACAATACTTAGAACGGTTTTAGATGCACTTTAGATTATGCTTGGCTACTTCCACTTCACTAACTTTGAAGTTACTTAGCACTGCTACTATCTTCACTAAGTTTTGGAATAACGTCTGTTCTGGTCGACGAGTCGTTTTGAACTTCTTCGATGAGCGCGAACAATAATCGCTTTAACTATATGGAAATTGGCTATCTATTTTGTCGTGAACACAATATTCTTTTGTATTACTTCCGATCGTGCATCCTTCTCACGCCTACACTTCATTGTTTTAAATTGCGCATTTAATTTGCATATTGCAAGTACTAGGCTACCCTGAATTAGCAGTTAATCTCTTTTTTTCGCAGTAGAGATTTAACCGGAATGAGACCCTTGAGTGGAGGCACTCATTTAATTTAAATTCGCGAAAGCTTCAGTAGTCCCATCACATTCCGTAAGAGCTCGCTCTAGTAGCTTTTGAGTCAGGCAAGTACACCTAAAATCTGGATGTACATTTTTTTGTTATATAGGAAACGGTTCGCGTTTGCGCTGATTTGACAGAAGCGATCGCTCGCTTCGGTGGTCGACCGTTAAATTTGAGGGGGGGGGGAATCTTTTGAATCACCACTGCCACGTCGGTTCGTCGGTGATTAAAGCTTATGCAATAATCTTCTTAAATTTTTTTTTAATTTTGAAGTTCGGGCATAGTTTTTCCGGCTTTTCTTTACAAATTTTCTCAACTGTGGAAAACTTTGTGTAAAACTTTGTCCAGTTCATTTTTTTGGGATTTCTGAGAAAATTGCTTTCATTTCATAAAAAAAACTGTTCCTACGATACTTCGTTCTTGAGTTATGATTTTTCAAAGTAAGTAGTGTCAGGGGAAAACAAATTTTCACCTGAATTTTCCGGAAAAATAGGCGATCCTGAATTTTTCTCAATTTTTTTTCATTCATTTATCCATGAGCCCTACCTGTGGAAAAAGTTCCATGAAAATCTAAGACCCTTCGGCCCAATTTGTAAGATAATAAAAAAATGCACTTCTCAGCATCTTGTGTATGGACATTTGCTCTTAAAGAGGTTATCAAGAGGTTTTGATGTATAAATCAGTTTTATTGCAAATTTTATAATATTGGTCAAGAAAACCTCTTCTTCTTCTTCTTTATGGCTCTACGTTCCCACTGGGACTTGGCCTGCCTCGCTTAGTGTTCTTTTGAGCACTCCCACAGTTATTAATTGAAGGGCTTTCTTCGCCTGCCATTGCATGAATTTGTATATTGTGAGGCAAGTACAATAATACACTATGCCCAGAGAGTCGAGAAAATTTTCCCGACTGGAACGGGAATCGAACCCGCCATCTCCGGATTGGCGATCCATAGCCTTAACCACTAGACTATCTGGAGACCCCAAGAAAACCTCTTATAGAGCCGAACGAAACTTAAAATGTTACTTGGGCGGAGATCCTTATATGCTTTCTGGTCAAATTTTGTCTCGTTTTTTCTCACGTTTGCCATACGACTCCCGCCAGGCGGCAGCACTGCGGTGCCGTCAAGGCCTATGCACTGCTGACAGGGTAGAGCTCGACGCCGTCAACACTCCCCAGCCCGTAACTCCGGTAGCCGTTTATCGGTTGCACCGGAATTACCAGCAGTCACTTCTAGCACCGCAAGGTTGACCACTGCTCGCCTAAAAACGCACCTTTTTGTACTCACCTCCACTTGCCTGATCCTGCCATCTGCCGCAGTAATAAGCCTCTCCACAATTCCTCGAATCCTATGAAGACTAGGTCTCCCACGTTCAACTTTCTTCGCTCTGCACACCATTTAGTACGCCGATTTATGCCCGGCAGGTATTCTTTGGACCACTTTTCCCACATTCTG
Organism: Aedes albopictus; assembly: GCF_035046485.1. Classification (NCBI taxonomy): domain Eukaryota; kingdom Metazoa; phylum Arthropoda; class Insecta; order Diptera; family Culicidae; genus Aedes; species Aedes albopictus. The sequence goes on from NC_085137.1 coordinate 71,457,984, forward strand.
TCCACTAAATATTGCGATCGTCGATACAGATCTCGCAACGCATCCGCTAACTGAAATGGCCCGTCGACTTGCAGATCTCTCCCGATGACCGCTCCGCGCAAGAAATGATTCGGCGTAATCGCTTCCTGCTCACCCGGATCCTGTGACATGTAGGTGAGAGGACGAGTATTTATCATGTCCTCCGCATCGGAGAGCGTCGTCTGCAACACCTCGTCCGTTAATTTTCGTCCATCGTCGAATGCTTTCAACGCCTCCTTCATCAATCTTACCATTCTCTCCCAGATACCACCCATATGAGGGGTTCCGGGAGGGTTGAAAGTCCACTTGGTAATGGAGCAAACGACTGCTTCAGCACACTCTTCGTCGATCTTCCTCTAAACCTTTTCGATCTCCTTGCTGGCTCCTTGAAAGTTGGTCCCGTTGTCCGAGAAGAACTCCTATGGCATTCCACGCTTGCACGCAAACCGACGAATCGCCATGAGGCACGACTGTGTCGATAGGCTGTGCACTACTTCGAGGTGGACCGCTCGAACTGCCAAACACGTGAACAATGCCACCCATCGTTACTGGTTCAACTACCACCGTTACTGGACCTAAATAGCAGACATGGGCAAAACACCAAACCGTGCCGCACCGGTGGTGGCGTGTTTGCCCGTAAACACACCACCATGTGTGTTCATATCACCACCTTCGTTCAGCTTCTACTGATGAACACGCAGTGCGACTGGCGAAACACTCGTGTCGGTGTTATAACTCGAGCCTCAGTTTCGGCTCCGTGTTTCAGTTTTGGTTGGGCACGGAGGCCGAGTGTTTCCGATTGTATGAAACACCAAAGCAGTGAGCTCGGTCACAGTGCGTGGTAGCTTGGCTGCATCAGAGCCACTGAGTCAGAAGGGACGAGAAAGACACAAAAGGAGCCGCCAAGTACTTCACTCTCATCAACGACCAACAGCGTTTGCAACTGGTGCTGAAGAATGAACGGCACCGAGCGCTTGAACTCGCACGAGTGTTTTGCATAATCGGAAACACTCGGGCTCCGTGTTACCCGAAGCATCAAACGCCGTGCCCAGTGCCTGAGCACCGCCACCGACACCGGTGTTGAGCCAGACACGGTGCGTGTTCGTTCTGAAACACGGAGAGCTAGGTGGTTGTTTGGCACCCACGGTGGTGTGTTTGAGCATCGACTCCTCGTGCAGTGCAGTGTTTGGACATGTCTGCTAAATAGTCGACGCCAACCACACTGAATGGCCGTAGATGTGGATGTGGAACCTCTGTCGCAGTTTGTTGAAAAATGTCTCGCATATGACCGAACGCTTCGTGGTAGCTTTGGATGAGCAGTTCCGTTATCCTGTGACTACTGGGCAAAATAATTGGGAACCTCTTGTCGTACGGCATGTACTCGGCTTGCTTCAGTCTTGCGTCTACTCGCATTACTCCTTCCTCATCCAACGTCGGCTTCAACTGATACAGCACGCTCGTCCGCTTCAGTGGTTGTGGTATACAACCTTTCCCTGCATTCTTCAACGACGTATATACTTCGTCCGGGAATCCTTCGCTTTGAGCTTGTTTTAATACCACCGTTTCTGCCTTCTGGAACTCCATCTGCTGATACGGTTGCTCAATCGATTTCATCGCTGCCTTGACGCTGTTCCGATGTCCGTCCGCAATTTTCACCGTCCATATAGGCTCCCCATTAGCCTTCCGCCGGCAATTTCCGACGAAACGTAGAACTGCAGCCGTAATACGCACTTCTTCCATCGATTAGTTACTCCCACATCGATTGCAGGACCACTGGGATTTCCGTCATGGAATAGGAAACGTGCCTTCATTTCCTCATCCGTGTTCGTTGATGGAACGTTCGGGACTGGCCATATATTCTCCGGCTTATACAAAAAATCAGGCCCCCAAAACCATTGGCTGTCCGATTCCAGGGGGGACCTTCACCCCACTTCGTCAACACGTCCGCAATATTCATCCTGGTTGTGACCCACCGCCAATCCGCTACACTTGTATTCTCCAGAATTTCTCTGATCTTAAACGCCACCGCTAATTTGTACTTGTGCGGATCCGACCTTATCCAACTGAGCACCGTTTGGGAATCCGTCCACAAGAACTGCCGATTAACAGTGATTGAATGATTCTCTCTCACCGTCGTCAGCAATTTTGCTCCGGATACGGCCGCCATCAGTTCTAGCCTTGAAATCGATTGTTGCGTTAACGGCGCAATCACCAGAGAACACCTGACATGATCACCCACCATCACATGAAAATATGCTGTGGCTCCGTACGCGCACACATTGGCGTCGGTAAAGATGCACAGCTCTACCGATTGGAGAGAAGAAAAATAGAGATCTCCAAAATACCTTCTTGGAATACGCAGCGCTTCGACCGCCGGCAGCAAACTCATCCACCGTTGCCAGCCTTCCAAACATTCGCCTTCTATTTGCTCGTCCCAGTCGCAACCGGTCCGCCAGAGCACCTGAACCAGAATCTTTCCGTGGATAGTGAACGGTGCCAATAATCCGAGTGGATAGAAGAATCCCATCACGCAGCTCAATACGATTCGCTTCGTGGGGATCGTGTCACCTCGCAAATACGCTTTCACGCCTTCTCTATGCTCGGTGGAAAACGAGAACATGTCCTGCTTCGGGTTTCAAATTATTCCGAGCACCCTCTCATTTCCAGACTCTTTGTCTTGGTTGAAATGAACCGCCTGGTCCACTTTCTGCTCTCCGAGACTCTGTAGTATCTTTGTTCGAAACCCAGTTCCGGATATTAAAACCCCCTTTTAAGTGTACATACTTCACTTCTTTTGCTCGGCGGATCGCATCCTCTTCCCTGTCTACGCTATCGTAGTAATCGTCTACGTAGCGCTTCTTAACAATCGCTTCTGCCGCCTCAGGAAACTCTGCCGCAAACTCCAACGCATTCTTGTTTTTTTTTATGTACTGCGCCGAACTTGGTGAGCACGTAGACCCGTACGTGGCTACGTCCATCACGTAGACTTTAGGTGGTTCTCCTTCTATGGCTCGGAACAGAAAACGCTGGATTTGTTTGTCCTCCTCTCTAATCTTGATTTGGTGGAATATTTTTTTTATATCGCCACCGAACCCGATTCGCCGTTCCCGGAACCGGTTGATCACCGCTGGCAGCGACGTTAGCAAGTCAGGTCCCGAATTCAGCGACACTCCATTCACTGATGCACGGCCGTCCCACACCAACCTTTTCTTTCAGCGGATTTACCACAACGTCCAGCGGTATGTACCACACCCTGTTTGGGTTGGCCATGGCAAGTTCATCCGGCGTAGCCAGATGTGCATATCCCTTGTTTTGATACTCCTCGTTTTGCCTATGCACGCTTTCACGAAGCGTTGGGTTTTTGCTCAGACCTTTTTCTAGCTGCTTGCACCGATGTAGCGCCATCGGATAGCTGTCCGGAAAAAGAGGATCATCGGACTTCCACAACAGCCCGGTTTCGAAGCGATTGATTTTTTGTTAAACTTTGCCCGAATCAGCCTAAATGTATGCAATCGCATTATGGCTACCTTTGAGCTTGTTTCATTTTCGGAGCACTACAAATGCTCAAATAACGATCACCCTTCATCACTATAACAAATATAACCAGATGTTTTGTATGATTATCTTTTATATAACAAACTCATATAAAATAAACAAAATAAAATCCGCAACAAAGATACTCGTCTTCTCGGTGCGACTCGAACTCACGACTCCGAGTTCGAGTCTCACCGAGAGGACGCGTAACTTTTTCGCAAATTCCACTCCAGTTTGTCCATTTCCCACTCACGCCAGTATTTGTAAAGTCTAGCTTTCGGAGTTAAGTAAAACTCCCACTCGACTGGTTAAGTCGCAGAAACCGATTAATTAATTAATTATTTAATTGGTATAAAACAGAATGGGACATCATAGTGATCTGGACAGCGCGACAAGGTTCCACTTCAATCGAAAACAACCCATACTATACTGTTTTATGTTTTTCATGGGTATATATTGGCAGCAGGGCCCCTGCTGCAGGGGTTTATCCTTGCTACTTTGTTATGTTTTGCAAAAATATACGAAATAGGACAAAAACAAATGCAAAATGGGACATTTCTTGTAGTCTGCACCAGATGTGGATTCTTATTTCGGATGAGAAGTAAAGCAGTGGATTCCGAGATGAACTAGCCCTGGGCGAAAATTCTCGTTAATAATGATAAAAATCTTTCTTCAAACATTATTTTTCCATGAGATTGTTTGGATATCGAAAATTCATATTTCCTTGAAAAACTGAGTTTTTTTTTTGACAATTTTTAAAGCTACTCAATTGACATTACGAGCTTTATATAGACGTCTGTTTTTATTTCCTTGCACTGCATTATGCTTCCTCTAGATTCTTTTTAGACAACGTTGGCCAAAAGATACATAAAATCACTACAAATCACTAAACTCATCACCTCCACCCCTTTTTTCTCACCCTTCCATTCCAGGGCACCCGCATGGAGGAACGCTTGGACGACGCCATCAACATCCTGCGGAATCACTGCGAACCGCAGGTCGGCGTGTCGCTCTCTTCGATCGATGCCGGTTCCCCGTACGGTCCGGCCGGGGCGTCGATCATTCCACCGGGCACCTCGGGTTCCTCTTCATCACAGCTGCATGGCGTTGGCGGCGGCGGCCAAGACTCGACCAGTGATCTACCAGTGAGTGCGGCGGCGGCGGCAGCAGCCGTAGCGGCCGGCCTAGTACCAGTGAAAACCGAAAGATTACCCAGCACGCCGGTTGCGGCCAACAGCAGTGAGTTGGATCGGTGCTTTGAAAAACTGTCTGCGGCTACCAATGGTCTTTATTTGTGTCTTGCAGAGAAACGCAAAGAACCGCCAGATTCAGATACCAAACCGAGCAGTTCCGTACCCGGTTCCACCAAGGGCGCCAAGCGGCAGCGTAAATAGTGAGTGATGTTGTACATTTACTAGTCTCCTTTATATCAATTTAATTGATATCTATAAATCTTGATTTGATCTTTGATTTTTATAAGTTTCATTTGGTAATTTCTTATTTTTATTTTCTTTTCCGTTTTCGTTTCATTTCGACCTTCAACCTTCTTCTTCTGTTTCGGTTGGCGTTTGCCCGATTTGTGTTGCCACTAAAGTAAAAATTCACGTAGTTGTTCTAGTGCTGACGATGACGATGATGACGACGATATCGATCCGCTGACGAAGGATCGAAAGGAGAAGGAACGGAGACAGGCCAACAATGCCCGCGAAAGGTTTGCTATTCCACTAGAATAAAATGTGCGAACGAGAGATATCGTAACACTTATTTTTTGTATTCCAGAATACGTATCCGGGATATCAACGAAGCACTGAAGGAACTTGGCCGGATGTGCATGTCGCACCTCAAGTCAGACAAACCACAAACCAAACTCGGCATCCTGAACATGGCTGTGGAGGTGATCATGACGCTCGAACAGCAAGTGCGAGGTAAGTTTTTGGAAGAATTTTATTGACAGAATAGTTGGTTCGAATGTTCATGGAATCATTTGGAAATGTGTAGTAGCTGAAATTTAGCTTAGTCAGAGTCACATATGGCGTTTTATACCACAGTTTCGTTTGCTCCTACCGTTTTTGTGTTACAGGACAACATTATTGATGTACATACTGAGAATTTCTCTAGCAAATTCATCCAAGGAATTCTTGCTGTGGATTCTTGCAGAAATTCCATCTGAGCATTCCTCGAGGAACTTCATCTGCCGAGTATTCTACAGGAGTGCCATCTGGGGATTCCTCATGAATTCCTGCTGACGATTTCTCCATGATCTCTTGATGATTTCTCCAGAAACTCCTTCGGGGGATTCCAGCAGCAATTCTTTTGGAAGATTTCTTCAACAAGTCCTTTAAATTTCATTTGAGGATTTCTAAAGGGATTCCTTGTGAAGATTTTTCCTTATTCCTTTATGGATTACTTAATCCCTTTAAAAGTTTCTTTAGGGATTCCTTCTGTAGATTAGATCTCCTCCGTGAAAACCTACTGGGGTATAATCGAACAATTCAATTCAGGGATTGCTCTAGGAGCTCCTGGAGGCAGTGCTGAAAAATTCATTTCGTCATATCTAAATTCAATCACCTACAGCTCATTTTAGAAGCTGAACCTGAGAATGTGGTATATGAAAAACTTGTGCGGCTAGACCAGTTCTGCAAGAAAGTCACGGAAAAACCGCTATTTTTCGAATATTTAAGGTAAATGTCACGGACTACCTTCGAAAAATGCAAATGATATTCACGGTGGCAGGTAGTCCGTGACATTTACATTAAATATTCGAAAAATAGCGGTTTTTCCGTGACTTTCTTGCTGAACTGGTCTAGCCGTACAAGTTTTTCATATACTATATTCTCAGGTTTAGCTTCTAAAATGAGCTGTAGGTGGTTGAATTTAGATATGACGAAATGAAATTTTCAACACTGCCTGGAGGATTTCTAGAAGGAACTTTTTGATGATTCCTAGACGGAACGTTTTGAGGATTCCTAGCTAAAACGAACTTCTGAACGATTCACATTCCTACGGGAATCCCAAATCGATGTTCTGGAGAATTCCTAGAAAGAACTCGGAGAAAATTCCAAAAGGAATTTTGGAAGACTTCCCGCAAAGATCGCTTGGAGGATTTTCAGAAAAAAGAACTTCTGGAGCCCAGCTCCGGAATCATGCGCGCTGACATAATGCCTAACTATGTTACGAAAATGGCTAGGTAGGGTCTTGTACCATTTGGGCAGATGTACCTATTTTGGGCACTTGTCGTTATAGCTAAGTTAATTTTAAACCGATTGATTTGAAATTTTGTATAGAGTTAGGCACGTACAGTATCTAACTCTGTACAAAAATTCAAATCAATTGGTTTGAAATTGACTTAGTTATAGCGGCAAGTGCCCAAAATGGGTACACCTGCCCAAATGGTACAATACCCTAGTTTCGCTTCGAGGAAATCAAACGATATTATTTGATTTTAAACAACGTTTCTACTACAGTTTTGGTTTTCGTCAGGGGGTAAAAAGATTATTTTCTTCCACTAGTCCAAGGCACTTCTGTTTTTTAACAGTGGCTAGAATAAGTAGAAGAATTAGTGACGAGAAGTAAGAAATTAACTACGAAAATCACCATTTCACCACCTTGATGTAAAAAGTAATTGGCCAGACCTTGACAGTTTTGTGCAGAACATTTCACAAAGAACGATAATATCGAATAACCCCCCGAAGAAGACCAAAAAAGTGGTCGAAACGTTGGACAGAATCAAATAATATCGTTTGATTTTCTCGAGACTGCTTAATAGTTTACGCAGCATAATTATCCCATTTAGTCGAACCTTCCCAATCCAGTTGGTAATGCATAACAAGCACGCATGACATTGGAACTGGAGGGGCCTAGCTATGCGCATGAAGATTTCCAGAATGAATTCCAGGAGGGCTTCTAGAACGAAGTCCTGGAGGATTTTTAGAAGATACTCTTGAAGGACTCCCAGTAAAAAGTCATGGAAAACTCCAAGCAAAAAGTTCCAGATAATTTCCAGTGAATCATGAGTCGTACCGGTTAAATTCCTAACTACCAAATTAAATCACCAAAACAACTCAGATAAAAATAATGAGATTTACACGTCATGTAAACTTCATTTAAGTCATGTAAATTTAATGTTATTATGTTTTACATGATATATCAAGTAAATTGGTGATATATGTCATGTAAACACTCAGACTCATGCTGAATTACATGACATATAATGGAAGTTTACATGATATTTTATGACTTTTACATGCTATGTCATGTAAACAGAATTTTACACTCTTTTTGGAAATGGAAACACGAAGGAATACAAACACCATAAAAATCCACTATTTTAGAACTGTCATCATTAATTCTTCTCCTTGTTCATCTCTTTGTTTGAAACTTTATGCTTCATATTTTTAATCTTGTCCTATTGCCTGAGTAGTCTTTCCTGTTTTTTCTTAAACAATCATGGTCGTGACAGTATGCATTCTCAGGCGAATTTCCTGAAAGAATGTCAGAAGAAGCCGGAATTCCTCCAGGAAATTCCGTGGTTTTTCCACAAACTTTTTGCCAAAACTCCTCCTGGAGCTTTTTGGGATTCCCAATGTCTCTTATAAGATTCTTCTAGGAAATTATTTAGGATTTCTTCACAAGTTCTATCCAGGAATTTCTACTGAGTTCCTAAATAGGTTCCATTTCCTGGAAGTCCACCTGGGATTCCTGCCGAAATCCATCCTAAGCTTCCCCAGGGTATTCCCAATCGAGTTCCTTCTTTTCTGGGATTCCTCAAGTATTTTTTTCTTCCTGAATTGCTTCAGAAAGTCATTCCGGGATTCCTTCAGGAAGAACTTCCAAAATTTCTGCAGCGATTCCTGGGCAGGGCTCAACCAGGAATTACATGCAGATTCCTTAAGGAGTTTCCTCTGAGATTTCTTCAGAAACTTCTTTAGAAATTCTGAGATTTATTTAGGAAATCCTTCCGGGATTTTTCCAGGAAGTACTTCCGGGATTGCTGTAAGAACTACTTCCAGCATTTCTACAGAATCTCTCCTTCCGGGACTTCTCCAGGAGTTTCTTCTGAGATTTCTTCAGGAATTTCTTTAGGAATTTCATTTCGGAATCCTCAAGAGATTTTTCCAGGACTTCCTTCCGGGATTGCTTTAAGAACTCCTTCTAGCATTCCTACGAGATCTCTTTCCGGGACATCTCCAAGAATCTGCTCGGGGATCCTCTAGGAACATATTCTGAGAATCTTACGGGATCTCCTTCCGGGATTCCTCCAGGAACTCTTTTTGAGATTTCTTCAAGAACCTACTTCGGGAGTCCTCCAGGAACGATTGTTTTGGGAACTCCTTTCCTCTGGGAACTCTTTTCTGGACTTCTTCTTCTCAGAATTCCTTCTGGAATTCCTGTAGAACCTTCGGCAATTCCTCCGGAAGTCCATTTTAGAATTCGATTAGTTTCTGTGGTAATCCTCGTAAGATCATTACGAAATTCCTCCAGGAGCTTTTTGTTGCATTTTTTTATGAAATTGCTCGGGGAGTTGCTTTTGAAGTTCCTACAGGAGTTGCTTGAGAAATTTCTTAAGGAATTCCTTCAACAGCATTATAAGGAAACCCTCTGAAGTTCTTTCTGGGTTTCCTCCAATAACACAGCGCAACATTTTTTTGTCTCAAGGGCAAACTTGTGTGTCTTCGAAGGATTTTGGGCCGCTGAATCCGAATCCGGGCTCAGATTTGCTCCAACACGTCACAATTTTTAGCTATACCTCAATTTATAAAGCAAAATATGCGATTTTCGGCTTTTTTGACTGCAAGCCATTAAGCATGGAAATATTTTTTTTAAGCAATCAAAAAGTTAATTGGTCAATTAACATCTAAATTAACGACTCATGCAAAATATTTTGTTATACCTAATCAAATTTGATTGATTTAAGCATTTTGTGTTAGTATGAAAACTTGCATGCAACTTTTGGAGGGTTACTTGTATGGGAAATATCGTACCTAACAATAATCGCTTAAAACTATCAAATTCAATTTGGTAAAACGGAATATTTTGCATGAGTCGTTAATTTAGATGTTAATTGACCAATTAACCTTTTGATTGCTTAAAAAAAAATATGTCCATGCTTAATGGCTTGCAGTCAAAAAAGCACAAAATCGCATGTTTTGCCCTATAAATTGAGGTATAGCTCAAAATTGTGACGTGTTGGAGCAAATCTGAGCCCGGATTCGGATTAAGCGGCCCAAAATCTGTCAGAGACACATAAGTTTGCTCTTGAGACAGACCAAAAGTTAATTTTTGTTACGCTGTGTAATTCTTTCCGGGATTCCATAGAAGGAATGCTGAAAGAAAACGGAAGGAACTCCAAGCAGAATCTCACATGAAGCTTTCTGAGGAATCAGAGAAGGAATACCTGAAGGAACCCTAGAACAAATTGCTGGGAAATTTTGAGAGAAATCCGAGAATGAATTCCTGGAGGAATCTCAGATCGAAACTCTTGGAGGAATCTCACAACGGCGGAAGAAATTCATGAGGAAATCCCACCAAGAGCCCCAGGAGAGTTGCCCTCAGCAAACTTTCCTACTCACACTTTTGAGCTCAATCAAAGCACCACTAATGAAAAAAAAACAAGCAAAATTCTTAAGTCCGAATCGTAATCACCAAGGCCACGACACTGCGAAGATCTCGAAGAATTTGCATTAGCAACCGCGGCGTGCAGTGTCCTAATATGTTTATATTTGTGAGTGGACGACAGTATCATGGGCCTACTGATAGATTTACGAGCCGATTTTGAATGAAAATCTGATAGGAGGTGGCGTCCTAAAACGAGAATATCAATATCATCATCAATGTTTTGCTAGGGGAAGGACGCGTAAGGGGAATGCACAATGGGTCCAGAGCCGTGTTTACGAAGACAAAAATGTTTGTGCCTAAACCATAAGTTTTAGATACATGGTGTCTTTGGGAAACTTTCTTCTTATTTTTCGACCTTTTTTCTCATTATTGTGAAATTAGGGTGGCCCCTCTAGTTTCGCGGATCCAAACATCTGGTTTTTAATAGTTTTATGTACGTTCACAAAATGTTCTACAAAGTAGTAAAAGAACTTATTTGGAGCAAGTTTGCCGAAGAAACCATTATTCTATCTCTTATGGTTCCTAACTTATAATTTTTTAAAAGATTCATGTTAGATAGAATAATAGTTTCTTCGGCAAATTTGCTCTAAATAAGTTCTTTTACAACTTTGTAGAACATTTTGTGAACGTACATAAAACTATTAAAAAGCAGATGTTTGGATCAGCGAAACTAGAGGGACGACCCTAATTTCACAATAATGAGAAAAAAGGTCGAAAAATAAGAAGAAAGTTCCCCAAAGACACCATGTATCTAAAACTTATGGTTTAAGCACAAACATTTTTGTCTTCGTAAATACGGCTCTGGACCCATTGTGGAATGGCATTAACTTTTGTGCACATCCCACAAGTTTATCTGATCTAAAATCGATGACACACAGTACGCGAGCTGCTTGTTTGTAGGTGTAATATGTTAGATTGATCATACTTTGCTGTGAAGTTGGAAGGAAGGAAAATTTATTTTTTCAATCTGTAAATGGTTCTAGTGATGGCTAAGGAACTCCTTGATTTTTCTCAAAAGGATGAAATCCTAGGAAATTGTTGGAGGAATCCCAGGAAGAACTTCTGGAGGTGCACCAAAAGAAACTCCTGGGGGTATCTCAGAAGGAATTTCTGGAGAAGTTTCAGAAAAAAATCTTAGAAGAACTCCCGCATGTACTTATAAAGAAAGCCCCGAAAGAACCCCTTTAGCAATTTCAATTGGTAAATCTGAGTGAATCCGAGAAGGAACTGTTGAAGGAATTTTAAGAGGATTTCCTAAGAAATTACAATTCTTGGTGGAACTCCTAACGAAAGAAACTTCAGGAGGAATTTAAAAAAAAACATTTGGTTAATTCCTATCTTTGCTGCATTGCTAGTCATTTTTTCCGGAATCTTCCTGAAATCCTGGCATTTTGCTCTTCTCAGTTTTTTTCAGATTTCACAGAAATAGGATTTCGGTGTGCATGCAGTTTATCAAGAAGACTTATAAGCCGGAATTAACTTTATTTACCTCTACAGGCCTTCGCGATGTGTAGCCTGCGATCATTTCTCATCGACGTCAATTAGCAACCTTGGCAATTTCAATAAAGTTACTATTTTACGATACTTCTTTTGGAATTTTAAGCCTGAGTCGAAATTTTCCACACCGAAATTATGCAAAGGTATTCTACATCAACAACCATGTACAGTGAAGCACGTTCACTACACATTTCATAAATAGAGTGCGCAAAAGCAGCTTATCCCAGATTGCGATCCATTTTCTCCTTACGTTGGTTCGTTACTGTGTTTACTGATTACACGATAAGTCCTTTCTAGGTCAATTGGTGAGCTCGTTTCATACTACTTTTTTATGATTTTTTTCCTTAAATTTTGTCCGCATTTTATCATTACCTACAACCAATCGCCTTTCTCATGGAGGTGTGGAGATACAGAGGTATCCTCGGTCTCTGGTACAGTACCTACACTTCATTCCCTTCTCAACTGACTCGGTAGGCAAGGTTAGCGGTAAAAATTCTATAAGCCTCTAAGGCGTTAATAATAAATTGAGTCTTTCTTTATTTAGTTTCTAGTATAATTTATACCACTTCGAATCAATCTCGGAGGAGCAATCATTTACCACATGTTTACTAAGCTAGGCTAACTACACATTTTACGACCATTCGAATGAGGTTTAATGTAGATATCGATTCACTAACTCCAATTTTTCTTCCACAGAACGCAACCTGAATCCAAAAGCCGCCTGCCTAAAGCGGCGAGAGGAGGAAAAAGCCGAAGACGGCCCCAAACTGCCCCCTCACATACTACACCAAACACCGTACCCCTCACTACCCGTAAGTAACCTCAAGCAAGAACGAGAGTGAGAGCACACGGCAAGATCGCATCATGGCATCTATAAGTAGCAAAAAAAAAACAAATCGCAATCGGTACTTCAAAATTCAAACCCGTACCTCCCGGAATAATTTGGCTGAATGTGAGAGAAACCCTGAAACGATTATCGTACGCCAATGATCGAGCGTGTATGATACAAACCTCTCATAAAACTTTAGTAAAACCTAGCACATGCTAAAATGCAATCTTTTTCTTCTCTAATTTCTTCCAACCAACAAACAATCTACACGCTGTATCTGTATTGCGCGTGCGACCCTCTGAATACCACCCATACACCAAACTATTCTCCGACAACAACAACAACAACAACAACTGGCTATTGGTTCGGTCTCTTCCCGCAACCAATCAACCCCGTTGCAATCCGTCAACACCACTACTACAACCAACCTACAACAACTAAACAACTACATGAACAATTCCAACAAACTCTCTCGTTGACTTCGGTGAATGAAAAAAAAATCACTCGTGTTTGTTCGATGAGTGCAGGGCCCGCCGCCAAATCTTCCGCACAATCCCGGGCCGCCCCAATAGCATACTAACTTTAGTAACTTAATTCGAAGATAACACTGCAAGCAGCATACATGTACATATAGTAGAACAGCAGTGGCAGCAGCAACAGCTGCCGCTGCAACAGCTACTTCAGTAGTAGAAGAAGCAACAGTTGCCGCAGCCGAAGCAACAGCAGAAGCAGCAGCAGCAGCGGTAACAAAATCAACCGTAGTAGGCGAATCGTGTGAGTGCTGCGTGATGGGTGCCGCCGATTGGTGGATGTGGTTGTGAGATGTGTGTGAGTGTGCGATGAGAAGGTTTGTGAACGAAAAAGTAAACTTGCGCTATCCTTTTTCCAAGTAGCTGTCTGTGAATGTCAAAACACAACAATCTGTAGAAGATTTTGAAGGAGAGGTTGAGGAGAGTATGGCAAAGAAACTAGACAAACGAATGAAACAATGAAAACTGAGTCAAGGCTTGAACAAACAGTCCAAAACAGATTCTCTCCCTGTTCTCTCTCAGCAACTGTAGCGTCTGTAGTCCGCGCTAGGTGTATTGAGCGTTTAGAGCAAAGATATTTATTTTGAACGAAGGCATGGAATTGTAACATCACATCGATCAGACTGGTTTTACACTCGTAGGGAAACACAAAGTTTTTGGCAGGTGAGCAAATTGGACAACTGGGGGTTGATCGGTGTCGTTTTTATGGTATTGGTTCTGAAAAATGTTCTTTTTTATCATTTAGTTCTCCCTTTCGTTGGGCATTGCCTATTGAATGTTAATACAGTTTGACCTCAAAGTGGCTACTATACAAAAAAACGATAAAATAACAGTACATCATATGGTAACATACGATGAGGGGTCTCCCAAAAAATGAGAACCGAGTACAACTGTTCTGATTTCAATAAATTGCCCCTTCACTAAACAAACATAGCATTTCCCAACAACTTTTTAAATTACTTTCTCTGAAATATTCTTTATGATACTATGTATAGTAAAGATCATTTGATAAAAAGTAATATTATGGTTGTTCGCCTACATTTTTTTTCTTTTCACCAATTCCAATTATGATTACTACTTATGCCTGAAGTATGTACACAGGGTCAAATATTTGACAAGGAAAGAACTCAAGAAATAACATCAGTTTGACACCAATGAAAATTCGATCGAGTCAAATAAAATGTTTAAGCATTGTTTTTTTTTGTAAAATATTTGACTTCATGTACTAACAGCTTTAACTAGATTTATATTGTTTTTTCTTATATCGAAGTAGGCTTATGCTCTCTTGGAAACAGCTTGACAGCTGTCAAGGTGGCACAACCCTACTCAAAATTACAATGGGACGTGAATCATATGAAAAAGTAGGCTTGAAATCACTTTGCAATTATTGTAAACAAACTATTAATTCTTTTTACGGCCATTGAGGAAAAGATGGTCATAAATTACGTTAGACTTCCTTTCGCTTACTCAATGATGGACGCAAAAAGAACTATGTTTGTTCCGGTTGCCAAGGTGACATAACCCTACTTTAAATTAACTCATTTATTAGTAAAAAACATTTTATTACAAAAAAATGACACCAATTACCGCAGTTGCCCAATTTTATCCCGAATCTGATTCAACAACGTAAACCACTCAGCAGTAAACAACAGTATTTAACTTTGCCCGTCGGTAGTAGTTTTGGTGCTTTGTTTACATAGTCTTATTAGTTGATACACTGAGTAAACAATCCATCACATCGTAAGCAGCAATCAATCAACAAACCCAGATCGTAAACAATCAACAGTAGTATTCAAAGTGACAGGTTGCTCGTGCACAATTATTCTTTGTTCCACCTTAAGTTGTCATTTGTTTGTTTACTCATCTCGCTTCCTCTCTTATCTCTACTTGTCATGTTTGCCCAAGATACATTAAATTCAAAATCCAACATGGCTACTTAAGTTCGTTACTTAATTTTCCGTTAAATTATTCAAACTTTTAGAAAACAAGTGTGTTTCTCCGTAGGATGCTTCATTGGACCATGAATCCTAACCTGGCAAAGTATGACAGAACTGTCAAAGTGACCTCGTTTCTGTGAAACTTTGCTAGGTTAATTTTTGTGACATAAATACAGAAAACATCAACACGGTGACACTGAAACAAAACCTCATGTTTACTTAACTGTTTAAAAACCAACAAATTCTCAGTGCTTTGCTGAACTTTCGTGCTGTTGTAAGTTTTATATCATTAGCTTTTAGTTGACACATTCTCCGCCTACTATACCACACGACTACGACTGTCCTGTTCGCGGAAAGTAAGGAGGCTACGTCTCTCACTCTCTCTGCCTTTCTCTCTAGCGCACAAAACCAGTTGAACAGTAATTTTCCAGTGTGGCAATCAGTGTGCCGTACGTGCGTGTGGTACAACCTCCTAAATTTCCCGGAATTCTACCAAGAGAGAAATGATTTTATGTGATATATATTAAATTATGAAAGGCCGTGCGCGCAAATCTGCTGCTCATCCACACGGGAGAGAAAAACGAAGGAAATTGACGAGCACACTGAAACGAAAACAGACCAGGACGGTACCCGCTGGGAAGAGAAACCTTTCCGTCTTCTCACGGTAGCTAGTTAACTAGGATGACCCAACTAACAATCACTCATTTTACAAGCACCTTTACGACGAATTGATTCAGCATGATGCTGAATAACATTTGGATAATTTTCAGGCACAACCTTTGTTCGGGTTTTGTTCACACAAATTTGGAGAAACTATAAAGCATAGTGTTGTGTTCCATCTGAACTGTTTGTTGTTAAATGATTTTACAACTATATAGTAAAGCTGTTATTCAGCATATCAAAAATTATTAAAAATCAAGAAAATGCAAAAATTTTCAATTTCCACGAGATTTTATGTTTGGAACTTAATGCTGTGAACAAATATTGTGAAATAATAACTACACATAAATTTACCTAAATCCAGATTCGAACTCGAGACCCGTCGATTGCCAGCCGCATGCCTTCCTATCTGCGCCATCCTAGATATGATGAATTGCAGCGCTCAAATCAAAACATAAACTTCTCGTGGTTTAATAATGATCAGACTTCGACTCCTATTCAGCAGTGGTGAATTAATACAACATTATGGTTAACGACTGAACAACAGATTACTTCAGCTGTTGTTCAGTAAAAAACACGTGTTTTGTCATCATGTACTCTGAGTCGAAGTATGATGAAACGAAAGCGCTTATGTGACTTGTGCAAAACCCATTATACAGATACATATCCTAATTTGTACATGAACTTAACAAGAAGCAGGAAAAAGTCTTGTTAAACTGTATTGTAAAGGAATTACTGCATGTCGAATAAAAATCTTATTAAACGCTTGGAAAGTGTTTTAAATTATCATTGTTAATACCAATACGAAAAGTTGAACATTGGCTACTTTTTCATTTGAAATAGCATTTGTACAGTAATGTATACAGCATAATTTTAGTTCAGCTATAATTATTATTATAAAGCAACAATTCAGCATGCATGCTTGTTTGCGGCTGGCGATTGTTAGTTGGGGACACATCACACAAATCGCGACATTATTGTTACAACACACAGATAGATTTCAGAAAACAAACCCGAAGCGGAACCGTTTCTCTTCCCATCGGGACGTGCTGATTTCGTTCAGTGTGCGATCGCACACGCACCCGATCCAGAGGGGTGTTCAATTTCACACGGGAAAAAAGCTTACTTAATATTTTTTTATGAAATTAGTTTCGTAAGTAGACGACACCCACATACACGCAGAAAAAAAACACACAGGACAAAACATACGAAAAACGTTATATTATTTCAAATTACAGTAAACCGCAACGCAGCAGCAAGATTATAGAAAAATTTTATCATTAGTTATTTTTAATTTTATTTTAGTTTCCCTTTTTAAAAAGCTATTATTAGCTGTATTTTTATATCGGTAGTTTTATTATTTTTATACAAAAACGCAAACGAGAGAAGGAAAAAAAACGAAAAACAAATCAAGAACGTGCTAAAAAGTGAATATTTTTAAAGTAAGCCAATCACAGAATAAAAGCGGACAGAGTTCTAGAGTAGACAGTGTATTATTGATTGTATAAATGAAGAGGACAAATAAAAAAAGGTGAAGAAAAACTGAAAGATTTCTTTTTTTGTTTCAAATACTTTTTTGCAAACGTTTATTTTTATTAAAATAATTTTAAAAGAAGGAAGCCTGAAGAAGAGCAAGGCACAAAGAAGGATAAATAGAGACGAGCTAGGAGAAAAAAAGTATTTTTATGGAAAAACCTATATATTTTATAACGTTTTATATTCGCGGACGTAAAAGTAGAGTAAATATTTCTTGCAGAGAGGTAAAATTCTTTCGTCTCCTTGATTTTTTGATCGCTACGTAGGCAAGAAAAGATGTGCACATAAACTTAATTTTTCGGAAGTAGAAAATATCAAAGGCACAAAGAAACGTGAATTTTCAACACCTGATGCTTATTTCCTGTGTTGTTTTATATTAGTTTTCTTTCGATTTTCTGTTCACCTATCTCCAGAATTTCCCGGGCAGCGCTGACCAGCAGTTTGAAATTTTTACTACTGAAACCAAAACAGACAAAAAAAACGGAACGGCCATTGAACTTTGAAGAGGAACCATAATTAGTATTACTCTTGCGAAAAAAATAAAACAAAAGCAAAAACCCTAAAACAATGGAAAGTAATATCGTATCTAATGTAACGAAGTAAGAAAAGCGAAAGGAACTTGATCAGTATCATTGTAGCAAATAAGCCAACAACCATGCAAATATTTCACTCAAACTCTTTTAAGAATTATCGAAAGATACCAAAAAAAAACAAGATCGAAATCATCTCTATATAAATCTAAAACAAACAAAAACACGAAAATATTAAGCAAATCAGCAGAGGTATTTATCGTAAACAAAACAAGTTTCTGTGTTACAACAAATTGCAAATAAACAAAAAAAAAAGTAAGAAAAAGAAAACAAACACAAACAATGAAAATTAGTATAAAATGATTGGAAATGGTGAAGGTAAACATGTGAAAAAAAAGAAAAGAAGAAAAGAAACTGTAAATGCAACATGTGAGAGAGAGAAAAATGCAAAACAAAAAATCAGATAAATGAAAATCACAGTGTATATTATGTTATAAAAATAAATGTGCCATTTTTCCATAATAACCGAACCGGGGCTTGTCGATTTATCCGAACAATCAATGGGTATGGGAGTATCTCTGCTTTGCATTCTGCACTCTAAGTTTACTATGAACTGCATAAAAATTCCACTATTGGAAATAAGGGAGGGGATGATCGAAAGAAAGGTCAGGAAGATATAGTTTAGAGTAGCTTAAGGGGGCACTGTGGTCCCTGAGAATTTGAGATTCAGAAAGTGCAATAGAGGGCGTCTATTGAGGATCCTAGGGAAAACTTAAGAAAATTTAAGAGATTGAAGCAAAAGTAAGTCTTAGGGGGTTTTAAAGGAAGTGTAAAATCTGATCTCAGTGGGTTGAGCCCTCCCTCAAACCACTGAGATTTGATAAAACTGTTAAGGTTTGATTCTCGGTTGCTCTAGAATCCGTTATGGAGAACATTTTTATCAAATTTTGACATTAGCCTGCATATTATTTTCCCATACCTAATACACGTCTCGTTACACTTTGAAAGGCTCCTATTCCGCAAACACCGAATTAATCCTACGAGGGATACCACAAGAAATCACGGTTGGAATGCCTCAAAGAATTCTGTAAAGAATCACCGAAAAAATTCTGGGAAAAATTGGGCAAGGAATTCATGGAGGAATCCGTGAATTAATCTTGGAGGTATTTCAGAAAAATCCTGAGAGAAATCCAGAAATATTTTTTTTTTGAAAGAATTCCGGGCAGAATCCCTGAAGGAATGTAAAAGGAATCTCTGAAGGAATCTCAGGAGAAACACAGGAAGATATCTTTTAAGAATCCCTGAAAAATTCCCGAGCAGATTCCCTCAGGGAATCGTGGAAAGAATCTCAGGAGGAATCTCTGAAAGAATTCTGAAAAATCCTTGAAAGAATGAAGAACTTAAATTCCGGAAAAAACTTGTTGGAATTACTGATACAATCCCAAAACCCAAGAGTCCTAAATGAAATTCCTGAAAGAATCTCAGAAGGAATTCCGGAAGAATCCTTTAAAGATTCTTGGAGGAATCCCGGAAGGAATTCATGCACGAATCCCAAGATTAATCCGTGCAAGAATGCAGGAGGAATCTCTGAAGGAATCCCAGGGGACATGCCAGAAGACATCTTATAGGAAATTCTGAAAGAATTCCGAAATTAGTTCCTAAAAGAATTCAGGATTTATCTCTGAAAGCTCCCGATAGGAATCCCTGCAAGAATGCAGGATAAAATCACTGAAAACAATCCCAGTAGAAGAAATCTTCTTGGAAGTCGTGAAAGAATCCCGAGACGAATCCTAGAATGAACCCAGGTAGAGAATTTAGGAAGAATCGTGGAGAATCTAAAAAAAGAATCTTGGAGAAATCTCTGAAAAACAAAACCGGAAGGGACTTCAGCTGGGAATTCCTGATACAATTCCAAGAGCAATTCCTGAGGGAATTCCAGAAGAAATCCCGGATTGGATTTTAGAAAGAATCTCGGGAAAATCATTGAAAGATTCTTGGAGAAACTAATGATGAAATCCCTAGAGGAATACCGAAAGGAATCTCTGAAAAAAAAATCCCCTAGCGATATTCTGGAAGGCAGCTTGGAGGAATTCCTGAAAGAATTCTGAGATGAATCCTGGAAGAATCGCTTGAAAAAATCTCGGCAGGAATTCTTGAAAAACATCCTGGAGGAATCCCTGAACGACTCTCGTGGGAATCCTTGAATAGCATTGAAAGAAAAATCTGAAGGAATCCCTGAAGAAATGCAGGAGCAATCTTTGAAAGATTTTCGGGAGCAGCTCTGGCAGAAATCATGTAGAATTTCGAGAGGGAACTTCTGAAGGAATCCAAGCCAAAAATCTCAAAGAATCTCAGGAGAAATCCCTGAAAAATTCTGGAGGAATCCCTGATTAAATCTGAAAAAAAAAAACAATCTCAGAAGGAATTCCAATAGAAATTCCTGGTGAAAAATCTTGTTATTCCCCGAAATTATCCCAAATCCTTAGAACCCTTAGAGAAAGCCCTGAGATAATATCAGGACTCCGGGAAAAATCCTGAAAGAATCATGGATGAATCCCTGAAGGAATGCAAGATTAATCTCTGAAAAAATCTCAGAAGAAATTTTGGAAGAAATATTTAAGGAATCCCTGGAAGAATGCAGGATTAATATCTGAAAAAAAAAAGCCCAGGAGAAAATCCGGAAAAAAAAACCATTTAGGAATCCCTGAAAGACTCCCGAAAGGGTTCCCTGAGGGAATCGTGGAAAGAATCTCAGGAAGAATCCCTGAAAGAATTCTGAAAAATCCTTGTAAGAATGCAGAAGGAATCCGAACAGAAATTCCGTAAAAACTTATTGGAATCCCTGATAGAATTCAAAAACCCAAGAATTTCCTGAGAGAATCTCAGATGGAATCCCGGAAAAACCGTTGAAAGAATCTTAGGGAAATCTCAGAAGGGATTCATAAAAGAAAGAATCCGGAGATGAATCCCTGCAGGAATGCAGGAGAAATTTTTCGAGGAACCCCAGAGGAAATACCGAAGGATATCTTGTAGGAATCCTGCAAAGATATCGAGTGGAATGCCTGAAAGAATACAAAATTAATCACAGAAAAAAAAGTTCAGGAAAAAATCCGGGAGAATTGTTTAGAAATCCTTGACAGAATCCCGAAAGGAATCCCAGAATGAACCCAGGTAGGAATTTTAGGAAGAATCGTGGAGGGATTCCTAGGAGAATATGAAAGAATCTTGGAAAAATCTCTAAAAAAAAATCCCGCAAGGGACCCCTAAAGGAATGCATGAGGAATCTCTGAACGAATCTGCTGGAAATTCCTGATACAATCCCAAGAATAATTCCTGAAGGAATTCTGTCTTTTATCTTTTATCTTTTATTTTTTTTTAATTCAAGAAGAAATCCCGGATTATTTCTAGAAAGAATCTAGGGAAAAATCCTTGAAAGAATCTTGGAAGAAATCCTGAGAAAATCCCTTGAGGAATACCGGAAGGAATCTTTAAAACAAAAATCCCTGGCGACATTCTGGAAGAAATGTTGTAGGAATTCCTGAAAGAATCCCGAGATGAATCCTGGATGGATCCCTGAAAAGAATCTCGGCAAGAATTCCTGAAAACCATCCTGGAGGAATCCCTGAACAACTCTCGTGAGAATCCTTGAATAACATTAAAAGAAAAACCGGAAGGAATTCCTGAAAAATGCAGGAGCAAACTTTGAAAGAATTTCTAAAAGCATCACGAATAAATCCCTGAAAGAATGCAAGATTAATCTCTGGAAAAAATCCCAAACGAAATTTTGGAAAAAAATATTTTAGGAATCCCTGGGAGAATTCCGAGAGGAATCCCTGAAAGAATGCAGGATTAATATCTGAAAAAAAAACAGGAGAAAATCCAGAAGAAGCCATTTAGGAATCGCTGAAAGAATCCAGAAAGGAGAAATCTCTAAAAAAAATCCCAAGGAGACTTTTACAGGAATGCATGAGGAATCTCTGGGATTGTTGAGGAAATCCCAAGAGGAATCCCGGAATGAATTCTAGAATAAATCACGGTAAGAATCCTTGATAGAAACTTGTATTAACTCCTGAAAAAATCCCTTCAGGAATTCCGGAAGGAATCTCCAGAATAATTCAGAAAAAAACTTGTAAGATCTCCAGAAAAAATCTGAAGAGGAATTCTGGGAAAATCCCAGTAGAAATCTCAACAGGGACTTCGAAAAAAAAAAATGTTTGAGGAATCCCGCGGGAATCACTGGAAAGATCTAGAAGGAAACCTTGAAAAAAATCCAAGAGGAATCCCGAAAGGAATCCACGAGGAATTTTTTAAAGAATCCCGAAAAAAAATCCGGAAGAAATCTTTCAGAATTCTCAAAGGAATCTCAGATGGAATACTGGAGAGAATTTCGGGAGGATTCTAATGAATCCTGGAGGAATCTCCCAAAGAATCTCGAGAGGAATCCGTGAAAGATTCTTGAAAAAAAAAAACCGGGAAGGAATACTCGAAGGAATGCAGTATGAGTCTTCCAGGAATTCCAAGATAAATTTGGGAGGTATCCAAAAAAGAACCACGGGACGAATCTCTGAAAAAAGATGCAATGTGAAATTCCACAAGAAAACTTGTATAAATTTCTAAAAGAATCCTGAGAGGTAGAGAAAAGTGCTTGAGTAAACCCTGAACGAATCTGGAGGAATTCCTGAAAGGATCCTCGAATGTATATTTCCAAAACTCCTTTTGAAGATTCCTTCAGAATTTAACTTCACATTCCTTCTGGATTTCTAAGGAGGAAATTCTCAGAAATTATTTTAGGTTTGCTCAAGAAAATGTTCAGAAGATGACGCTAGCAATTTATCCAAAGATTCATTTTAAGAAATCCTCAGAGGAACTTCTCCACCAATCTCTGAAGAAATTTGTCAAAGGATTCGTACAGCACTTTCTTTGGAAATGTTTGCAACAATTTCCAGATGATATCTCCAAGAATTTCATCCGCACGATCCTGCAGAAGTTCTTCCAAGGATTCTTTCGAAAATGTCTCCAAAGGCTCCCCAGAGGTTCCCTGTAAAACTCACAACAAATTTCTGCAATAATCTTCTGGAATTTTCTTACTTTTTCAGAAATTCATCCAACATTTTCTTTTCAAGCAGTTCATGCGAGCCTTCCTCCAGAAATTCATGCTGGGAATTCTTTTGAAGTTTCTATGAGACTCCGATGATTTCTCAGAAAAATTGAAAAAAAATCAGAAATTCCTCCGAGGACATAATATGTACATTTATAAAATTCACAGAAAATACGTTCGGAGAATTTCATGCAAAAATTCATGCGAAAGTTCTGTCGAGAATTCCTCTGGGAAATCTTCCAATTATTATTTTAACCCTCTAATACCCAATCCCGCCTTTAGACGGGGTATAGTTTGAGCATTTTTGTAATTTTTGTTTCGTGGAAAATCATTTTTTTTATATTTTTGGCTGATATTTAAGACTGTTTTGTATATCTCAAAATGGTTTTTGGTGTGTTTTAAAGCGTATTTACATTTTTAAAAAATCATTAAAAAATTGATGTTTTAGTCACCTTTTAGAAGTCATTGATTATTTTGTATGGAATCGCTACAATTAACATATTTTAAATTTTTCCCAAACCATTCTATCCTTGTTTAATAGTTTAAGAGAATCGAATACACTCTAAAATTATTTTCCCTAAAATTACACGGAAAATAAAATTTTCTGTGAAAAAAACTTAAAATAATAATATTTCAACAATAATCATAAAATCTCAAAATGTTTTCATCTCAAAAAATCCGTTCACCAAATTGGCTTCAAGGAAAAATATAAAAGTGTGGGGATGTTCAAAAATAAAAATAAGAAAAATCAAAAACTGAAATTCACGAAATCGAGAATTAAAAAGAATCATCTTCCAAAACATGCTTAACCTTCCTTAGTCCCTAAAAAAAAGTTACAAATAAGACCCTGGGGTCATTTTTGACCCCAAACTTTGAACGGCTCTCAAAAATCAGTGGCTGGGCCGATTTTGATTTTCTTTGGCCCAAAAGAATGCCACACATGTCTAGTTTTTAAAACCCCCGGAGAGTTCCGGATTTGGTCACTGTGGCCACCGGGAACCTGCTTCAACTGAAAAATGCCGCTTTAGAGACCCTAAATTTGGCAAGCTATAACTTTGCAACCAAACAAGTAATCAGGACCGTTCAAGAATCGTTGAAAAGGTATTTACGTGGACTTTGATTAAAGACATTAATATTGACTAATTCTTAAGAACCGGTTCCGGAAATCCGGAACATCGGGAAAGTAATGTTTTTCACGAAAGTGTGCTAGAAAGCACATTCATAATATTTACAGGATAGAAGTTTTTGCATCAAACTTCTTTAGGCCATAATACAATCTGTCGAGAACTATTTCTGTATGTTTCTGGTTATGTCCCGTCCTTCTGGAACCGGTTCCAGGGATCCCACAAGATGGCCAACGAGTTGACTGTAACTAAATTGAACGGTTTTCCGCGCTAAACACATCTGCGTTGGTTAACTCATGATGAAATCTCAATAATTTTACATGCTCCATATTGTTGTGATATGTAAAAATATTGTTGGACATTGTGGTCTTATGTGGCTACCGGAGTGACCACCGGAGAAACCCGTATTGAGGGACTTCCATGTTTTTGCAACAAAGATAGGCATTCGACGGCTCTAACTTCATGATTTTTCATGGCCATGTGGCTACTGCCATTGAAAAAAAGAATTGGCTACAATGGTCTGTTTTGGCCACCGGAGTGACCACCGGAGAAACTAGTTTCATGTTTTTGCAACAAAGATAGGCATTCGACGGCTCTAACTTCATGTTTTTTCATGGCCATGTGGCTTCTGGCATTAAATAGAAGAATTAACCATTCTGGTCTGTTTTGGCTACCGGAGTGACCACCGGAGAAATCCGTATTGAGGGAGTTTCATGTTTTTGCAACAAAGGTAGGCATTCGACGGCTCTAACTTCATGATTTTTCATGGCCATGTGGCTTCTGGCATTGAAAAGAAGAATTGACCACAATAGTCTGTTTTGGCCACCGGAGTGACCACCGGAGAAACCCGTATTGAGGGACTTCCATGTTTTTGCAACAAAGATAGGCATTCGACGGCTCTAACTTCATGTTTTTTCATAGCCATATGGCTTCTGGCATTAAATAGAAGAATTGACCAGTTCTAGTCTGTTTTGGCTAACGGAGTGACCACCGGAGAAATCCGTATTGAGGGAGTTTCATGTTTTTGCAACAAAGATAGGCATTCGACGGCTCTAACTTCATGATTTTTCATGGCCATGTGGCTTCTGGCATTGAAAAGAAGAATTGACCACAATAGTCTGTTTTGGCCACCGGAGTGACCACCGGAGAAACCCGTATTGAGGGACTTCCATGTTTTTGCAACAAAGATAGGCATTCGACGGCTCTAACTTCATGTTTTTTCATAGCCATATGGCTTCTGACATTAAATAGAAGAATTGACCAGTTCTAGTCTGTTTTGGCTAACGGAGTGACCACCGGAGAAATCCGTATTGAGGGAGTTTCATGTTTTTGCAACAAAGGTAGGCATTCGACGGCTCTAACTTCATGATTTTTCATGGCCATGTGGCTTCTGGCATTGAAAAGAAGAATTGACCACAATAGTCTGTTTTGGCCACCGGAGTGACCACCGGAGAAACCCGTATTGAGGGACTTCCATGTTTTTGCAACAAAGATAGGCATTCGACGGCTCTAACTTCATGTTTTTTCATAGCCATATGGCTTCTGGCATTAAATAGAAGAATTGACCAGTTCTAGTCTGTTTTGGCTAACGGAGTGACCACCGGAGAAATCCGTATTGAGGGAGTTTCATGTTTTTGCAACAAAGATAGGCATTCGACGGCTCTAACTTCATGATTTTTCATGGCCATGTGGCTTCTGGCATTGAAAAGAAGAATTGACCACAATAGTCTGTTTTGGCCACCGGAGTGACCACCGGAGAAACCCGTATTGAGGGACTTCCATGTTTTTGCAACAAAGATAGGCATTCGACGGCTCTAACTTCATGTTTTTTCATGGCCATGTGGCTTCTGGCATTAAATAGAAGAATTGACCATTCTGGTCTGTTTTGGCCACCGGAGTGACCACCGGAGAAATCCGTATTGAAGGAGTTTCATGTTTTTGCAACAAAGATAGGCATTCGACGGCTCTAACTTCATGATTTTTCATGGCCATGTGGCTACTGGCATTGAAAAGAAGAATTGGCTACAATGGTCTGTTTTGGCCACCGGAGTGACCACCGGAGAAACTCGTATTGAGGGAGTTTCATGTTTTTGCAACAAAGATAGGCATTCGAAGGCTCTAACTTCATGATTTTTCATGGACATGTTGCTTCTGGTATTAAAAAGAACAATTGAATATTCTGGTTCGCTTTGGCCACCGGAGTGACCACCAGTGAAATCCGTATTAAGGGAGTTTCATGTTTTTGCAACAAATATAGGCATTCGACGGCTCTAACTTCATGATTTTTCATGGCCATGTGGCTTCTGGCATTAAAAAGAAGAATTGACCATTCTGGTTCGTTTTGGCACTGGCTCGGTCCACGGCGACGACGACGACGACGAAGTGATGATGAAGAAGAAATTAACGACAGTTTGGTTTTTGGGAGACCACGCAAAGTAGTTGGAACGAAACGAGGATAATGATCGAGCATATGATGATGAGGATCAACAACGGGGCGCAAGAATTTTTTTTGGGGGTAACCAATCGTGATGTTGTTAGAGGCGTAGCTGAATGTTCATCATACGTTATTTATTTATCGGCGTAAATATTGTGTATACGACAGTTGTGAAAATTTTACTATACTGTTGTTGGAAGCTTTATTGAATTAAGGCTCTGATTCATTTGACGGACTTTGTGATTTGATGTTTAATGTTCCTTATTACTCCTGGGCACTAAGTTTTATGCCTGGCCCTGGCCAGTCTCTTTCAACCTATTTTATAACTCTGTATATACAGTCGAGACTCTTATAAGATCACTGGTCGGGAAGCGCAATAGGAATCCGCTCAATAGGAGACTAAGGGCTTATGGGTTTTCGGCCTTTTGGGGGTATGGCCTATTATCTCGGGTGTGTTAAGAGTTAGCGCAATACTTTCTTCGGCAAAGTTTTAGGGCTTGATAAGATCTACCATTTAGAACTTTGGTTCATAGGATTAGTTGGCAACTTGGCCGCTAGAGGGACCATTAACAGTTTGATGCCAAATCGCACTACAGAAACCATATCAGGTTGTCGAGCAAACGTTACGATATGCGACAGCTCAAGACCCTGATTATTTGGAAGGATAGTGTCTTCGGAAAAGTTGTTGGGTACGCCAATAACTTACTGACGATGAGTTGCGAAGTTCAAAATTCCTCCACTGGGTGGCGCTAGTGAATATGCAAATTTTAGAAATTTCATAGCTCAGAATCCTGATAACTTACGAAGTTGGTGTCTTCGGTAAAGTTGATCAGTATGACATAAACTTACATAAAAATTTACACTTGTTTCGCAATTCTGCCACTAGGCGGCTAGTGAATATGCAAATTTTAGAAAACTTATAGCTCAGAATCCTGATAACTTAGAAAGTTGATGTATTCGGCAAAGTTGAGCAGTATGACATAAACTTACATAAAAATAAACACATGTTTCAAAATTTTGCCCGCCACTAGGTGGTGTTTACCGGTTTTTTCGTCTTTTTCTGACTTTTTTGTAGTTTTTCGGCTTGGCAAAACTAGTGTCGCTCCCCCCGATAACTTATTAAGTTGGTGTCTTTGGAAAAGTTAATCAGAACGACATAAACTTTCATAACAATAAACACTTGTTTCGCAATTCTGCCACTAGGCGGAGCTAGTGACCATGCAAATTTTAGAAATCTCATAGCTCAGAATCCTGATAACTTAGAAAGTTAGCGTTTTCGGCAAAGTTGATCAGTATGATATAAACTTACATAAAAATAAACACTTGTTTCGCAATTCTGCCTCTAGGCGGCGCTAGTGAACATGCAAATTTTAGAAAACTCATAGCTCAGAATCCTGATAACTTAGAAAGAAAGAAGAAATAAATAAAGAAAGAAAAAATAAACACTTGTTTCAAAATTCTGCTACTAGGTGGCGTTTACCGGTTTTTTTTTCGACTTTTTTTGAAGTTTTCCGGCTCAGCAAAACTAGTGTCGCTCCCCCCGATAACTAAGAAAGTTGGTGTCTTCAGCAAAATTGACCAGTATGACATAGACTAACATAAAACGGAAACCTTGTTTCGCAATTCTGCCATTAGGTGGCGCTAGTGAACTTGCATATTTTAGAAATTGTATAGCTCAGAATCCTAATAACTTAGGAAGATGGTGTCTTCGGCAAAGTTGATCAGTATGACATAGACTTGCACAAAATGGGACACTTGTGACAGAATTCTGCCTCTAGGTGGCACCAGTAAACACGGAAATTTTAAAAATCTCATTGCTCAGAATTCTGCAATCTTGGAGAGACTGTATTCTTCATTGATGAGATACTTGGTTTGAAATTGTGCCCCTGGGCAGCATGCACATTTTATTAATTGTATACCTTGATGTCATTCGGACTCGAAAGGAATCCTCCGTGGAACTTTTAAGAGTATGCCAGTTGAAACTACTAGACGAATAATTTTTATTAAAAAAATTAAAGAATTGCGAAGTGTTCATAAAACTCACTAAATGGATAATATTTGTGACTGTATTCCTCGATTGCAGAACTTGATAATTCCCTAATTGGGGTTTTAAATTAAGAAAAATTAATAGATTTTTTGATTCTATACGAAAGAGCACCTTTTCCTGAGCCACTATGATTTTTTTCAGATTTTTAGAACTTTATTTTGGTACTCAAAATCAATTTCAAAGAGATTTTTTGAAATCACCTTTTGACAGCTGGGTAATTGTTTGACAGCTCCACCCAGTACAAAATGCGACGAGGGGTGATTCGACAAATCGCTCCCATACAAACTTCAAATAGATTTTTAAATAGGTTCCCGGGCACCAAAATTCATGAAAATTTGGATTTCGACTCAGTTTTGCATGCAGATTCAGAATATGGAATTATCTCAATACCGCTAAAGAAGCCAATTCAAGTGAAACATTGTTTGTCTTCCTCAAGAAAGCCCTTCTCCTACCAACTAAGACAACTTTGCATTCTGAAAAAGCTGACTTCATGTAAGTATAAGAAAATAGAGCCAGGAGAAAGCATGTCAAGTACTAACAAATAATGTGGACATATCTAAAAAGATAATGAAAAGAAACTATGTGATTTTCAAGAACAGTGAACATAGACGACCAAAACGTTAAGTGGTGTTAATCAAAATATACGATGAAAGGTTTGTTTGTGAACCGAAGTAAAACTATCCTCAATTCTCGAACTAACCATATTACCATTGACAGTGCAGTATCAGACTACAAGAATCGCAGTATATTTTAACATGAATTGCCTCTACTACAGAATAACCTTGTTGAACAATAAGAATAACAACTGAGCATAAAGATAATATGTCGCGTGTCGAAGCATGAAATTTGAGCCGTCGAAAGACTGCTTCTGGTGATAAATCTAGATAATATGAGCGTTTAAAAATAAACATAGGAGTTCCCTAGTATGTGTTTCTCCAGGTGGTCACTCCGATGGCCAAAGCAGGCCAGATTAGTCAAAATAGTACACAATCATGAAGTTATAGCCGTCGAATGTCCATCTTTGTTGCAAAAACATGGAAGTCCCTCAATGCGTTTTTTTCCGGTGGTCACTCCGGTGGCCAAAACGGACCAGAATGGTCAATTCTTCTTTTTAATGCCAGAAGCCACATGACCATGAAAAATCATGAAGTTAGAGCCGTCGAATGCCTATATTTGTTGCAAAAACATGAAACTCCCTCAATACGGATTTCACTAGTGGTCACTCCGGTGGCCAAAGCGAACCAGAATATTCAATTGTTCTTTTTAATACCAGAAGCAACATGTCCATGAATAATAATGAAGTTAGAGCCTTCGAATGCCTATCTTTGTTGGAAAAACATGAAACTCCCTCAATACGAGTTTCTCCGGTGGTCACTCCGGTGGCCAAAACAGACCATTGTGGTCAATTCTTCTTTTCAATGCCAGAAGCCACATGGCCATGAAAAATCATGAATTTAGAGCCTTCGAATGCCTATCTATGTTGCAAAAACATGAAACTCCCTCAATACGGATTTCTCCGGTGGTCACTCCGGTGGCCAAAACAGACCAGAATGGTCAATTCTTCTATTTAATGCCAGAAGTCACATAGCCATGAAAAATTATGAAGTTAGAGCCGTCGAATGCCTATCTTTGATGCAAAAACATGGAAGTCCCTCAATACTGGTTTCTCCGGTGGTCACTCCGGTGGCCACATAAGACCACAATGTCCAACATATCACAACAATATGGAGCATGTAAAATTATTAAGATTTCATCATGAGTTAACCAACGCAGATGTGTTTAGCGCGGAAAACCGTTCAATTTCGTTACAGTCAACTCGTTGGCCATCTTGTGGGATCCCTGGAACCGGTTCCAGAAGGACGGGACATAACCAGAAACATACAGAAATAGTTCTCGACAGATTGTATTATGGCCTAAAGAAGTTTGAGGCAAAAACTTCTATCCTGTAAATAATATGAATGTGCTTTCTAGCACATTATCGTGAAAAACATTACTTTCCGGATGTTCCGGATTTCCGGAACCGGTTCTTAAGATTTAGTCAATATTAATGTCTTTAATCAAAGTCCACGTGAATACCTTTCCAACGATTCTTGAACTGTCCTGATTACTTGTTTGGTTGCAAAGTTATAGCTTGCCAAAGTTAGGGTCTCTAAAGCGGCATTTTTCAGTTGAAGCAGGTTCTCGGTGGCCACAGTGACCAAATCCGGAACTCTCCGGGGGTTTTAAAAACTAGACATGTGTGGCTTTCTTTTGGGCCAAAGAAAATCAAAATCGGCCCAGCCACTGATTTTTGAGAGCCGTTCAAAGTTTGGGGTCAAAAATGACCCCAGGGTCTTATTTGTAACTTTTTTATGGGAGCTCCCCTAGGGGTCGTCCAATGTTTTGGATCAATGGAAATGATAGTTTTCCACAAGAAAATAATTGCCTGAAAATTTCAGATTTCTAGGCCTTTCGAAACAAAACCTCTAGCGAATTGAAAATCGGAAAAGGTCAAAAAAGACCCCAATACCTTACAAAGGTTAAATAGATTTTAGATGACGAAAAATGATATTTAGATCAAAATCAAAAATTTGGGTATTAGAGGGTTAAGAACAGCTCCAAAGGTGCCTCTAAAACTATCTGTGGAAATTTCTTCAAAATTGTATGAGAGATCCTTCAGAATTTCATCCCAAAAATCCCCAAGATATTCCTTCGAACAGTTTTTCAGAAATTTTTACAAAATTTGCAAGTAAAATTGCTTTGTAAATTCCCCTCTTAACCCTTCCGAGGATTTTCTTAAAAAAATCTGGAAGGATTCATACATTCTTCCCAGGGATATTATTTCAGGATTTTTTCTGGAGTGGACATCTTCAGAAATTTCCCTAAGGATTGGTCAAAGATTTTTTTTTAATTTTTCCTGGATCCTTCTCTACGAATTCCTGAGAGGGTTTTTATTTTTTTTTTTTCAAATATTTCTCATAGCAATTTTATTGAGGACTTCTCCGCAAATAACTCCGAGCATCACTGGAAATTTCGTTGAATTCCTCTTCAGCAAATCCACTGATGATTTTCCTAAAATGCCATTATGAACTTTTCCCCGCTTTTTCCCGGGATCTTGTTCTGGAATCGCTCTACATAAATGTTTCAGAGGATTCGGTCGGGAATTTCTCTAAAAAATCATCTAAAATTTCACTCTGGAATTCCTACGAAGGATCGTTCAAGGATTTCTCACAAATTCTTTTGGAAAACCTTCAGAACATTTCTTCAATAATTAAGAGAATTTCTAGAAATTCACATAAGAAGTCCTTTTTTCTGGGGATTATTGAAAAACCCTTCAGAAAGTTATTCAGAAAAATTTACGAGAATTAATCAAAAAATTGCGCCAGCAGAAGTTTATACGATGATTCCTGCAGAAATTCCACCACCAGGGATTTCCCTTAAAAGCTCTGCGAGGATTCCTACATTCTTCCGAGGAACCCTCCCTAAATTACCCCAAGAATTCCACCTGAAATTGCTTCAATGGCTCCGCTCGAAATTCCTTCAATTATTCTTCCAGAATATTACTCCGAGATGTTTCCGGGATTCCTAAGAGAACCTCTTCAGACATTTCTCTAAGAGAGGCTCAAAGATTTTTTGAAGTATTCCTTGAATCCTTAAATGAAAGGAATTCATCCAGATTTTTTTTGTGAAAATTACTCTGGAGGTCTCTTTAACAAAGCCTCTATTTTTTTTCCAAGAATACTTCCAAAGATGCTATGATTACCTCCTCAAAAAAAGTTCTGCTAATCCCTGGAAGTAGTATGAGAGATGCGGTAGTACCATGAGAAATTTTCGGAAAAATCAATAGAAGATTTCCAAAACACAACACTTCGATGAGTTTCAGAACAATGTTTTCAAATTTGATATTTTAAAAATAATGCTCCAAGGATTCAAGGAATCTTCCAAAAGTTCTTCCGAGGTCTTAAATTTATAAATTTGTCCGGGAATCGCTGTAAAAAATCTTTTTATATTTTGGAAATTCTTCTGAACATGTCTCCATGAATATTCCGGGGTAGAACAAACATAAATGCTATATAAAAGTTTAAAGTGGTGACCATGAGGGTTTTCGGGTGGTTACAAGGGGAGAGGTCAAGAGATTTAGGGGGGATTTCAAGGGATTTCAGTGAAGCATTAGAGGGTTTAGAAGGCTTCAGGGGATTTCGGTGGTTTTCAGGGGGTTTCAAAGAGGCGGGTGTGTTTATGAGGATTCTTCAGGGGTTTCTAAGTGTTTCAAGGGCTTGCAATTTCAATTTGGTTTCAGAAGCGGTTCAGAGGGCTAAGCTGACTTCATATGGGTTTCAGGGGGTCTCGATGGTCTTGCTGGAGTTTTGGAAAGTTTTCCTCCCTCTCTCAACTGCACTTGCGAACAGGAAACAATGCTTCTTCTTCTTCTTCATTGTTCTACGTTTCCAGTGTAACTTGGCCAGCCACTCTTCAACTCAGTGTTCCTCAAGCACTTCCTCTGATATTAATTGAACGGCTTTCTTTGCCTGTAAATTTCATGAATTTGTGCATTGTGAGGCAAGGACAGTGATATAATATGCCCAGGGAGTCGAGAAAATTTCCCCGACCGAAGCGAAAATCAAACCCACCGTCTCCGGATTGGCGCTCCATATCCTTAATCACTAGGCTAACTGGGACTGGAGGAAACAAGACTCTGTCAAATAAAAATGCATATTTCCTCAGCTACGAATTTATTATTTTCAAAAACAAATGTCAAACCTGGACTATCTACAAAACCAAAACTTCGTCACTCCACCGCAAACACTCGGACACTACCCACCTTCACTAATCTATCGACGGCAACGATTGCACCTTCCTCTGAACCCTTATCTTCTCCTTGAACACCGGAACTTCAGCCTTCATGACCTTCCCCTGCAACAGCACCACCCCCATACCATTACGCTGACTTCCAGCACGTTCCGGCATCACCAGTCCCGAATCCAGCCCGCCGCGAATCTCCGCCCGCCCGAACATCTCGTCGCCAAAGTGGGCCGACATCGTTTTCAGCAGAACCGGCGATCGGATGACGGGCTTTCGGGGAATCCTCGGACACACCGCCGGACGCCGAGGCGTAACCTGGAAGAGCGAATTCGTTGGAAAATGGCCTCGGATGTGGCCACCGGTAAATGTGCTTTCGCTTCCGGTGCTGCTGTCCAGCGAGCACTTGGAGTTGTCCGCCGTCTTGGCCTTCTCCTCTCCGCTGGCCGCCAGGACGCGCCGTTGCTTCTCCTGCTTGATGTTCTGGAAGTTTTTGATGAAGTTTCGCGTCGACTGGGAGATCATTTTGCCGTCCAAGAGTACTAAAAAAATAAACTAGCTTAAGTGCAATCAGAGTTATCCAATTGATTGGGAAACTTACACAACTTATGTCCAGCCGCGGCCGTAACCTTCTCCCGGTAGTGTACGTCCTTTTGTGCTACACAGCCCTGCAGATCGAGGACACGTAACGAGTAAAGAGCGCTGATAACAGGGGTAATGTCCTCGGTTGATTTGAAGTTGTTTTCCGATGCCAGAAGGACCTCGAGTTTCCAGAGCGGTTCAAGGGCAGCCATGTGGGTAAGCCGGAGTTTTTTGATGTTTAGAACCTTTAGATGGTTCTGTGGGAATATGAACATGAAGATTAGTTTTTGCAGTTTAGTTTTTAATTACATATGGGCTAGTCCCCATGCCACATAAAAACTCATGGTAGCTTAAGTTGTAGCTCTGTGACTTACTTCTAGTATGATGTTAGAAGTATCAAGTCACAGTGACTTCTCTACAACCAAAACATGCGTTGTCGTGACTCTTGTGTTACATATGTGCTGCATGGGTAACTTGTTTTTTTTCTTCTTTTTATTAACATGTATTTTAACTTAAAGCTGATTCTACACTCCTGGGCAACTGGAGTGAGTAATCAGGTATCAATTCTACTCACTCACCGCAAGTGCCTTCATGCAGTCCTCATCAAAGTCGAACCGCTGCGCTCCATCCAGTAGTTGCCGTTCGATATGAATTTGTTCTAGCTTTTTGAGATTGCCCAGATTTTCTAGCTTTGCGATTTTGTTATAACCCAAGTAGAGCTGTTTCAAATTCTTCAGTCCGTCCAGGTTTTCAATTTTCCTTAAATTATTCCATTGTAAGTATAGGTGCGTAAGGTGTGTAAAGGCTCCAAGCTTCTCGATACGGGAAATTTGATTGTTGTGCAGGTATAATACCAGAATACGTTTGGTAGGGTAGATGTTGTTCTGAAATAAAGAGGATTATTTAACATTTAAAAATTTCGGCCTCCAGTCTGAAAAGATTGCATTAAGTACTATACATATGCCAAAGGAAGTGAAGGCAATTTCTAACGAAAGACCAATCGGAAATGCACCCGTCATCCTCAGTATGGTCTTGCTGAATACCTGAGCATCTACTACTAACGGCTATATGGGTCTTCATGACCAAGAAACCGAACAGAAAAAATGTGTCACAACTCGTTTTGCCATTAATGACGTCGATAAATCAATAATGCAGAAAGACAGCGCATTAGCCATAATTGATCGCCATATTTTGGAGACATTTTCGTTCCGAAAATCGGTTAACCTCGTACTAATTCACTACACATAAAAATGCACGTGCTTTCCTATCTATATCCACCACAAGTTGTAAACACATGCACTTTTTGATCCTGAAATCGAGCTGTACATAGGTACAAATAGTACCAATCATTCATCATGCAATCGCGAATTGAAATTGCGTTGCGTGACCCGGCAAAGCGCCTTTCTTGCACCGCACCGTAACGAAAAAGGCCGCGTTGCTAACCGCCTGTATACTTACGATTTGGGTAATGTTTTTATCGTTCAGATATATGTGTGTCAGGTTGGTGCTGGCCTTTTTCGCTGATTTCTTGTGCTTCATCTCGTTCGGAAATCTCCACGAACAGTCGATCCCAATTTCAGAATTTTAGAGAAAAACTCCTTGGACGTATCCTTGAAAAAAAAAGAACAACCTAAAGTGGAAAGTTCAGTGGACGGCGGCTTTTCGCTTGAACTGACTATGAAGCCGATGAAATTGGCCAGCAGACTTGAAAAACTTAGTAGTAAACAACCGTATCAAACAACCCGGCTCTAGTAACGGTTGCTAACCGTCTGGTGGCGGGCGGCCCTTCGTACCCAATTCCACGCTGGCAGGATAAACGCCAGGGCTGGAGAAGGAGGAAACAGGAAACGGGATCTACTAGTACTACAGCCATGCCACGAGCATTCCTTTACATAGATGTCTATTTATATTTGCTTCGTAATAAATTCTACGATGAAATGGTAATAACGTAAACGAGCTGAAGAACAAGCTCACCATAAATGCCGGTGATTGCAAATTCATTAGGTTAGTTTGAGGCTGTTAGGGTTGTTCTAAATCACAATTAGGATAATACATACTCAATAACATTACGCCAGTACACTCGGTTTGCACTCATCGTGCCTGCACTCCACGCCTTCTTGGCTAACCGGTTCGGTTCAGTAGCAACCACAAATTTTGCAGGGTTACTGTTCGGCATTCTTTATTACACCAACGAACCTAATCTCAAAATGACTGACAATTCACAGGTCATTTTGACAGATGTAACATGAGCATGAAAAGGACCGAAACGTCGGACAAAATAACATAAATAGTGTTTATGCAATTCAGTATCATAATTTTAATATTATATAACTCATTTTGGTATCATAATGACCATTTTTTCCGAACTGGCTCATTATGCAACTCAAATGAGTTGCATAATGAAAAATAGTTGTATAATGTTCATAATGCAACTCATTTGAGTTGCATTATGAACATTATGCAACTCAAATGGGTTGCATTATGAAAAAAATCATTGCATAAAATTTTGTATGGAACTCGTTGCAAAACTCGATTTTTTCAACACTCTTCGTATTTATCCAACTCGGCAAGCCTCGTTGGATAAATGTACGACTCGTGCTGAAAAAATCAACTTTTTGCAACTCGTTACATAAATAACTATTTATTTTTGTCAAGACTGACAAGCCACCACGAAACAGACATGAAAAGGACGGCAACAAGATCGATAAAGTAGAATATATCATCCGTCTTTTTCGTGCATGAGTGTGGTCTGTCAAAAAGACCTCAGAAATGTCAAACATTTTCATGGCCAGCTTTGTTGGTGCAATGAAGAATTAGTGCAACATACTCTGTCCACCATATCTGAAGGAAAACACGTGTGGTTGCAACGGAATGACAAACAACTGTGACCAACATCTCCCCTTAACCCTGAATTTGAGAAACCCAAGGAGAAACCCCAAGTGATTTTCTTGCATCTCGGAGTTTCGGATACGGAACCGGCTTCGTCAGGACATCCGCCAGTTGAACTTCGGATGGAACGTGTTGAAGGGCAATAGTTTTCTGCTTCAACTGCTCCTTGACGAAATGATGACGCAGATCGATGTGTTTCGTCCGCGCCGAGTAACTGACTTCTTTTTCAGCTAAACGTCACATTGCATTTCTGTTGTCGCAACGCATTTCAACCTTGGTAGTGAGGCCGCTGAGCTCTGCTCGGAATGAGCGCCACCATAGAGCTTCCTGGCCCGCGGCTGCGATCGCCATGTACCCTGCTTCCGTCTTGGGGGGAGCAACGGTGGGTTGTCTTCTGCAGCTCCAAACAACTGCACCGCCCGAGTGCTTGAAAACGTAGCCTGTCACGGACCGTCTGGTCTCTAGATCATTTTCCCAGTCTGCATCCGGATACCCGTGAATCGATTCTTCACTCTCGCTACTGTAGATTAACTTCATATCCTTCGTTCTTTTCAGGTACCGCAGAATGCGTTTGGCTGCCGTCCAGTGAGCGTCTCCCGGGTTGCTGTTTAAACTGCTGACTGCATTGACCGCGAATGCTATATCCGGTCTGGTGCACTGAGCCACGAACTGCAATCCACCGACGAGTTTGCGAAAAGGTACATTCGCCATCCTCTCGTCTTCATCGGGTGATTTCGGGCTCATTTCCTTGCTCAGTTTCAGACTTTCATCGAACGGCGTGGAAATGGGATTGTAATCATTCATTCCAAACCGTCCAAGCAATTGCTCGATGTACATCTCCTGGTCCAATGTGATCCTCCCGTCAACATGTGTGACCCGCATTCCGAGGATCTGCTCCGCGTAGCCAAGATCTTTCATCTGGAACCGGATCATTAGCTGCTGTTTCAACGCGTGGACTATTTCATCATCGTTGGCGAACACCAACATATCGTCCACATATACGGCCACGATGAGAATCTTGTCGCCGTCGATCAGGAAATACACGCACGAGTCCACCTTTGATTGCTGCAGACCTATTTCCCTCAGTACATTATCGAGCTTCTTGTTCCATACGCGACTCACTTGCTTGAGTCCGTAGATCGCTTTCTTCAAACGACACACCTGGCCGTCGGGGATTGCGAAGCCTTCTGGTTGCTCCACGTAGATCTCCTCATCCGTCAAGTCGCCTTGAAGAAAGGCCGTCACTGCATCGAGTTGGTGGATCATCAATCCTAACCTCGCTGCTACTGCCATCAGGTAGCGGACAGTGGAGCATCGGACCACTGGTGAATAGATTTCTCCATAGTCGACTCCTTTGATTTGCGAGTAGCCCTTTGTCACAAATCGGGCTTTGTACCGCTCGATCGAGCCGTCCGCTTTCGTCTTCAGCTTGAACATCCATTTCGATTTCAGGGCCTTCCGCCCCGCCGGCAGGTCGCACAGCTCCCACGTCCCGTTATCGCTGTGGGATTCCATCTCCGCCTTGATTGCTTCATACCATCGGCTACAGTCATCGCTTTGCATCGCTTCTCTAAACGACTGAGGTTCATCCAGAAGTACCTGAGATGGGGAAATGCTTTGAGGGACGGCACTGAAGCTCAACTGAAAATCATTGTACTTGCCTGGAATACGGCGCTCTCTGCCACTGCACCTTACCACACATTGGGGGTCCTCTGGTTGTGGAGGGAGCGCAATTTGTGATGGATCCGACAGCACTTCGCCACCAGTTTCATTCGCTGGTAATGGTTCTGCTAGGTAGCTTCTCCGTCTTGCTCGGATTCCGGGTCGGTGTCCACTGATGCCATCCGAAACTGTAGCATCTCTGGTTCTGGAGCTTCCAGCCGTTCTTCGCTGCTGCCTTCGTTCGGGAACACAACATCCCGACTCACATACACCTTCCTGGATTTCTGATTGTAGACTCGATAACCTTTCGATCCCGCTGCGTATCCGACAAAGATGCCTTGCTTCGATTTCGGATGCCATTTCTTCCTTCGTACCTTCGGTATGTGCGTCATCACTCTCGAACCAAAAACGTGCAGATTGGATAGGTCCGGCTTTTTTCCGCTGAACTTTTCTTCCGGAGTCACTTGAAGACCTTTCGTTGATGAACGGTTCCCGAGGTAGCACGCTGGTTCCAACCGTTTCGGCCTAAAACGATTTGTCCAATCCTGCATCAAATAGAAGGCACGAGCACGTTCCACGAGGGTTCGGTTCATCCGTTCTGCCAGATCATTTTGCTCCGGATTATGCGGTACACTGGTTTCGTTTCGGATTCCACATTGCCGCAAATATCGCTTCATGTCATGATTCACGTTCTCCGTCCCGTTGTCACATCACAATCGCTTCACTCGTCTACCTGTTTGGGTCTCTGCATACGCTTGAAAATTTTTGATGCATTCCAGCACTTCCGTCTTCGATCGAATGAAGTAGACGAAGCACTTCCTGTTGCAATCGTCCACGAAGGTAAGGAAGTACTTGCTACCTCCTACGCAAGTCGTTTCCACGGGACCATACAGAATACTGTGGACGAGTTCCAACAGCTCTGCTGCTCTGGCCCCTTTGAATTTGAACGGTTGACGTTGATGCTTCCCTTCTAAGCACGGAATGCACGTCGGCATATCGGTTTCGTCGAATTGCACACCACAGACCATACTGCGAAATTGCTCCAAACTGTGTGCATTCAAGTGTCCCATGCGGCGATGCCATAATCCAATGTCCTCCTTGGGCGTCGCGATGCACGATACATTTCTCCCGGTTTGGCGGAGACAATATAGTCCGCCGTGCTGA
Source organism: Aedes albopictus (assembly GCF_035046485.1). Lineage (NCBI taxonomy): Eukaryota > Metazoa > Arthropoda > Insecta > Diptera > Culicidae > Aedes > Aedes albopictus. The sequence goes on from NC_085137.1 coordinate 71,497,449, forward strand.
TCATCAACAGCCACAACCCGACCGGTCTGGTCGAAAACTTCACACACGTCCTTGGAAAACACCACCTGATGACCACGACTGCAGATCTTATGCACGGATAAAAGATTCATCGCTAGTTCCGGAATGCACAGCACTCCGAGTGGCCTCGCACGGTGCTTCATTTACCGTTATTATCAAAAAAAAAATATGTCATCAAAACCTGAAACGCCATTCTCTTTCTTCATCATTCCTACACCTCTGGACAAATTTAAAAAAAAATCGTTAGACGAAATTTTGAGTTACGCCCTTTTAAAGGGCCTAACCCCTAAAAAATGAGGGTTTCTATAGAAAAACATCATATTTCATAACAGAAGCATGCTTCTGCCAACAAAATTTGAAACGCCATTCTCTTTCTTTATCATTCCTACACCTCTGGATACATTTTTAAAATAATCGTTAGACGAAGTTTTGAGTTACGCCCTTTTAGAGGGCCTTACCCCTAAAAAATACGGGTTTTTTTAGAATACCATCATATTTCAACCTGAAAACATCATATTAACCCGCTGTTTCATCTTGCCCCACCCGCTCCAACTTACCCCGGTGTACCTTATACCTTACCGCCATCGTCTCAAATTTACGAGCAATGATATCAATCATCGGCGAAACCAAGCAGCTGAACGGACTTCGTGAAAATCCTTCCACTCGTGTTTATCCTCGCTCTTCTTATTACACCCTCTAACACAATGTTGAACAGCAAGCACGAAAGACCACCAGCAAGCCTGAATTGAAAATAATATTCGCTTCTGCTGAATCGAAACAAGTTTGGCAACCGCAAATTTAATCAATGACAACGTTAGTTTCAGTGTACGCACCGATCCTTTTAAATTCATCACAACAAACTCTTCCTATCTAACGGTACTAGTTTTACGACGCGCGTACCCCTTGTACCGTTATCTATCGCCGGCGACGAAGCAGCAACTCAAACGCATGAATGAAAATCCGACATTGAACGCACTCTTTCTCTGTCTTGTGTCAAAACAATGTCATCATCGTCATCGTCATTCGGTAATGATGACAGCCACGGTACACGCATACATTCGCAGATCCGGTTGTGGCGTATCGCACACAACGAAAGCGAACCGTCAACCGAGTGCGAAAATGCATGAATGAAGTGCGACTGACTGCCAGTGAGTAATGCGCTGGTGTAGTAAATTTTGTTCGCGATAATGAATTGTTTCGAATGTGGTGGTATGTTAGCGCTACTCTTTGACTTCGCGAACCTGCTTGTTGATGACTAATGTCATCATCACGGTGAAGGGATGCCAGAAGACTGATCTTTATTAAGTTAATCTTCATTCAAGCAAAATTTTAAATTTAAAGGGCAGAAAACCGGTTTTTCTTGAACCACCCTAAGCTTATTCAGAAAAATACCTCTAGTTCGGTCAATTTTAAAGCTACATAAATAGTGTCTTCAGCAAACCTGCTCAAAATTGATAGATCTACAACTATCCCGAAGAATGTATATAGTTATTCTTGCAAATAAAAAAGTTTGGTTCCCAATTTCTCTGAAAATATGGACCACCTTAATTTTCATGAATATTGAAAAGAGGGCCTTATTTTTAGGAACAACTTCGTAGAAGACCATATTAATCTAGAAAATCATTTGAAGGCGCTGAGTGCATCTTTTCTTGTAAATCTGTTTCGTGGACCATTGTGCAGTGGCGTAGCCAGAAATTTGCTCTGGAAGGGGTTTTCGACAATAAATGATTTTTTTTTATTTGACGTCGGCGGAGACCGTGGTGAAGAAGTTATGTGACTCGCTGACGGAGTGATAATTTGGATGCTTTCTTGTTTACCCGTTAGCTATACAAGGAGAGAAAGAGAATTATCGTGAGCGCTGGAGTGAGAGACTATTATTTCTCATCACATGCACTGAAAAACCACAATCGCGAAGGTGGATAAATCCGTAGAATATATGATCACGTGAGGGAAAAATTGGATGCTGCAAATACAAACAGTGATGCAGCCGAAAAATTGTTTCGTTTAAATGTGTTTTATTCTGTAAATTTGTTTCAAAAAAATTTTCTCGGGGGGGAGGGGGGGTGTGGTTGGTTGCGGGTTTATCCCTGACCACCCCCCCCCCAATCTTCCGTGGCTACACCACTGGATGCTGCCTTCTGTCATATTATTGTCGAACGTAGATGATCTGGTCCATGATCCACCGGCCATCAATCGTTTAAGGTCACAGATAACCGGACTGAGCTTCCTTATGTTCATATCTTATAGCTGCCTGGAGATATACACAAGTTTTACACATTCTCCTCCCGGCACAGAACAGGAGCAGTGAAAATAAATAAAGTTCACTTATTTGGACGTTGGAATAAAAAAAAGTTCGAAGCGATACCAATCTCACAACACAACACCGTGAATTACTGACAGACAAGCGAAATAATTAGCGTGCATGCCTTATGATTAAATGTTGTGGTTACAATTAATCAAACATTGATCAACTTCAATGTTTATGAAGACAATCAGTTGAATAAAATATTTAAACAATGTTTAAGCAACGTATGTACGGTAATGTATTTGACTCAGGGATTGAATATTTATATACTGCTTTAAATCTGCCGATTCATGTGATTTGGATTGAAGCAGAGTGGATGCAGACGAGTCTGAACCCAAAGGTCCAGAGTTCGAGTCTTTCCATTGATGTTTTTTTTTTATTATAGAGGTTTTAAACCTAGGTTCATTCGCCTCTAATTTCCATTGATGTGATTTGTCCCATAAAATGTAATAAAATAAAGAGATTGGGGGTACATAATCAGAGAGAGATATTCCAGACACAAATGCAGAAATGTAGAAAGTTAAATCATTTTCTCATTTTATTGTTACAATGATATTGAAGAAACGTTTAAGAATCGTTTTTGTAGCAATTATAAAACCATTTCTATAAATAGAAATAAATTTCGTAAGTTGTATTACGGCTCCAGCATGTTTTGATTGATTTTGATTGTAATATCGCAGAAAGCTTATTATTATGCACTATGCTGCTAGTGTATAATAATGGTTTCTAACCATTCTTAAATGATTAAACAAATAGCGTCATACAACATTGTTTAATAAACGTTGAAGAAAAGTTTATAATATTTGTGTAAATTGCTGATGGTTCTAACGTTGAACAAGAGTTTCACAACCGATGTACGATCATTCGTTAAACATTTATTTCATCGTGCTTATAGAACGGTTGATGTTGAATAGATTCTCATTTTTGGGCGAACAAGAGTTGAAGAACAGTTTTATTTCAAAATTATTCAAATATAATACGACTTCCAGTTTAACAACGTTGCTTTGAAAAACATTTCTTAAAGCAAAAATTGTTTCTTGGGCGATCTGGTCATGTACTCTGTTGGCGTTATTTCAAATTGTAATCAATCGCGTAATTTTAAAAATTCGAAATTTCTCTCATTGCAATTGTTATTTTTTGGTTAATTTTGAAAAATGTATCGATGTTTTGATTTTATACGAAAGCGTGCCTTTTTCTGAGCCACTATGAATATTTTCAGATTATAAGAACTTTATTTTGATACTTAAAATCAATTTCAAAGAGATTTTTCGAAATCACCTCTTAAAATTCAATCAAAATTGACATCCTCGACGAAAATTTGGCAACACGGTCGCGAGTCATCATCATCATCGCTGCTCCGTCGTTCGCGAGCTCAGGATGATGATAGCTGCTAGCTGGCTGGCTGATGGCTTTGGCCTGCACACAGTCGCGCTTAGCAGCATAAGTTATTGATTTGCCATAGAGCTGACCGGACGGAGGAGTTGTCGTCGTCTCGCGAAGACAGACGTATAGAGGAGAAACGATAGAGCTACTGTGGCAGTCGAGTCGAGGCGAAAAAGTAAAAACGGGAAAAGTAGTGATTTTTCGTTGATCGAAGGAAGAAAAATGAAGTGGCAGTGAGCTGAAGCTGGAGCTGAAGTTTATCGGGGCGAGCAAAATTCCTAATCCGGCGATTGCTGGGTGTGTGAATAATCATCCTCTATTCGGGTCGTGACGCGACGGTTTGTGTGAAGGAAGAAAATCTCGGGGCGGATGCTTGCGCCCCGTCAGAAATCGCATAGCAATCGGGAAGGTCAGCTGCTGGAGAGCTGGAGGAATCCCCGTTGTCAATTGGTGTGTTATCGCACGATTGTCACAGGGCGATGAGTTTTACGTGATTCGGGTCTGCTGTTGGTGAAAATTTTCTGCTGGAAGCAGCAGCAGGAGGAGCAAAAGTCAGTGCCAAAAGTGTCGGATCCGATAAAGCGAAGAAAAAGTGCATGTTTTACGTTTTTCGGAGAAATTTTCTGACGGGAAGCGAAAATTGATCCTACTGTGGAAGCGTTTGGTGGGAGCTTCCGAAGCTGGAATGTGAAAAATCTTCCAAATCGCTCGGTGTTGTTCTAATCAAAATAGTTTTCCCCTCTCCAGGAGGAAGAATTTTTCCTCCCTGTCAGTGTGTCGGGAAGAAGCAGTGTAAAATCCGATAGCGAAAAAAAATCCAATAAAAAGAGTAGTGTATTAGTTTTGCATGGTGGTGAGAAGAAAGTGTGAAAGAAAGCAGCACTAGCGAAAAAAAAGTTTAGTTTCACTTCCCTTCGTGTGAGAAGGTGAACCAAGAGGGAAAAGAAAAGAAATACGAGGCAAAAAATATACCAAACAGAGACGACCGGACGGAACAAACCGAGGAGACTGGATTCTGCTGTCGGAACCTCTTAGTAGGAGGAGAGTGACGACAGAATGGCTTCCGGCGATACGGTGGCAGCGATCGACTCGATCGACGTAGAGTCGGCGATGTCGACCAAGAACTCGGAATACACGACCAGTAGCAGCCAGTACAACAAGGATCAACTGATGCTACAGGAGCAGGATGAATACGGTGAGTTTGGAATTGCTTGGTTTGTACCTAATGCAACCAGTAAAAATAGATGATGATTATGGAGCGGACCTGGTGTGATGGTTAGAACACTTGACTATCACGCCGAGGACCTGGGATCGAATCCCACTCCCGACAGACTCACAAAATGTGAGTTCTTCCTTCGGAAGGGAAGTAAAGCGTGGGTCCCGAGATGAACTAGCCTAGGGTTAAAAATCTCGTTAATAAAGATAAAAAAAAAAAAAAAAAAAGATGATGATTATGTTTTCGGTTTCCCGGAAGGATGACTCGTTTGCATCCGTTGTCGAAAATCCAATTATGCTGTTTGGTATCTTGAAACCATGAAACCATGTCAGAAGGAAACTTATTGCTTTTCTCTTTGTGAAAGAAGATATACCTACATGGAAGAACTAAATGAATGAATGAATGAATGATTGGCTACGTGCTTCGTTCGAGAGCAACATTTTTGTAATGATCTTTATTTGCATCTCAATCAGGTATTACATTTATTTACACAAACGCTCACACTTAATTTCGATTACCGAGTTCGGTAATTTTTTGACGAGATTAAAACTGCTGAGCACCGAACTCGTTCAGCAAAAATGCATTGTTTACCTTTTCCATACGATTTTGACAGTTGTTTTACTGAACCTCAGTAAAATCGATTACCGAAACTACCGAGATCGTACTGCTGTTATAATCTCGTCAAAAAAGTACCGAACAGGCAATTCAGAAATAAGTGTGCTGTTTAAAGACATCAGTTCGCTGTATATTACTGGATTACGAACTTTGTATTACATCCCTTATCCCTTATCATCTTAATTTGTGTTAGTAGGATGTGATTACTATGAGGAGCTCTATTTACCAGTCTAGAGTTCAGTTGACATTCGATGCATGGTTTCCAGATCTGTTAAATGAACTAATGAAGATGATTTGATGATCTTCAAAGAGAGTGTATTAGTACACAAAAATGAAATATAAATAACATACGCATCTGCATGTCTGAAGGATTGAGGCAACCAATCCACGTTTGACAAACATAAGAATGAGGAGCAAAAAAATATTAAATAAAAAACAGAAACCGCTTGCAGTAAAAGTTATAAAAATAAAACACAAACATTACGGCCAAGTTCGCAGGGGTTGACGGTATTAAAGTGAAGGAGTTTCATTTTGATTATTGTAATGTAGTGTTCTTTAGTGAAACATATCACCTTTTTAACACTTTAATGCGCCTCCAACGGTTCATCACGAACCGGCTGCTGCAGATGGAGTATGGCTGATCATATGCATCAGACATGCTCGATAAACATGGAGGATCCGCCAGGGCTCATTAGAGTCTATTCCCAAGCAATAGTTCCAAGTCGGTTGGATTTAAGAAGGTTTTGATGATCGTTACAAATCCTAATAAAAGTATTGTAGGATTTGTGACAGGTTTTGGAACCTTTTACAGCCAGCTGACTTCAAAATGTTGTTTGGGCTCTATTTCCCACATTTCTCGGTTGATTTTGATTAGTAATTTATTAATGTCATAGCCGCTTTTTCGAATTTTTACAATGTAAGTTGTCCATATTTTCGTTAAATAAAGCAATTAAAATCGACCGAAGAATTAATAGTGGGAAGGAGATCTGCAGCACTTAATTGTGCTAATAGATTCGAAGCTAACGTGCGAACATTTAAACGCATTGTTGACGTCTATGCGTTCGACGTGACATTTTGGACAAAAACTGACTGCTTTTTATTTATTGAACAGCGTTACTTGTGTATGACTAGGTTGACATTTCTGGGCTACGCTTGAGAAAATGACATGGTTTACGTAGGACCGATAGGACAATTGAACAAATTTGAATATTTTTCATAGTATTTGTAGGGGGATGAATACATAATAGTCGACAATCTTTATTATTTTAAAATTTTATTGAAATCAACTAACCAACCTGGCGTTTTTTTTTTGTTTATCTCTTAGATGGTATTATGACACCAACAGAAAAATATCAGAAGTTCAGTTACATGTTTCTTTGGATTTTGGACCGATGACAATTTAAGGACACAAGAGATAAACACAGAGAAGTAGAAAACGATTAGCGAAATCAAGAAAACAATTTGACCCAGGATCGACTATATTTTAACATACAGGGTTCGATTGATTCGATGGAAAAAATACGACAACTGACTTAACGAGAAGAAAAACATATTGAACCATACCACAAAACCAAATAAGAAGACAGATACAAACCGTGTGACCATAACACTACATAGGCAAATCCTGACTGACTGACCAATTGAAAACTTTCCAACCTTCTACCGTAACTTTCTGAGTCAGTTGGCAACAGTGTCTTAATGGATATCATTTTCCGCGTACGGCTGGCAAACTGCTTCTGAAAGATTACGTACTCTTTTCTATCTTCGGGTCTAGTGTAGAGGTTTCAACTCTATTCAGAGTGCAGCTAGAAACCTAGCAAAAAAAAAAAAAAAAATAAAACACAAACATTACGGAAAAAAAACACATCAAGTTTTGATCTATGCTCCCGTGATTTGAGCAGGAAAATATCTAATCTAATCTAATCTAATCTAATCTAATCTAATCTAATCTAATCTAACACAAACGCAGCCAGTACGAGAAAGCATCCTGGAAAATATTTGGGTTAGATTACGCCCAAGTATTTTTCTTGTCAGTATTGATGCTTGCAGCATATCAGAAATATGATACAAGTATCAAAGCGGCCAGGCCTACTACGTTGTGCTTACCGCAAAGATGATGCTAGACCTGTCTAGATGTTAGCCAAAACACAACTTTATCATCGAAACAGTTCTAGTATCTACAGGGGTGGAAGGATGCGTGGACATACCGTACCAAACGCTCCGATTTTTTTTAGTTTTATATAGTTGAGAAATATTTGTGTAATATAGGGTATATATAGTTTTAGTATGTCAATATTAATAATACAAATTTACCTGGATTCATCCTGTAAAGCAAAATGTTATCATTAATTGTAAATATGACAAATCCATTGTCGCATGAATGTATACATGCAACTTTTTAAACTGAATGAATCTAATTGTCAAATATGTTTGATGAATTAGCTTAGTTTTTTCCAAAGATAAACACCTGTGATGATGACGCGTTTGATATTGATCATTCACGTATCAACTACGGCGATTTGGCCCCCAGCACCAACATCGTACACGCTGGCTTTAATGCATAACAAGCACGCACGACACTGGAGCAGATGCGCTGTAGTTACGCGCATGACATTGATAGGATTCAAATATTGAAGGGTGTAATCAGAACAAACTCACCCGTTTCTTTTTTGGTTCTGCTTATTTTCCACAATTCAAGGAAAGTCCTTTTTGTGGTTACAGCTGCGCTTCCAGGGCCTCTATTTGGCCGCAGCAAGTATTGTTGAAACGTTCCGGATGATGCGGTCCCTACCTTGATGCGGCCTTTGCAGCCAATCCCATCATTGATTTCCATGCGTTGCGGTATGCAAAACTTGTATGTTGCCTTGGCAGCCATCTTTGAAAAATGCATAAACAGATGCTCTTTGGAGAAAGTGTTGTTTTGATCTAAGTTTTCATTTGCATGGACTCAAGGATCGGTATATTCGCCTCACTCCATTCATATTCACTCCTCTTTGCTGAAGCAAATCGAGAAAGAAGCAGCAAACGGATCGTCGTGATCAAACACGCAACCCCATCACCAGTGGGAAGCGATGAGCCAGCTGCTTGACATGAATATTCGTTGCCATTCGTCGCAGTCTGGATCGCACGCGAATGAATGAATGGCGAATGGTGAAGAATGCTGGTGAGCGATCGAAGTGGCTATTATCATAAGTAGAAGAGAATTTTTGCATGTAATGCATACATTTTTACTGTATTGTTGCTGAAATGCTAGATTAGCAAAGAAAATAATTCGAAAACATCAAAAATTCGTATGCACAATATCAATCGCATCACTCACGAATCGTATTCGCTTGCGATGCGAATGTGGACGAATGAGTAATTTCCAAGTGTGGCTTCCCACCGTTCGCCGGAGTTTGCTGTCGTCGCTGACAAGCATACACACGAACTAAAGCGACAACCGTTTGCTGCTGACTGTCTTCGAATGTGGAAGAAGATAAAAAGTGGAAATCAGGAACCCTGTGCATGGTCATCGATAACTTGCATTTCGCCTTTCATTCGTGTGTTCCGAGGAATGCCTTGAAGGTAAGCTATTGGATAATGCCAAATCGATTGTCGTGAAGAATATTTCTTTGAGTTTTGTTTATCCATTTGTAGGGCCAAAAAACGGGACTACTCCTCCGGCTTCCTGTGCTCGGCTTCTCCTCCGGTTCATCAACCACGTCTCCAGGCAAGTGCCAGCAGTGACAACGGCAGAAGTATCGCAGCTCCAGGCAGAAAAAGCTTCGAAATAATAATCTTTAAATGCATGCATCGAGGCATGCATGTAGTTCGATCACGATGGATACAAGGATTAATGCGGATAATGGGTGAAGAATCGCGGCGCCCCAACTGTGTGTTTTTGCTTAAAGAATGTGTTCGACAAATGTGCAGTTAAATAGCATGTTAAATGTCATCTTGGATTAATAGGGAACGAATTTATAAAAGCTTATAAAAGTGGGTTAAAGGTCATGTGTACTGCTATTCCCTGTGCTGGATTGAGTATAAGAATTCATGTATTATGCAACGTAAAGTAATCAATATATTATAGTGTACGATAATAAAAGAATATTCTACCATGTTTAGTACTTGACTGTGTTTTTAATTTTCAATATAAAAAATCAAGGAAAGTCTTTTGAACCATATCACCAACTGTTTTCTATTATTGTAAAATCGTACTATAACGTTGAACTTTTCGTCATTGAAATCATCGTCATCATCAAACATTTGAAAGCAGTTTTTTCGTTCAAAACAAAAGCTTTTGCTATGAAAATATATTCACTGTACTCCACATGAGGAATATAATGAAGTGAATATATTTTCATGACCCTTGTTTTGGTTTACAGCGAGAAAACTGCTTTTTATTTTTCGAAAAATGATGACGGATGCTTGAGCCTTAACCATTGTCGCAAATTTCCTGTGTAAGAATTCTCAACCATACTGAATATATCCACATTATGGTTGTCGTTCAAAATTTGTTAGCGAAAAATTGAATTTTGATACGGTAAACATTCTTAACGACCCGTTCTCCGTATGGTCGAGTCTTCAAAAACAATACTCACTACGGTCGGAACTTCACCCAGCCATGGTTGGCTTATGGTTGAAGGTACCATTCTGATTATGGTTAAACCCCGACCATAAACCCTACTAGATGATGTTTTGGTGTGGTTTGGATTTATGCGGGATTACATTATACAAAATGTTCTTTATTATGTAACTGAAGCGAGAAAACCCATTTTTCAAGGAGCTGTCCATTTATTACGTAAGGGAATTTTCACGTGAGTGTAATCAGTTGTACCTTTTAATTCCGCCCTACGTTGCTTATCCTTTGACAGATACGCGTATTTCGACTACCACTTGAATCTTCCTCAGTATCAGTTATCCACTCCACACCACACCTTATTTGAAAATAACTTCACGTAAAGTTCTATTTTCGACATTATTGTTATGTTAAATTTGCAATAGGTTACATCGTTATTTAGAAGAACCTTCAAAGAACGAATCTGTTATGACTCCGGTAACCGCCGTGAAGCACAGTAACCAAGCCAGCAATGCTAAGGAGTCCAGGGTGGCCACTCAGAGCGGCAAATAAAATTCCCGAGTTTTTCCCGGTTTTCCCGATAGTTTTTTTGAAAATTTTCCCGATTCCAAAATATAATGATTTACAGTGAAAATTAAGCATAACTTAATAAGAAAAAATCAAGAGATTTAATATCGAATATTTTCAAATCCTTGAATTTAACATGCATAAGTTTATAACTAATTTTCTTAATATTTAGCTAGGTCTTGTGTTGTTGGTCTCGTATGCAATAAAGGGCATTAAAGTTACTACATCTTCATTAAAGATTCTTAAATTTAAAATTTAAGATGACCAACGATTCTTAAATTTAAATTTTAAGATAAGACGGAATTTTCACGTTTCTGGATGCAACCGCACTGGTCTAGAGCACGTTTGTTATGGCCGATTTTCTCGGCTGGGCAAATACCACCCATCCATCCCCAAAGGGTTAAGCAAATAAGATTTACGAATTTACGAGCAAATAGATTTACGAATCTAATAATAAGTGGATTTCTCAGTAATATTCCGAAAGTCTCTTCTAAAAAATTCTAGGTAAGTTCATTTGGGAAACTAATAATCAATAACAAAATGCCCAGAAAAAAAAAACATTCTGGATGAACTTTTGGTGGAATATCTGGAAAGATTATACTCGTGAAAGAATTTTGGAAATCTCCCGCGTAGTATTTTTGATAATCATTTTTAAGATAATTTAATAGAAAAGCAGTGGCGAACTTTATGGTTGCGTAAATAGCTACTGCAGAAAGTCAGGCAGGTAACCAAGACTGAAATCGTCAATTCTAGGAGAAATTTGAGAGATCAAAGAAATCTTAGATTTAGTCTGATTATCGTCTAGCATTCAGTTATTTCATCAGCGATTGCAATATGAAGTTCTCAGAGATTTGATTTCTGATTACATTTTCAGATATGTGCAAGGATGTGTCAGGAATTTCTCCAGGAATTCCTGAAAAAATAGTTTTTGAGAAAGTATTTTTTTTTTTTTTGAAAGGTTCCTAGCGGCACGCCGACGGACGTAGAAACCTCTCCCATCAATGTGCGCACAATCGTCTCGCGTTTGCGCGGACAACGACAGTTCACTAGGCCTTTGGATAGGACAGAGAACGTAATCCTTCAGAAGCAGTTCACCAGCCGTGCACGGAACATGTCGTCCAGTAAGACACTGTTGCGTACTGACTCAAAAGGTTACGGTAGAAGGTGTGAAAGTTTCGGTTTTGTCATATGGTCGATTTCGTATTTATTTTTTGTCATGTCAAGGCTTAAAGAATTCAGTAATCTTTGGTGTGCCTATGATCTGTTAGATGGTCGATGTGTTCGTTATGTCCATTTTCGTACTGTTTTTATTATCTTTGAAAGTTGCTTTTCGTCCACATCCCTAGCACTATCAGCATCTGTCCAAATAAGTCCAAATAAAAGAAAACCTTTAATATGCTCAGTTGAAAAATGTAAACATATCTAATTTGTCATAAATAGTATGCGTTAGTCAAAGTCGAAGTAGTCAGTTTTTGTCGATTTCGTCTTGATCACACGTTAGCTTCGAATCTATAAGCATGCACTATTAAATGCTGCACTTCCCAGTATTAGTTTCTTAGTTATTTTAAATTGATATTGCAAGAAAATATTATTAAGCATTAGGCATTCGAAACATATTAGGGTTTACTCACAAAACTATCAGATATAAACATAATGATAGAGAAAATTAAATCACGAAAGCACATCAAATGTTGAGAACTATGTATTAGAAAATGGATACTACTAATTATTTCATATTTGAATTGAATTTGTATTTGTTAAAATTACCCGAATAGTGGGAAGCCCAGGCTACAGTTTAAAGTCTGCCGACTCAAAAAGGATTCCGAGACTCGTCACAAAATATTTTCATTATGATTCACAACGACTCTCGAAACCTTCCCAGACTCAATCGACCGGAACTGTTTCCTGGGTATAGAAACTACTGGGCCCTAGTAGGTTCCTCCTGTTTATCGAGCATTTCTGATAAATCAGCCATACTCCATCTGTAGCAGCCGGTTCGCAATGAACCGTTGGAGGCGCATTAAAGTGTTAAAGGTGATATTTTCATTACAAGAATTTAAATTAACATCCTTCACTTTAATACCGTCGAACCCTGTGATCTTGGCCAGGGATGATTTGAGCAGGAAAATATCAAGATTTAAACTTGATGTGGTAGATCTTACGTCGTAACGCACCGTTCTAATGTGATCTACCTACGTTACGGGTTTAAAAATTAACAATTCTCATGACATAGAATTAACAGTAAAAATGTACTGCTCTACTAGAAAAAAAGTATGTGCTATCGCCCACCATTTAAATTTTACTTAAGATCTTCTATTGGAAAAGTTACTTGTTCAATTAAAATTCGCCAGAGGTTGCCCATGTTTCCGGGTCATTTGGCCGAACGCCATTTGGCCGAATGCCGTTTGATCGAAAAATAAATGACGAACTGAAGTGACCATGTCACAGTTTCCTGCATCAGTATAACTAGAAAGAACAGTCTATGATTCAAAGAAGGAAAAATCTTGGATAAAATATTGGCAGTTCTAGCGCAAACTAATCTCTGAATGTCAAAACTAGAAAAAACAGCCTATGATTAAAAGAAAGAAATATTTCTGATCATCATATTGGCAGTTAGATGGTCACGAACTTCCTCTAAGTTCTTTTGGTCATAATTCGGCCAAACGGCATTCGGCCAAACGACCCATTTGATCAGATGGCATTCGGCCAAATGGCCGGACATCTACCGAGATTCGAATAGTCAGCAAACTGTTTCAATGAAATCTTAGCTGAAAAATGGCGAGAATGAGCATATCGCATTTCGCTACCCAGCAACCGGCCAACTTATAAGCTAACTCTCTGCTCGAACTGAAAAACCGAGATCAATTTGAGCTCGGGAAATAAAACTAAACGTGTACAGAAAGGCAACTTTTCGAGCAACTAGGAATTCTGGGAAAACCGGAAAAATATCGGTAATTTTCTTGAAACATCAAACTGCCCCAAAGACCATTATTGTAAATTAAAAATGTCCATCAAAACTAAGTTCAGGTCTCGAATGCTGTAGCCATTCTGCACCTCTGGAAATTTTTTTAAAATAATCCCATTTTATGTTTTATGCTGAGAAATTTCAAAATATTGCTTATTTGTATTATCGTATATCACCAAAATACCTTCGAAAAATGTTTAAAAAGTGATTAAAGTTAAATAAAAAGAAAATCGTGTTAAGTACTGTTCCTTTGAATTCCACTAAGAATTTGCATCATTTGACAGATACGTATTTCGACCTCAACTGTAAAGTCGTCTTCAGTGTCTTGTACTTGATTCCCCTAACAAGCCCAGGTTAATCATCATCATCATGATTAAAGTTGTTTCCAGCGAGTTTGTATTTGTTGCCGCTACTATAATTATATATATTTACTACTGTCTTAACTAAATTAACTTACTTAACTGACTTAAGTATATTTTTTGCATGACTTACTGGTTTTAGTTTAGTTTAAGTGACAAATCAGGCCGAACATTTCTATAAGTCCTAAGTGCAGATGAGAGGCTCTCTTTAAGTCTCCTCTCTTTCGATTATAACGTTTTTGTATTTATAAATTTTAATTAGTTTCTTGCGTTGGAAGGTAGATTGAACAATCCTTTTTCGATCTACACATCACAAATTGTTAAAATGTCCACTGTGACATCGTAATATTTTAATAAGGATCGGAACAAAGAGAGCCTCTCTTTTTCAGATTGGACCTTTAGATATGGTTTTCACCTAAATGTCAATCTAGTATTGATGTTTATGTTGATGAGAGTAAACTGAGAGTAACATAACAGTAACAAGAAATGGAAACATTGCTATTATACTGGCTGTAGTTGCATAATTGTCCCATAGGAATTCTCATCAGCTTTGAGATATTGTATAATACATGTTTCGATCACATAAATGTAAAAATAAAAACAAGTCGGTTTGTTAAATTATGCTTGTAATCGCATATAAGTTTCACAATGATATCAAATCGTCGAGTTACCTACTTCATCCAGATATAGTTTCTGAAATATCTTTGTTTTTAGCATTAGCATTGAGCAAATCCTTAGGTGGTACAGTCCTAGCCGTTCTTATGAGAGTAGCGTTCTTCCAGTTCGTACCAAAGCACAGAGAGTATGGCCAATCACTGACTCTAAGACAATATTGACGCAATTCTCCAACGGTCGAGATCTGTCTTGGCCAAGTCCTTTCAACAGGTGATGAGGGAGAAGAATAGTTAGCTGGATACCTTCTTAAAAAAATAATAGAGGCCTCTGCCTCCGTCGCAGACATCACAGGAAGTTGAGAGCTATTAATGGTAGGGTGGAGGTCACATAGATAACACGTTTGATCAACGTTTAGGCTCCAACATTTTAAAACGATGTGCAGAAATAAACTCACCAGATTATACGAGTTCCAGTACTCTCGAGATCAAACTTTTTTTGGTATGGTAGGGTATATGTACCATTCCTTGGCCTAATATGCAAGCCGCTTTGACAATTTCGACCATAACTCGTGTATTAATAGCACTAGAAATGCTATGTTCCCCCTATTACGCACTCTAGACAATGTCAATCTGGGACGATTTTGGTGCTCTGTATCGCTGACAAAATCTGCTGTCAAAATCAGAATGAACGGGGTCGGAAGACTGTTCGTTATTTAACAAAGGCTGAGGCTTCAATAAATAGTATACGGGTTAACTGGAAGAGCCAGTCTCGCGTTTTTCTACATTATCAGTTTTTCTACATCGGCAGATAATCCTGGATTACACTACTGTAATTTAACGTAAATGTCAAATTTGACAAATTTTCCAATTGTCAGTTATAAATTGAAAACGTGTATGGTAAAAGTTTATCTTTCAAACTCAAGTATCGTTTTTACAGCAGCTTGGTAAAGCTGCAGCTCCTGATCATGTCGTAATGCCATTTTCTTAAATATCATGTTCTGGAGTTTACGGCAGTCTTGCGAATTCAAACTGTAGTTTGTTAACTACCTGACGTTTCGGCTGTATTTTGCCGGACTGGATGAATACTAAACCCCTACAGAATTACATAAAGTGATGTTCATAAACACGTCGATCAAGTTTTGTAAGATTTGTCCATATAGATTAAGTTTGGCTTTGACTTTGGCCAGACCTACTTTCTCTTAGTCTACGTGATGTATGAACGACCCTTTACGAACAACTTTCGGAGTCAGGTCATTCTAATTTCATGAGATTTGGCAGCAGTTAAGAGCATCAACTTGTCTCATATCAACAACAATTCAGTCGGTTGTGGACACGGTTGTGTCCTTTGTATAGTGCATGTCGTATTACTTTATCACCATTGAGAAGTAATAAAGTATTCGGTTTTGTAACAGTAGTCGTTTTCAACTTGATCGCAAGGCAGAATTCTGATTGATAGGTTCCGCTTTCAACACGCTCCTTTTTCAGTCAAAATCGGATCCCTTAACGATAAAGTCAAGAAATGATACCGATATTGCCCATGCATCGGAACCCCAGTCCTTACTGTTTCAAACTGGTCGGCGTTAAGTCAGAGAGGACCATGTGTCTTTTACCTAATTTCTAGAAAAACGACTTTAAAGTTTGCAACTCTATAAGTTTTGAGTTTTTCAACAAATGTTCATGAATTTTTGCCATAAATCTCAATAACTATTCATCAAAGCATCGCTCTGTATTGATCGCAAAAAAACGTAAAAAAAAGTTTGAAACCGAGAAATTGCCAAGTAATTGATTGTACTTAGTCCACTCTGACTGAACGATTTTTGGAAAATCTACAACCAACTACAGTTCACACTCAAGTTTGTACATATTTTATGAAAAAATAATGCACAAGTAGGACAACAGTTAATAGGATTGATGTATGATGTGAGCAGCAAGTTTGAAGTTTGATATTTTTATTATTACACTGTTGATTACCATTATCAATTTTTATGTTCAGTCAGAGTGGACCAAGTACAACAGTTCAATACCACATGAAGGGTAGTAAATTGATGAGCTATTTAAGAATTCTTAACTTAAACATTCAATAGCTAACAACTTTTGAACGTATTTTCATAGTTTGATACGTTTTTGAAATATTGTAGTTGCACGATTCATAATAATTTATTCAGAGGACTGGCGTTTTTCAAAATTTCGTTCAAACAGAGTGAACCAAGTACACAATTCTTAAATAACCGGTAAAACCAATTTCTTCAAGAAACGGGTGTTGGTACATTCCAACAGCTACTAAAAAAACATATTCTGATTTGGAAAGGATTACGAAGAATAAGGTAATTTCAACTATTTTTCTTAGAGACACATGGTCCACTCTGTCTGCACGTGAATTGCCACAATTTGCTTCAACACGATGATCTGTAAAATACGATATTGACCTTAATAAAATGAATTTCCACGTGCTCTCTTGATCAATAATCATCAGAAAATACGTTGGGGAGTCATACGATTTGGAAACGTTTTATATTTTGATGATAAACTATTTTGATTATTGGATTTGAACCGATTTATATTTTTTCAATTCTGATGACTTCAAGCATTTGGTCCACTCTGACTGCATACTATTATCGATTTTCGCAGTTCAATCAAAAGAAAATTGTGCTATAACTCTCGTTAATTGTAACATTAAGAAAATCGGGTGAATGTTCCAAGTAGCTAAAGTAATTCTTAATCAAATGCCTTAAAAATCTAATTTTCGTCAATTTTGTTACTTGGTTCCCTCTGACTTAACGCCGACCAACTAGTGAACACCGAATAAAAGATTAGGAATACTAATCCATTTGTCCTTGTTTCAAGATCTATCCCAGTCACACCTAAAACCGAGACCTATCGCTTTCAACAAGGTGTAAAATGTAATGAGGACCAAAGTGTTTTCCTTTGATTACTAAGTTATGCTGTTCCAATATTTGTTAGGACTAGGGTTCGGTTTGGTAGATCTCTCACCGCAACGCAACCCAAAAATGCGATCTACCCACGCTACGGGCTCCGTTAAAGATCGAGCATATTTTAAACCCCCTCAATCATTCATCCCTCAGCACGGGTCGCCTGACACCTTGGATTGGGGTTACCTGTTTGGTGGACTTTTACCACCGGAACAGGTGGTCCGTAGTGCTATTCTAAGCCGTGTAGGGCAATCTACCCGATAGTGGACCCGGCGGGGTTTTGATACACACTTTAATTACATAATAATATAGTAAAACAATCATCGCGACTAATAGTGATGTTTCCACTGTTTCAACTACGTGAATCAACTGCTTTCTTTGGAAATTATATTCAATTAGGCAAAGACATTCTAAAGTTATGAATATGCTTGTAATTTGATGTCACTAATATGTATGAAATGTGTAAAAGGTGAGTCGTTATTTATTGTGCCTGCCTACCTTCAACTGATTCGCAAATTGTCTACAGTTTTCGAAATTAAACCATATTTTAACAATAGTTTATAGAACATAAATTTATTACAACTTTTTGGTATCGGTTCAAATTTAGGATGCGTTTTGGTAAAATTTACGACATTTTCGATTGACGCCCTCCTTGTGGGCATGTTCGCATCCCACTTGAAACAAATAATTAGCGCTCTTTGGTTTGTTTACGCGCATCGTGCCTGGTTTTTTTTTCCAAGGTGCGATACCACCATTTTAGATTTTAACATGTGATTGTACAACATCTTTTTGTGAACTGTTAACTAAATTTATTCCAGGAACCTCACTGACAACTGCCCAATTGATGTGAACAATAGACTATACGGAAAAACTGTGCAAAATTTGGATGATTTTGGTGAAGTAGGAAAAAAAGTTACGTTAGTTTGAAAGTAGCATAATAATTATCGACTCACCCTTTAGATTGATTCCTACCTTACCTTGTTGGCTACAAAGTATCTTTACTCCAATGCCGAGCGTATAGTAGAGCACCATCTTCGTCGGTCTTGGGCGATGTTCCTCCAGTTTCCCCGAACGTGTAGGGATCGTAGATCTTCTTCAACCGCGTGCAGCCAGCGAGTTCGCGGCCGCCCACGTAGTTGCCTACCTCTACCGGGTTCTCTGCTGAATATTGTTTTCGCTATTCTTTCTTCCGACATTCGCACTACGTGTCCAGCCCACTGAAGTCTGCCGTATTTTATTCGTTTCATAATATTCGCATCTTCGTACACTTGGTACAACTCGTGATTCATGCGTCTGCGCCACACTCCATTTTCTTGTTTCCCACCGAGAATTGTCCTCAGCACTTTGCGCTCAAAAACTCCAAAAGCTTTTCGGTCTACCTCCTTTAACGTCCACGCTTCGTGACCGTAGAGGGCAACCGGAAGAATCAGCGTCTTATACAGAGCGAATTTTGTTTGCTTTTGCAAGTTACGGGACCTAAGCTGGCTAGTGGCTACGCAATCCGTGAAAGGCCCTACTCGCAGCTGCAATACGCCTTTTCACTTCACGGGAAACGTCATTGTCACATGTCACAAGTGTTCCAAGATAAACAAATTCTTCAACAACTTCAAAAACTTCCCCATCAATCACTACCTCAACACTAACACCACTAGGCCTGCTTCTGTCTCTACCCGCTATCATGTACTTCGTCTTGGTAGAGTTAATCGTCAAGCCTATCCTCGTTGTCTCTCTCTTCAGAGGAGCATAAGCTTCCTCCACTGCCCTACGATCGATGTCGATGAGATCAATATCGTCTGCAAAACCGAGGAGCATTTGCGACCGGGTGATGATAGAGCCATTCCTCTGCACGCCTGACCTCCTAATCGCTCCTTCGAGTGCAATGTTGAACAATAAGTTTGAAAGAGCATCCCCCTGCTTTAATCCATCCAAGGTCACAAACGACGTAGACACTTCGTCCGCGATCCGAATACTTGATTTTGATCCATCCAGCGTTGCGCGTATCAGCCTAATTAGTTTCGCCGGAAAACCATGTTCTGACATTATCTGCCAAAGCTCATTTCTTTTCACTGAATCGTACGCTGCTTTAAAATCAATGAACAGATGGTGAGTCTGCAAGTTATATTCCCGAAATTTATCGAAAATCATCCGCAGGGTAAATATTTGATCCGTCGTTGATCGGCCCTCACGAAAACCAGCCTGGTATTCGCCGACGAAAGACTCCTCAAGAGGTCGCAGTCTGTTGAACAGGACACGCGACAGTATCTTATACGCCGAATTTAAAAGGATAATCTCTCTGTAATTGGCACACTCCAGTCTGTGCCCTTTCTTGTAGATTGGGCATATGAGGCCATCCAACCAACTGGTGGGCTGCAAAACGGTGAGTCGATAAGGAGAGCGTCCAACATAGCTCTGGTCCTCACAAGTTCCTACCTCATGCTTCCACGGGTCAAACGATGACAAAGACTGCCAGCTAAGAGTTGTGTGCTTAGCTGGTAGTGCAGCCTGGGCACTGTTGTCCTTCTGACTTCAGCTAGATTGAGGGGGTACGTCCCGAGCGTCTGTTCACCAAGGAGGTGCGGCTCAAACAGCGTCTGTTCTGGCATCCAGCGGCTGAGTATGAAATGCTGTATTGCGTCAGCTATACCTAAGAAGGCAGCCCCTTCAACGCAATGTAGGCAGCGCGGCCCCGGTAAGTTAGCCTGCTGAAAACCTTCAAACACCCAGAAAAGCAATAGTAGAGATATATTCCCCAGAAGGCCCTAAATCGACAGAATCAGGTTTGTTTACAAAATGTTGATGAGGCCTTTTCAATTGTTGGTCTTGAGTTCTTGGATTCAATATACCTCTTTTTGTTTTAAAGCTGCAGCTGAAAAAATGCACTGACTTTCATTATATTTTGTTGCCCGCTGTGTTAGTTACCGTGAGCTATTCTTTAAGACTAAGTAATAGAGTGGTTCAAAAAATCGTTTTTGCTCCACACCGCTTGTTCAATTCGTAACCAGATTCTAAGCATTCTCCCCAAAAATGAGCTGATTTGGTTGAAAATTGAGAGTGCACAAGCCCTTCAAAGTTTTTATGGGAATTACTATGGGAAAAGGATATTTTTCATTCAATTGATCGTAGCATTTCCCCAAGTGCCCTAGAGTATTAGTTGACCCTTGGTACTCCTAGGCTACTCTATCAGCTACAACTTTGCCGAAAACCACATTCAAATCGGACGCCTCATTAATTAGTTATCGATTTTTATCCAACTGCAGAAACTTTAATAGTGATGGTTCAGCTTCCCAGCAGGCAACATTGCTGCACATGGCGCCAAAGATAGCACACATATATCATGGCTACCATGTTTCAAGGCAAATTGCAGTGATGCCCATCGAATAGTGTAATCATCATGATCAAAAATTTTCATTCTGGATAAAAAATCGATAACTAATTAATGAGACGTCCGATTTTAATGTGGTTATCGGCAAAGTTGTAGCTGATAGAGTAGCCTAGGAGTACCAAGGGTCAACTAACACTCTAGAGCACTTGGGGAAATGCTGCGGTCACTTGAATGTAAAACGTACTTTTCCCATAGAAATTTCCATACAAACTTTGAAAGGCTTGTGCACTCTGAATTTTCAGCCAAATCAGCTCATTTTTTTTGGGAGAAGTCTTATAATCTGGTAACGAATCAAATAAGCGATGTGGAGCAAAATTGATTTTTTGAACCACGCTACTAAGTAAGGCCTTGATGGTGCATCTACCCTAATAATACACCAATTAGTTCGTCCTAGAATGGCAATTTAAATTATCAATTATTAGCGTGTAGCAAATACTAACCCAAAACAGCAGCAAAACATTTTAATCACCCGATCCGAGAAATCATGCAACGGCAGACAGTCGAAACCAATGGAAACCTACTGTCGGCTTCCTCTTTTATGGTTATTCGGAACTATCAAAGAAACAAACAGCCGCGAAATAGAGTTTCTACCGAAAAAAAAACAAATTGTCATTGTCTAGTTCAGACTGGATGGGACCCAACTGGTTTCGTTAGACAAAGTCCAATTTCACAACCTCACACAGTTGCCGGAACATCTCTCTGTTTCGCTGAATTTCTTCTTACTCACTTCCTTGCTTCTCATGCCAAAACTGATGGCTTTAGCCTACAATCAAATCGAGCGCGCTAACAACAGGCGCGTATAAAAATGCAAATTCATATTTCACGGGAATTCCTCTCTATCGAGTATTCTTGTTTGTTCGCGGGTGCAAGAGTGTACAACATAAATCAAGCGCGATGGTGGTGGAGTGACTTTCTCCCTATTCCTACGTGGCTCTACAACAACCAGAAGCAATTTCACTAATTTGTCTTTGTTTTCTTTTGCTAAATTACAGGAAAGTTCATCAAGGATACTCCCGGCAAACAAGTGCTCTACGATGGCGTAAGTGTTTCCCCGGAAGGACGACGGTGCAGTGGTCCTTACTTCTTCTTTCACCTAGACTAGATGATTTGAACAACGTTAGTTTTGTTCGTTTGTGTCCCGTTGGACACAAGACACAAGTGGTGCACACATTTTTCCGTTTTCTTTCGAGAAATTTGGTAGTTGCCTTACACAGCTTTTTTGTGATTGGCACAGATTCCGACCAAATCGGAAATGTAGAAGGATCAAAGAGAAAGACATAAAAGCGGTGACGAATGTGCACTGCACGTGCTTACAGCAGAAGCTAAAGGACTCGGACGGAGTTTCATAAAAAATATCATCAACGTCTCATCTTTTTTTTATGTTTTTTGTCATTTGTTCTAATATTTACGAACAGACTTTTTTTGTAAGTTGAAAAAGATATTATCTACAATAATGTAGAAAAATAGAATGAAACATTTCGTACAGGACATATTCTACCTGTCTTACCCACTCCTCGTACTACTATACTGATACCATCTATCAGGGATAAAAAAGAGTGAAATAATATGACGACGTGATTGAAAGCACGCTCAGCTAATTTTTAATTCTAATGTCATCGATTCATCGAAACAGAAAAAAAG
The DNA here is from genome assembly GCF_035046485.1 of Aedes albopictus. Lineage (NCBI taxonomy): Eukaryota > Metazoa > Arthropoda > Insecta > Diptera > Culicidae > Aedes > Aedes albopictus. Next base: position 71,520,002 of record NC_085137.1, read on the forward strand.
TTCGTCTCTGGGTGGCAAGAACATCGTTAGCGTTCGAAAGGTCGTCGGCATGAAGCAACAATCTCATCCGATGCCCCGTCTAACCTTCTCGGTATTTAGTTATTAACGCACGAGAAACCCAAACAGATGCACCCCTCGACCAAGTGTGAGCATTCGTTATTATATCAATCAAAAGTAGTTTAGAGTTTACTTGGCACCTCCCCATCAATTTTGTTTAATATGTTTGGAACGAACAAAAGGAACCAGAATAACCACACCTCATCCCGAGAAGAACACAATAACAAAGTCTGAAAGAGATAAGAAAAGTTAGAATATAAAATAAGAACTGAATGAGTGAAAAACATGGTCGATATTTGATGTAACGAAACACTGCCCGAGCAAAGTTTCATAATAAACGGATAACATACTGTGTTATCTGATATCTAAAATAATTATCTAAATTTGTTCTCAGTTTGGTTGAATAAACAGGCCCATGATATCATTAAAACAACTCATTTTGTTATCATCAGGAGCATCCTGATAACAACTTCTGTAAATCAGTTGACTTGATCTGATTGAAAACACATTTTGTTATCAGAGAGGTATTTGCTCGGTCATTGATAACTAATTTCCGATGTTGTTGTCGTTGATGATGCTTCAGAGTTTGACAGGTGCGGTGACATGAATTATCAAGGCGATAACACAAAATTGTTAAATGAGTTCTTGAGTGAGCACTAGTTATCATTTTGTTATGAGGCTGTTATTCAACTTTGCTGGGGGGGTTTCATAATTTGATGCATCATATATCATTATTTTATTTTAATAATATGGAACGAGCTCACCCATATAAACTTATCCAACCTATATTCTGTGATTGGGTTCTCCGGATCGGTGTGGTCCAAGCGGCGTCTTGTAGCTGACTCTGGAACGTATACCAATATCAAATAGATGATAATTTATTGATATAAAATACTTTATAATAACAAATTTAAGACATTTTGGTTGATATTTAATATTGTCGTTGTATTCAATTTGGAATCGAATTGCTGTAAAGAGGTTCCGTTTCTTCCGATCTCTCAGCACAAACACGCACACTTCCTCCGTCGTCGTATGGTATGCTGTCGCCGTAGGTGCCGGAACCGGCACGGCGGCGTGGTGTCGTGGCTGTTGATTCATTAATATCCACCACCAAACCAACCAACCTGTTTGTCATAGTCAGTGAACTTTTACACCGCCCAGGTGTACCGGTAACGAACGTACAAACGCACAAACGAACGACCGCCCGCCAGGTGAAAGAAACCGGCGACGATGTCTTTTGCGGCTTCAGCACATTTGTCAGCCTCGACGACGAAACAAGCGGTAGAATCAACAAACGCCGAATAAGTTTGGCTTAGGGGAGGAGGTTGTAATGTGATATAAACACTACTTGATCAAAAGTTTGAGGTCAACAGCAGAAAAGAAAAAATAATAGTTTGGAAAGCCCACGTTCCTTACAAATGGCTCAATTTTGCAATGCGAAAGGCTAAGCAAATCTCAATTTAATTCACAATCAATGCAGCAATCCGTCCTAGGATTTTTCTAGACATTATACCTCCCGGAATTCTTCTAAATGTTTTTATTGGGGATTCAAATTATTCAAAACAATCTTCCTCGGATTCTTTCAGAAGTTTTTCCGATGATTGCTCCAGGAATTCCATTAGAAAAACTTCTCATTGAGTTCCTGCAGGAACTCGTTTGGGCCTACCTGTAGGAATTCTGGATGGGGTTCCTCAGCAATTCCTCCTGCGTTACTTCCAGCAATTTCTCTTAGGACTCTACCAGCAATTCTAACTGGTATACCTTCATGAAATATTTTAGGGATAACTCTTGAAATTTGCCGGGGCCCGTGGCGTAGTTGGTCACACGTTCGCTTCATATGCGGATGGTCATGGGTTTGATTCCCAGCCCCGGCACTTGCAATTTTCGTCAGTTGCTCTTCACCGAGAGCGGTTGACACTGACCCTCTTCTGAGCCCCATGGCTCAAACGGACCCGGATACCTGGACATCGGCGAACTGCTACTCATAATGGACCCCCAATCGGACTGGAAAGGAACAACGGCCACATATCATCCATCCTTGTGCTCATCATTCTACATGTAGAGTAGAAAAGTGAAAGCAACAGAAAGGCAACCAGTTCGATAAAGTACAATAGAATACATCTAGGCTCTGTACAATAGGTATAGCTGTCAATTGAAATCGCTCACGTAGTGCCCTAGTGGACAATAAAAAAAACTCTTGACATTTCTCCTGGCATTCTTGCTGAAACTTTTTCGAACGTTCTTCCTGGGATTCTTCCAGAAATTTCTCCAGCAAATCCCCTAGAGGCTTCGCCACGGATTTCTCCAGAATACCTCTACCGATTCTTTCAGGACTTTCTCTGGGCATCCCTCCTGTAAACTTCTTTTAGGATTCCTCCAGGCATTCCTGGTGGGATTTAACTAAAATGTTCTTTAGTAATACCTCCTAGATTTTTTTCTAGAAAAACATAGAAAAACTATGGTATATCTAGAATTTTTTTTAGGGATTCCTCTAGAGAGTTCTATTGGAGTTCCTTTAGCTGGAATTTCTTTAGGAAGCCTAAGTGGAGTTCCAGGAGGAATTTCATGAAAAAAATCTATTATAATCAATGGATAAAATCTCTGGAGGAAATCGTGCATGAGTATTTAGAAAAAAAAAATCCCTTAAAAATCATCTAAGGCATATCTGGAACTATCCTAGGAAGACTGCCCAGAAGAATCCCAGCGAGAATGCCAGGGGAAATCCCAAGAAGGATTCCTATAGGTCACAGTTAGAACTTATGGAGGAGTCCTAGAAGGAAATGCTGGGAGAATCACAGCAGGAATCGCTGATGGAATTCCAGCTGAAGTTCCTGAAGGAATTACATGAGATTTTTTGGAGAAATCACAGGCATTGGCATAGCTACCTTGATAAACACGAAAAAGTGCGGGATGAAAGAAGAGGCCATTGTCCCCTTCTCTTCTCTGTCTCGTGTTTGTTTATGAAGATCAGTAAGGAAAAATAAAAAAGCTGACAAAGCCAATGATCCCACGATAAAATTTCTAGAGTTATCGCTGGAGGCAGTACCGCAGGAAGTTCTGAAAGAATCCTAGGAAGCTTGCCCTAGATAATCCCAGCAAGAGTTTTTAATGGAATCTCATGAGCAATCCCAGCAAGAATGCCAGGAACCCTACAGGGATTCCTGTAGGTCAAAGTTAGAACTTATGGAAGAGTCCTAGAAGAAATTGCTGAAAGAGCCACAACAAGAATTGCTTGAGGAATCCAGTTGGAATGTATGCAGGAAAGCCAAGCGGAGTTACTTAACCCTCTACAGGAAAACTTAAAAAATGGTCCATTTCGGAAACCTGGGGTCCATTAGGACCCCAAATTTGCTCTTCTGTATCTCATGATCCTGTCTTATTAGCAGATCGGTATCTTCAGCAAAGTTGTTGGGTTGGGCAAGGACTTACAGATGCTAGACCGTTGAGTGAGTGAGCATGAGAGTGTTAAGTATTTGAGCACATATATATCAAGATCCTGACCACATAGAAATTTGGTGTCTTCAACAAAGTTGTTTATAGGGTGAGGGCTGTATCGGAAATTAACTATGAACTTTCACAACTGCCTACAAAATAATCTATTCGAAATAAACATAACTTCTTTTTTGGAGATACTATATAAATCTTTTAAATAAAGAATGGCAGGTCTGATTTTCAAAAAATAATCATTTAAGGCCGGACGGGACGGTGGTTGAATAGTCCGCCATTGCTCTGTTGTTAGTAAGATGTAAATCTCAACTTCTACTTCATATTTTGACTAAAAATTTAATCGTTCATTTGCTCACTTGCGGTGTACAATCGACTAAAGTTTCAGCATCGTCAGTGCAGTGGAATTTGATATTTGCATCTTCAAAATCGTGAGGCAAATTGTTAGAAAGAGAGGGAAGATAGGAAAAATTACACGTCGTCCCGTGCGGCCTTAACTTGGACTTTTATCTCAAACATTGCACATTGGACGTGTAGAATGCGATGGATCTCTTCAGTCGAGTCAAGTACAAGACACTGAAGACGACCTTACAGTTGAGGTCGAAATACGTATCTGTCAAAGGATGCAAATTCTTAGTGGAATTCAAAGGAACCGTACTTAACCCGATTTTCTTTTATTTAATTGCACATATGTTTTTTTTATATTTTGGACACCTCCTAAAAATTTGAAATTGCGGAAACTGTGGGAAAATATTCATTTTTTTCATTTATTTTGGCACAAATATATTCTTTTCTACAGTGTTCATGATGCAGGAAAATTATTTCTATTAAAAAAAGATTCCTCCGCAGATTAGCGCAATTCTTAAAAAATGAAAAAAAGCCATTTTTCGAGGGACTCTTTTTTATGCGTCTTCAAAGAACGATTACGCAAATAAAAAATAGATAAAGTTGAAAATACGCATTTTTTTTTTCTATTGGGCATGTATTAAAATTTATTGAAGAGGTAGTTTTATCAGAGAACGGAATTTTATAACCTCTGAAGATATTTAAAACAGAGCGTCAGTTCGACCAAAAAGCAGGTGCTTATTAGGATAGACCATTTTCTAAATGTTGGAAGTTTTTCTATCCAAAATAAGAATTTTAAAAGTCGGTATTGAGTGATATGTTATGTGTACATAACTGCTAGTAATAATAATTATTTTCCAGATTTTTCCCCGTACAATTTTTTTTCGGTACAAATTTTGGAAACGTTAAAGACATAATTTAAAATAATGGCGTTTTGTACAGATTGTTATTGTGTGTGGTATACTCATAGAACCATATTTTTAATTATACTAAACATTTTCCAAATTTCTTCAAGCTATTCTAAACTTTACTGTATTGTGAAGATTTCATAGAAGAACCGAAATAAAAAGACCAACCGTGCTTCGAGATAGAGAATTTTGAATGTTTATAGTTAATTTCCGATACAGTCCTTAAAGTCTTTACTAATGATAGACCGTTTGTTTGAAAATTTCACACACAGATGGCGCTACAGAGCGTGCAAATTTTATATTCATATATCTCAGGATCCTGATCACCTAGAATGATGGTATCTTCGGTAAAGTTGTTGAGTTGCTCAAGGACTGGCAGATGTTGTTCCGTTTGATTTGGAAATTCACATATAGGTGGCGCTAGTGAGTATGTAAGTATTAAGTATATGATCACATTTTTATCAAGATCCTGATCACATAGAAATTTTGTGTCTTTGGCAAAGTTGTTTATTGGGTCAAGTGTTTACTAAAGATGGGCCACACATAGATGGGGCGACTAACCGTGCAAATTTTATATTTCATGTATCTCAGGATCCTGAGAACATATTTAGAGAGATGTATCTCCGCCAAACTTGTTGGGTTGGTTAATGGATTACAGATGATGTGATATTTGATTTGAAACTCCACGTATAGGTGGCGTTACAGAGCACGTATATTTCATATATCTCATATATCGCAGGATTCTGATCACTTAGAAAGATGGAGTCTTCGGAAAAGTTGTTGCGTATGTTTTTTTAGAATCCACTGGTATGCGTGTGATTCATCAAAATATTTGAACAGTCCCTTGTGAACACTTTGCATGTGCACTGAGTGGTATTTTTTTTTTTTGAGTGCACGCAGAAATTGTGCACTTGGATTATGACATGCGAGCTCTCATTGCTCTCACAGGACACAGGAGTCTAGGCACCGCACACAAACTCTGCATGAGGGCAATTTTATATTTTTAATTATGCGTTTACCTTTCTTTCTAAGAATCTTGTGCTTTATGAGATATACAAATTGCATGCTCACTGACACCACCTATGAGCAATATTCAGAATAAAACGACTCATCATTCAGGGTGGCCACCGAACCGGGAAAAACGGGAAAACCGGGAAAAAGACGGGAATTCGGAATGATTACCGGGAAAATTGTCGTTCAGAGTAACTTGATGTGCATATTTGAATGTTTACACCTCATCAAAAATCTGCAAAATCAAAGCCAAACCAAAATTCTCCTGGGATACTTCTACGAAATCCCAAGGAATTTGCCTGTGCAATCACTTGGAATTTTTTTTAAAACAGAACTTGGGATTCTTCAAGAAGTTTCTTCTAGAATTCCTCTAGGTTTTTGTACCGCTTGATTATCTCTTGGAATTCGATGAGATTTTTGGGATGGGAATCTTTCCGAAATTTCATCATGAATCTTAACAGATATGAAAATCATAACCACTAAACTGGGTTTTAATCAAGACAACCTATTGCAATTTATTCAAGAGTTCCTTTTAAGATTCATCAAGATTTTCCTTCCGCAATTGTAACAGGAGTTGCTCCAATCTTCAAAATTTCGTACGGGAATTCTTCCCAGATTATTTTTTTGAAATCTCTCCAGAAAATTTTTCCTTTTCTTCCTGGATCTTCCTCTGGGGCTTCCCTAGAACTTTCTTCTGGAATTCATCCGAAAGCTTTTTTTTAGAAATCAATCGGTAGTTCTTTCTGGGATTCTTTACAGAGTTTCTTCTGGTATTTCTCCAGGATATCATTCTGTTACTCATCCATCTTCACGAGTTCTTTGCACGATTTCTGCAGGAGTGCCTTCTGAAACTTTGATTTTGAAAACT